>NW_020799111.1:773119-777735 GCF_003259725.1 Athene cunicularia | reverse complement strand
GCTGGCTCAGCCCGACTCTTCAACCCCTCCAGGGATCCCGGGGACTCCCCCCTGCCCTGGGCAGCCCATTCCAACGCCCAACAGCCCCTTCTGCACAGAAATCCTTCCTCAGAGCCAGCCTGACCCTGCCCTGGGCAGCTTAAGGCCATTCCCTCTGGTCCTGGTGCTGAGTCCTTGGCTCAAGAGACTCATCCCCCCTCTCTGCACCCTCCTGTCAGGGAGTTGCAGAGGGCCAGGAGGTCTCCCCTCAGCCTCCTCTTCTCCAGACTAAACCCCCCAGTTCCCTCAGCTGCTCCCCAGCAGACCTGTGCTCCAGACCCTGCACCAGCTCCGTTGCCCTTTTCCGGACACGCTCGAGTCATTCAATGGCCTTTTTAGGGTGAGGGGCCCAAAACTGAACCCACTCATCAAGGGGCGGCCTCACCAGTGCCGAGTACAGGGGTCAGATCCCTTCCCTGTCCCTGCTGGCCACGCTAGTGCTGATACAAGCCAGGATGCCATTGGCCTTCTTGGCCACCTGGGCACACTGCTGGCTCCTGTTCAGCCGACTGTCAATCAACCCCCCCAGGTCCCTCTCTGACTGGCAGCTCTCCAGCCACTCCTCCCCAAGCCTGTAGTGCTGCTGGGGATTGTTGTGGACCAAGGGCAGCCCCCGGCATTTGGCCTAATTGAAGCTCATGCAGTTGGCCTTAGACCATCGCTCCAGCCTGTCCAGGTCTCTCTGTAGAGCCTCCCTACCTCCAGCAGATCAACACTTTTTAATTCTCAAATCATCAGTTTGAGAATTTCAAAGTCTACTTGTCTCGCCTGAAGAAAAAAAAGCCTCACCAATTTCTGAAGCATTTCCATATACTGTAACCTCAGCCTTTTGAAAGCATAAGGAATTCACAGATGGTGTGTCTAATCACCCCAAATTTATCTAAACAGTAAAAATTAAGCTCCTGTCAATTTTAAGGCATGTTCCTAACATTTACATCTCTGCCTGCCTGCCAGGTGAAACATTTTCAAAGGCTGATTAATCCCCATTCCCAACTGAGAAAATAGAAAGCATGATTGACTTAAAAAAACTGGCAAGTCAGATACAGAATTGGAACCAAAACCAGCATTTGCAGCTCTCAGTGACAGACACTGTCCACTACATCAGTCAAAACACAAGCACTAAAGTGTGTATTTTCCAGTTAAAGGCACAAGTTTACGCGAAATCACACTCTGAGATCTCATAAACCATGAACAGTTAAGTAAGGCTGGAATACAAACAGTAAATTCAACCTGCATCTCACAGTCCAGACCCCAGTTTAGTCAGTCACTAGATCTCTTACTCTCACCTGAAAACATCTATTACTTCTTGCCACATGCATCTAAAGGCAAATAAAAGCTTTCTGAAATCTTACAAGACAGCAACCTCAAGACACCCTAATTCCAAAAAGCAAAGTACAATAAGCATGCTTAAGGCTTTCAGGAAATGCTGCAGTGTTTCCTCGCTGAAAGGAAACTGCCTTCAAAACCGTTCCCCTGAACAAGCACAGCTGCCCTCACATCATGTCAAGAGTCCAGAGCTTCCCCTCTTGCACTACAGCCCTGCTATGCCAGGAGGCTGGAGAAAACACTTATTTTTGTCTAACAAAGTGCTGCAAATACCGAAAGCTCTCAGGAGGTGCAGGCTCCTCCCTTGTGCTTCCCTGGTCAAATTGACCTTGCTGAAGTGCAGAATCAATCCAGCGCTGGCGAAGCGCTGCTGTATCATTTCTGAGAGCCAACCTGGTAGCTCGGCCTGGCCCCCATGTGCTCGAAGTTATTAGTTATCTTCGGCAGCATTGCACTTCAGAGGGCAAGTAGTAACCTCAGCATTTGCAACGCTAAGCTTAAAGGAAAAGTTACATTCAGTTACTGTTACTACCACAGCAGGTACAGAAACCTCTACAAGATGACATTGTACAATTGCAAAACTCCCTCAAAGTTTTTGGGTCAGACAGTCTAACTTGATTTCAGTTTAGGAAGGAGGTACCTCCTTGGAAAACTAAAAATTGAGCTTGCTGCAGCCTTTCTGAATCTCTCTCCTAGTCCAAAAGAGAACCTCTGCTTTGACAAGAGAAGTGATCATAGCAACTACATTTCTAGAAAAAGCAGGGAAAGCTCCACAGTTGCTGCCTTTTGGCAACTCAGTTGCCTCTCCCAACTGCCAGCAGAAACACAATGCATGTTAATACATGGTCCATGGTTGCTGAAGACCTCACCTTCCCAATCACCATGCTTCCGCTACCTTCTCCTCCTGAACGCTTTGGTGAATCAGCTCACTCTCAAAGCTTTTTGCCTGTGTCCCATTTTTTGACCCCAGGACTTATATCTCGCCCTGGTGTTATCACGGGGCCCACCCATCTAGAACAGCATCTCTTTAGCTAGGGCTTGTTTTCAAAACAAACAGCTTTTTCTTTGTTGTGGTTGCCACACAGACATGTCAATAAATGTGCATGTTGTAGGAAACAAGAATATACTGGCACAAAACTTGCAGGGAAGCTCTCAGTGCCTCAGAAACCTCCTAATGCAGAAAACAGAGAAAAGGTAAAAACAACAACAACAACAAAAAAAAACCCAAAAACAACAACAAGAAAACTGACACAAGAAAAAACAAACCACCAAACCCAAGACTGATACAAGAACTCTGAAACAGAAGTATCTCTTATTAATAAAATACACAGACCTAGATTCAGATCCCTACAGCTTTTCATACCATCACAAGAACATAATCTGTAGCATCAATACCCTTAACACTTAAAAGTTATTTAGAAACCAAAGGTGCTTGAATAATTTTATCTTTTAACCCTAACCAAAAGGCTGACTTAAACAACGCAAGCATGCATGAGTTTTTAAAAGGATACATTTTAAAATAAGCACAAGATTAGACCTGCCATACATGGTCAAAGCATTCACCCATCCACGCCAGCATCCACCCCAGAGAGGGAACAGGGAGCAGGTGCCACGGGAAAGAAACTCCCCCAGTTGGCCAAATATCCAAATTGTAACTCGGTACAAATTTCATTCCAGTAAGTCAGCCTCTGACAAGCTGCCATACAGCAGCTCAGACAGTACATGCCTCAGATGGAGCAAAACACAGTGTGCCATGCTAAAAAGTGCAAGATATATAGACAGAGGCATTATTCCTCATTTAACAGCCCAACATTTTTGTTTTAACAACTGTGTCTGCATAACACCGAGTCAAATTCCACATACAAATTAAAGTAACTCGGGTCTTCTTGCATGTTGTCTTTCTCAAGCCTTTTTGTTCTGTCCTCAAGAATTGAAAATATCCAACCAGTGAACCTTAAAGTAAGGTTTTCCTTCCTCTAAAACATTACTCAGTGAATTTTTTTTAAGTGCCCCTATTACCTTAAAAATTCTACTCAAAAACTCGTAACACAGAGATTTTGCGTTTTTACATTTCTATGTTGCTTCTATTTCAGTCTGTTAGTCTGTAATAAAGAAATGACTGATTTGTCAAGTTCTCTGGTAACATAAAACGGGAACAGTTCATTTGGTTACACATGGATATTTCTTAACCTTCCTCCACAATATCTCTGCAAGTTAAATTACCTCTGTCTCCTAAATGAAGAAGCTAAATCACAGAGTAGCTAGTCCCCAGCTTTTTAGGGAGCTACCAATCCGGAGGACATTCCATGTGAGGACATTCCATACTGGAAAGTACATCCTTGACTTTCACAAGAACAGTACCACTTTTTCAAGTATAAAAAACACCAAAAAAAAAAAGGTAAGACAATAGAAAGAAAGAAATAAGAAAGTAACACCCACACACAATATACCACGTTTGAACTGCAGCTAACATTGCTGTTATTGCAAGACCTCCAAAATGATGATTATTAAAATGCTGCAATATGTGGATTGTCTTTGCTCACCATAAGGCAGCACAGGCGAAGTGCCACACTGCTTTTTGAAAGCAATGAACAAACCTTTAGGCAGTTGCTCACATGTACCAGGCTAAAACCAACTTTACTCTCCCCAAACAGCTTACTATTAAATAACTAAACTGTCCTGCGTGGCTTTTACAGAATAAATACAAAAAGTAGTAACAAAAATAAAGCAGAAAAACACAGGAAGAAAAAAAAACAAGCAGGTGAGGTGCACAAAGAGCAACATTTTTTAACTGGCACTGGAAAGACGTGGGCGAACGCAATCCAGGCATCAGAGCGGCAAAGGCAACGGATACGCTGAACAACCTGCCGCAATACCTGCATCGCCTGCACTCGCTGCGTGGGACGGGGAGGGCTCTGCGCTGCGCTTCGGTATTTAAACAGATTTTTTTCCGTGAGGATTTAGAACAGCAATATCCACAGCGATGTCTTCCCCCCGAGATTAATACGGTTTTAACCGGTTTCCCAAGGCTTGAGACTCCCTGGGCGGCGATGTCCCCTCCGTGGGGGGACTCCCGGGGGCGGGGGCGGCCGAGGCGGGGCCCACCGAGGCCTGCAGGAAGCCGAGGCCGAGCTCCGGTCCCGCACCACCGCCCTCCTGAAGCCGGACCAGTGGAGGCGCCCTCGGCCCGGCCGGGCCGGCAGCCCTCGGTGCCTGACGCCGCAGGGACAGCGGGGCCGCGCTGCCGGAAG
>NW_020799111.1:763305-773069 GCF_003259725.1 Athene cunicularia | reverse complement strand
GGAGGCGCGGCCCGGCCCGGCGGCGTGCGCCGGTCCCGAGGGATCACCGAGCCCGCCCTACTCCGGAGGGACCCGGCTGGTACGGGAGGAGGAGAGCCACGGGGCACCCCTGCTCAGGGCCGCCTTCCCCCCTCGTCCCCGTGCCCAAGGCACAGCGGGGCTGTTTTCAGGTCATCGAAGCTTCATAGATAGAACATTTTTTTTTTCTAGGGCGGTGGGCTATGGCCAGCTGGAGGGGAAAAAGCCCACCGCCCTATTAAAACACCATCATCCGGTTGGAAAAGACCTTGACGACCATCTCTAGAGTTCAACCATGAACCTCACACCGACCCTTCTCAACTCCACCACATCCACAAGGGCTTTATCAACCTGACTCAAAAAAAACCCAAAAAAACCAAAAAACACCAACACAGAGGCAGACCACTTGTAAACCGGCTCTTCTTCACCCCTGACTTCCATCTGCAAGCATTTAAATGTGAGGTTATTTCCTCAATGCTTCATTTCATGAGGAAAACCAGCTAGACACAGCGCAGTGTTGCAGCGTGTCCTCGAGGCCTGCCCCGGCTCACTGAGGTGGCAGGGCTGGTGGCAGCTGGCCTGCTCTGACCAGGAGGTTGGGAAAGGTGTCTGAGAGCACCACGGTGCTCATGCTCAATGTGCTCCTCCTCTGTGCTATGCTCACTCTTCCTCACTGGCAGGGGCTCATTTTTGTATCAGCACAGCTGATGACAAATTGATCCTTCTCCCACCAACTTCTCAGGTCCTGAATGCTCAGGGTTCAGCACTACCGGTGAAAGCAGCGTGCATTAGCTGCAGCAGCAGGACACAGAGCAGCTTTCCGTGTTGCCACCTCCTACCATCAGTGACCAAAGCCATTACTCTCATGCCCAGGATCCAGGAAGTGCAGTGGTGACACAACTAAGAAACCAGTGTATGTGCCCTCAAGACTCTTCCCCCAAAATTCCTGTGATGGTACACCTAATCTTCCAGATGAGCTCCCCAAGCATCCACCTGCCCTGCAGCCTGGACCTTACCTCCTCTGTCAGTCCAGGCTTGAAGCAACATCTGATTTGTCTTTCAGAAGGAGGACATGCATCAGGCAGCTCCTCTTCATAAAAGGACTTGAGGGAAAGTAGCAGGCTTCCACTAAGGCCTCGAACTTCCATATGGGTCCAGATGCAAAGAGTGCAAATCAGACTTTCCAGCTTCTATTGCGTTCAGCCAACACTTCCTGGCTCTCTTCTGTCTTGCTCTTCACAGAATTACTGCAGAGCCAACAGTCACAGAAAACTTGCCCCTACAGACCTGCCTTATTTCAGAACAGTACTCTAGTGACCCAGCTGTGGCCTGCTCTGATCTGCTTCCTACTGCAAGCAAGGCCATCATCTTTGCTTCTCTTTGCATATTGCTTTGTTACTTTCCCATTCTGACTCAACTCTGCATTTGATCCTCCCAGGATTAAGCTTTTGTGAATTCATCTCTGCACGTACCTCTCAGGAAACCACACAGATTCCTGAATTTCACACCTCCCTCAGCTCTATTTTCCTTCCCTATAAGGTAATCTTATTTCTCCTTGCTGCTTCAGCCTTGTCCTAAATCCCCCCCGGCTCCTCCTCCAAACTGTTCTCAAAATCCTTACCCCTCTCCCATTCTGTCTCCTTCCGCAGGCACATCTTTTTAAACAGTCTGGGAGGGTTTTGATTTGGTTTGGTTTTGTTATACCCATTTGTGATTCAGAAAGTCTTAACTCCTAACAAGGCCTTTAACACCCCAGCTCCTCCCCTTTTTCTTCCATTGCTCCAATTCAGTCCTTACAGACTCTAACGATGGATATCCATCCCTTGTATCCCTTGTGTCCATCCCTTTTGCTAAGAGCTCACAGCCACCTCATTTCTGTCTCCAAAGCTGACAGAATTTTTCCCCAGGGAAACGACTGCCTTATGGCTCATCCTCCATATCTGCCAGTGATCCCTGCAGGGCACCTGCACCCTTCTGCATCTAGCACACCATCAGGGCACACTAAATGCAGTGCCTGCTTAATGACAGTAGTTTCTGGTACAGACAAGAAAGTAACAGGCAAATTCCTTTGTCCTTAACAATAGTTATTAGACATATTAACAATTTTTAAAAAAACCTCGTCTACCATATTTATAACACAAATGCTATAGATTTAAAAACAACAAATCTTTGCTATCTGCTGTAACAAAAAAACATCCATTGAGAAGTTCTGCAATTTCTCTCATATTTTACATTAATCAGAATCAGTATTACTCAAGTTTAGCTGAAAAGCTTATCGGTGCAATCCTGATGAATCTTAGATACACTTAGTGAGCCATGTGCCAACCAAACTGAGTTTAACTTTTAAACTGTCATATTTAAACTGTCACGAAGTCAACTTTCATTATTGACAGCACTAAGTCCCCTGTAATTCAAGCCCCTCCCACCTCAGTTTCTTTTACAGTATCTTACCACTAATGTGAGTTTCCATTCTCACATCCCCACTCATACAGATTTCCAAATCACCCACTTGTCTATTTTTGCCACTTGGAGTATTTATCGTTTGTCCAAACGACACTACCATTTCCTTTCACTAGGCTCTAGGCTACGATACCAGGCGGCTTGCTTTAGCTAAGGAATTCAATCTGTGATTTTCAACTGTTCTCCAATGTTAAAAACAACTGTGAGCTTTCAGGTGATAAAGACCTGCCAGAGCTGAGTGGCAATCTGGGACATTGCCATCCCAAGGGTCAGACTGCAACAGGTAATTACTTACCTGTGTAAGAGAGAAAGAGCGTGCACAAGAGCAAAGTCAACTCTGGGAATTAAGAATCTCCCTCAGAGACAAGTGTTATAATAGTGGTCCACAGCCCTGCTGCAGTTAAACAGGCCGCCAAATCTCTCTGCAATTGTTCTCTTTAATTTCTCCCTTCCCCCAAGCAGATGCAGATGCAGGGCATGACTCCTCTGAGGTAGCGGATGAAGTACTGGCGCAGCCGTCATCATTCAGCACAGTCAAGGGAAAACAAGAGCCCAGTGTCAGAGCACTCACCAACCTGTCGTGGGCGAAGTCACAAGACGAGCTCTCTACTGAATTCCAGCAGAAGCAGAAAGATGCCCAATAGATCCAGAAGCTACAGCTGGACAGCGATGAAAGGATGATTCTGCTGATGAGAAGTCTCAGCTGCACACAGAGCCCTCAGAAGGAGGACAACATTTGAAAACCAGAATTTTCATTGATCCCCCTCGCACACACACTCCCCCAATCACCTGCTTTCGCTATTATCAGCTTCTAGGGAATAAAATCTATTTTCTCCCCCCAAGAGTTCCCAGGAGTTACTGTAAACTCACAATGCCACCTACTGACAATTAGAAACAGCAACGAGCACTTTCGAAATCCAGAGCAATTCAGGTTTTCCATGAAGTAATTTCCTCTCCATTTCCTTGTATTTATCAGCTGCTTTGATGGCTGAGTGCAAGTCTCCTAAATATTTGCTTCTAGTTAATATCTTTTCACCAGCTTTCACCTTCCAACGGTTATTCTTTCCACTTCTGAAATAGGGTGAAATTTCTTTCAAATTTTCTAAACTCTTTCAGGTCTAATTTGACAAAGAACAGCTAATCCCTCCCAGTTATGAGAATGGGAGGGATTAGAATGGAAGAGATTAGATGGGAGAGATAAGACTTGTCCTGTCGCAGGTAAGCGGAGAATGTCTCTTTACATATATAACCCACCTGGAAAACAAGCTTTAAATTCAGACATTTTAATGGCTGGATAACGTTTTTCATACCCTTAATAACCAATCCCTGAGCGCATTGGTTTAAATCAAAGAAATACAAACACTTCTGGAAGACACAGCACTGTAGTCGAAGCAGGCTCTGGGCCAGGGGGAGGGAATCAGCACCAAGATCACGGCAAACCAAACAAAACAGCCCTATGGTGTGTGAAAGGTGTCTGTAAGAATTAGGCCAAGGAAACTACTACCCAATTATGGGACCCTCGCACATTAACAAGATACAAATAGCAGAATAGGATTCACTTAGGAAGCTGATGCAGTATTCAGTCGGTTTTGCTGGATGGAGGTCAGTCATTCCGTATTTCTTTATTCTGAGCAGGTCACCAGGGAGAAGTGTCCATATTTGCATACAGCTGCAAGAATCAGACTGGAACAGAGCACCGTGGCAAGAAGAGTCACGACACACACCAACAAACTGTGTTGCCTGAGCCCCACTGGAACCTGTAGAATCAATTCCTCATACACCTACAAAGAAAAAATAAATGGATTACATGCATTTAACAAGCTATTTCTTTTTTTGACTGCAACTTAAAGGGTTAGTAACCAGACCACTGTTTAATTAGCCCTTTGCTAAGGCTTCTTCTGGGATTCAAAATCAAAACCAAGATGGACATCACAGCAAATGGAGCACCAGCCGCTCCCACAGTACAAAGCTCAATAAATTAACTGCTACCATTTTAAATGGTAGCCATTTCTATCCTCTGTATCTTTGTTCTTACAACAGTCTTACCATTGAGGATATGTACATAATACAGCATGAAAGAGAGAAGCTCTCAGAATGAGCATTTCTGGGATCACTAAGAAGCCAGCTTTCTCCAAAAAAACCTACTCAGTTTCTCTGTGATGCAGAAAGCTCCAAAATGTTTCCAGACAAGAGCTGCAGATACCCCAGCTGTCTGCAGGTATCTTAAATATAGGAAGGCACACGTGTTACAAAAGCAACAGATTTGTTATGAAACAAATCAGTCTTATTTCTGAATCTCTACACTACTGCAACCCTTTTGAGTATCAAAGGCAAGTTGTTGACCACACTAAAGATCCAACTTTCCCTGGTTTTGAACACAGAATAAAGAAACTTTACCTTTTCCTAGACACTTAGCCAATCAGATAACAAACAAACAAACAGAAATGGCCTTTTTAAAGATGCTATCTCTTCTATCTTCAGGGTGTTACCCCTCCTTTAGATAGATCATAAAGTAGTTTTCCACCTCGCTACTGCTCTGAAGCACTTATTTTGCAAAGACCTTTCTTTATTTGACCACTGCCAATTATATCCTGGAATTCCAAGAAAACTATTTAAAAAAAAAAAGAGGAGAACAGCTGCCATAAAGGACTAGAAGAGCACAGAGTGACTACAAGCACACCAGAAGGGCAGGATAACACCCATTAAAAGCTGCTTAGAAAGGAAGAAGGGAGCCTCCCTAAACAGGAACTAGTCTTTTACTGATTAATTCCTGTGCTATGGAAGCTGCTAATCACAGAAAAAAGCCAGCAACTGTTAAATGAGAAGCATGAATTCCCACCAGCATTGAGAACTCACAGGTTTGTGCATTACGCTGTACCACTGACAGGGGCCATCGGTTTTGCCTGAACAGGGAGCTTCCACTGCAGCAGGCTTCCAACACGCTGTTGAGAGGCCATCTATGGGAGACATTAATGCATCAGCAAGATCCATGCGGGATAAAACAATATCGCCAGCAAGAATTTTTCAAATGAGATATCTTTCCTCCACAACAACTCAACAGAATCTACTCCCTGAAAGCCAATAGGTTAAACAGCACTGAGAGAAATGTGCCAGTTAATCTGCACAGTCACGGGGTGCCAGGCAGTCCTTTCCATGAACTTTGCAACTCTTCCTGATACAGTAGGTACCCAAGAAAGACTCTCACCTCTGTGGTATCTTGGCCCTTCTGTCCTTAACAGGGCAAAGAATTCATCATGGGCCTCAACTTTAGCCATACAGTTATAATTTCTCTTCCCTCAAAACAAAGAAGTCATTCTTCCATTTCTTCATGTTGGCCTCCTGTTGGCACATGCAAGAACTCCCCTCCAATGCTTTAAAAGCTTGCATATTAATAATAAATATATTTCTGCTCATAAGTAGTAAATATGGCAGAAAAATGGGAAGAATTCCCATTCCTTTTTAATTGACCAGGCAGTGTTCTCTGCCCCTAAGTCTATCCCAGAGAATCACTGCTCAAATAATGCACAAGTGAAGAGAAAGGAGCTAAGAATCATGAGCACATTTGACTTAGCATCTAACAAGAATGATTTTGTGAAAGTAATTACGATTTGTAGCAAAAATGTAGGATTTCATCGTTCGTGTAATTTGAAATATTGTCAGTGGACATCAGGTTCTTGTTTCACAGTAGTCTGAGATTCCAACCCCTCTAATCTTCAGGCACACAGTTTTCTACATTCCCCCCTTATATGTAAGGAATGCAGAAAAAGTGTTAGAAACCATCAGAATACTCTGATTAAATATGTAATAGTGAATATTAAATACACCCTGCATGGCTTCAGCTGCCAAGAGAAACACTGTGAAAACAGTCTGAGCAGCTGACCTTTAACAAGCCAGGGCCTGCCAGGATTGTGACAAACTGACCAACTGCCAACACTTTCAGGCAAAAGAGCCCAAACAGCCTGCTACAGCACAAGGGTACAACAGCAGCAGCGCAACACCAAGAAGTCTGTTGACAATTAATCTGCCTTTGGTCAGGCAGCAGCAGCATTCAAAGAGGAAGACAACGTGGTCTTTTATCAGGGGCACTATCTTCCCCTCATGTTCACATGACTGCTCAGAGCTCCATCTCCAGAAGAGAAACACAGAACCAGATTCCATGCTCCGGATTGCCCACAGTTATTCTTCTCTCCCCAAAAGAGCAGGTAACAAGACTCTCACTGTCACAGCAGCAGACCAGTACTTCTGGGCTCTTCAGAACAACCAACGCTTCCTCAGTCTCTTCTGCTGGCCGGTGGTACCGCCCATGCACTGGCAAAGCAGCTCTAAAACAGCGAGAGCACTGAGGGTCGGGTTCCATGTACAGGAGAACAAGATGACCTGTGGCTAAGTACTCAGGAGCCTCCACATCAACGACATCAGGAATTAACACCACCTGCAAGTGGAGAAAGATACAGATGTGGTTTAGATCAGAATCAACACAAGGGAGGGATGCAGGGAGAAAAAAAAAAAAAAAGTGTGAACATTTTGTGCATGATTCTGGGATTGAAGAGGCCACTGTCTGCTGCGGTAATATACTGCAGCATCAGAAGGAAAAACTATTTTTCTCATTCTGTCGTCTAACACTGCACCTGATTTTGTGGTCAGGAAGATCAAGTTGGAAATACTGTCCTTAAGCTGTTCCAAAATAACTTTTCAAGTCTCTCTGCAGTGACCGATTCTTATGTGTAAAAAGTAAAAACCATGCCTACAGCCAAACCTCAGAGGAGTTAGCTTAATGATGTGTATTAGCACAGCCATATCAGCACCTGCAAGCATCCCAATAGCAAAAGTTGCCCAGAGTCTATGCATTCATATGTTTTAACTCAATTAATAGCCTAAGGAGATTACTTTAAAACCACAGCCTTAGCACGTCTCTCTACTCAGAATGCGAAGCAAAGACTGGAAAGAAACACAGAAAGCTGTGATGAAAACAACCCCCTGAAATGACTCAGTCCGAATGTGCAGGATGCTACTTAGAGCTCACCACCACCTCTTTTGTGGGGGTTCACCTTCCACCTTGTCAATGCAAACAGCTTTTACCATAGCTGCTCATCTAGGGCCGAGCAGAGTAGCAGGGGCTCCCTGGTACACATGTCTGTATTTAGAAATATCAGCAGCACATGACACAAAATGCCCTGCACGCAGCAACACTGATCAAACTGAGAGATGCAATGAGATGTCTTGAAGAGGATACTGTGCAGCATCTCCTTCCAGGGAACAGAATTAATCAGCTTGATTAACAAGTCAGATAATGACCAGAGATTACAACTTCCTGAGCATACTCGTCCTTATCTGACTAACTGCCAGATGTCTTAGCTTTAGGGTTGTTACCTTTGTTAAATTGTGTCGCTGCAGCGATGCCAGCTCGTAGGGATCCACATAGATTCCTGGTGGAAGACGAGTTCTGGCTGCCACTGCACATCCTCCTGCATCCTTCCCCAATACACCAAGTTCTACCTTCACCAGCAGGTCCCTTCAAACAAGCAACAGAAGCAAAAATCTTTCTACCCATGCTTCAAAATATGGAGACATGCTCCCAAATGCACAGAGATCACAGAATCACAGAATCAGCTAGGTTGGAAAAGACCCTGAAGATCATCTAGTCCAACAGTTCACCTAGCACTGACAGTTCCCAACTCCACCAGATCCCTCAGCACTATGCCGTCCCTACTCTTAAACCACTCCAGGGATGGGGACTCCACCATGGCCCTGGGCAGCCCATTCCAACGTCCAACAACCCCTTCTGCAAAGAAATACTTCCTGACATCTAGTTTAAACTTTCCCAGGTGCAACTTGAGGCCATTCCCTCTGGTCCTGTCGCTTACTACTAGGTTAAAGAGGCTCAAACCCCCCTCTCTTCAACCTCCTGTCAGGTCTCCCCTCAGCCTCCTCTTCTCCAGACTAAACCCCCCAGTTCCCTCAGCCGCTCCCCAGCAGACCTGTGCTCCAGACCCTGCACCAGCTCCGTTGCCCTTCTCTGAACACACTCGAGTCATTCAATGGCCTTTTTGGGGTGAGGGGTCCAAAACTGAACCCACTCATCAAGGGGCAGCCTCACCAGTGCCGAGCACAGGGGTCAGATCCCTTCCCTGTCCCTGCTGGCCACGCTATTGCTGACACAAGCCAGGATGCCATTGGCCTTCTTGGCCACCTGGGCACACTGCTGGCTCCTGTTCAGGAGGCTGTCAATCAAACCCCCCAGGTCCCTCTCTGACTGGCGAAGATGAGATGCAGCTCTCACATGCTCTATGTGACAAACTCAGAAAGCAGTTCTGTGCCAAGCCATGCCGTCCTTCTCCACTCAGGATGATGTAGTTCACTCTAACTCAACATACACGATCAAAATGAAGTTTCACTTCTTTGTTAACTTCTCAGAACCACCAACAGCCTCCACACAGATCTTAGAAAGAGGCCTCTTGCTCCTCCTACATTATAGCTTGTAATTGTTAATTACTTGATCATGCTAATACATTCCTAGTGCCTACCCATGCCTACAGATCACGGCTCAGTGATCTGATACAACTGTGCACGAATTAGAAGAGAAGCTTCTTCATATGTAAAATGACTAGACGAGTTATTCTGTCGCGCCAGGGTGACAGCTCACCTGTGAAACCCCTCTTTCAGAAGCTCCTGCGTGACACTGGCATCCTGACAAGCAGCCTGCACATCTAAGATAACAGAACAAACGAGTAACAGTGTTTACAGAATAGGATGCATAATTACCACATAGGCAGACAACTTTAACAAGCAAAGTCATATAACCTATGAACACATCACCTGCAAAACCTCTCACAGCAGAAGGGAAACAGCATTGCACTGCGATCAACAGCAGAAGAGGTTTCTTAGGTCACGGAGCCCTGCTTCCCAAACCCAGAACCCAGCCCTACAAACGAGCAGGCACACACCGCTCCACACCCGTGTAAATAAACATTTACAAGATGAAAGCCCGAACAACAAGGCTCGGACCGTGTGTCAGTACAACGCGAACCCAGGCGCTCCTGCGTGAATTAAGCGGCGGCGGAGGCCGTTTGCCCCGCACTGATGTTTACTGACACAGCCAGGCTGTTTCTCATCACCCGGCCGCCTTCACTCAGCCCCGGTCCCGCAGCAGCGGGAAGCGCAGGGAGCCGCCCGCGGGCCCGGTTTGCCCCGACCCCTCCGCCAGGCCGGGCCAGCACTTACGGAGGACGCAGAGGAGTGCGGCCAGCCCGGCACGGAGCAGCGCCGCCGCCCGCCGCCGCCAGCCC
>NW_020799111.1:735184-763255 GCF_003259725.1 Athene cunicularia | reverse complement strand
GCTGCTCGGGCCCGGGCCGCCGCGGAACCGCTTTGCTGTCCGGTCCCGCCGGCGCCTGAGGTAAGGGGAAGGGGCGAAAGACGGGAAGGACGAACCCGATAGTGCCCTGCTTCCTTCCACTCTCAGCGTTTAGGCCTCGAGCCCGCACGACCTGGCGGAATCAAGCGAGAGAAAAGCGGCTTTTTAACGGCAAAAATAGTTCTGCTGCAGCACAGAACTTGGCAGGGCAAAACCCCCCGCCTGTTTGTGTTTCAGAGCTACCGAAACCAGCCTTTCATGCCTGGTAGTGAAGGCCTCTGATTGCATTACTTGATATGAAACTTTCAGGCAGATCGGGATGATTTCTCACGTCTCTGTTTCTCACCTAAGGGTTTATTTGCCATTCCAGAGATGGAGGCTGGCTCTTGTGGTTGTCAATGACTCTTCAAAAAGCCATTTCAGCTCAGTTTGAAGCATCGTTTCTCAGCTTAAGATAGTGAAAGTGGCTTACGCTTTTCTGCCCAGCTCAGAACTATTTAAAAGCAAAAGGTAGAGCAACTGTAGTTAATTTTCATTATTGAGAACATTACTGCAAATTTGAACTATTTCCTATATAGTTTTTAACAAAGGAGGAGGACTTTTCAATTCAAATTCAAAGTAACTTTTGAAGATTAACGCAGTTTTTCCTGATTTAGAGACATACAGTACTTTTTTGGGTATTGTTTCTTACTTCGCCTTATCTCAGTCTGTAGGGTAGTTCGAGGAGATAACCTTCACGGTGGCATATTTTCACTTATTTAAAACCAAAATAAAAAATAACACATGCATTCAGTGTTGTACACTAAGCTGAAAAAGAGGATCTTCAGCAGATTTGGATCTTTAAGTCTCCTCTAATATTTCCTCTGACTCTAAAAAGGGGACAGAGCCCAGGGCAGGGCTGATGCTGAGGAGTTCTCAAGAGCATTTTGAGTACAGGCATAAAACCAGAAGTTGTTGCTGCCAGTCAGACTGACGTTCCCTCTCTCCTGTTGCAAGACAAAATGCTTTAGAGAAGAGTAAAAAGGGTAATTACAGATTAACTTCCTAACCTCAATTCATGTAGTAGCTGACAGACACACTGGTACTTAAGAGTTTAGTAGTCCTTACTTTAAAATGAGATTCTAGTTCATACAGTATGTTGCTGGTATCCATATAAATACAGCCAAACATTGAGTGGGTCAGTCAGCGCTTTGTTCCCATTCACCCTCTTTCTCCACCTTTTAAGTAAGGCAAAAATTCCTGGTTCCTACACACACACACACACACACAACAGCTTGGCATTTTCAAATCTTAAAACATTCCTCAACCTTCATGAACATTTTATAGCGTAAGCTCTACCGGTGGTAACGTGCTGTGTAAACAGCATTTCTATTTGTCACTTGTAAATTCTCAGCTTTTCATTTTCATTGATGGTGTATTTTAGTTTGAGAAGTAAACAGCTGAACATCATCTCCTTTCTTTAAAAAGAGTTACTATTTTCACTATCACCTAGTAAGGAGTTTACTTCTCTCTCCTTGTCCCATCTGTCATCTGTTACAGATATGGTGCTATATTGAGGTCACTCTGAAACTGTAAGAAAGCTTTACAAAAACTGACTAGGTACCTTTCCTCTTAAAATGTTTTTTTTTTTTAAAAAAAAGGAGGATTCCAGTGTTACATATGTCAGCATGTTGGATGCAAGGTTCTCCCTTACCATATGAAATAAGGAGTATGATATCTCCAGCTTTCTGATAGAAACAGAGACAAATAAAGGATATTTGAACCCTATCAATCAAATTGTGTCTTTTCAAAGCAAATATGTATAACAGACAAGCATGTATAGTAGAATTCTGTCTTTGTTGCATGTCTTGCAACGTTCAGGTTTAATTTTGTGGAAACTCCTTCAGTGGGGTTCCAAGGCTTTTTAAATTTTAATTTTGTCTGCATTTGTCTGAAGACTTTTTTCAAATATGCTCAAATAACCTTACAGCAAAAATTGCATCTTTACTGAAAAATCGGATTCTTCATGAAGTCACACCTGAAGCTTTCATATGAACTATTGGACAATACAAAGCCTGCTGGTTTTGTAGGTAAGCAATCCCTGGCTTTCCAGAGAAATGGGTATGATATTGCCATAAATGTTATTTGTGAAGAAACTGTAATACATTGATTTATTATTTTATTACATTTTTCACTTTTAAAAAAAGGAACAAACATTAAAAACCCCACATCTTTTAGGTATCATTTGACTGTGTAGTACTTTACTTAGCTGATAGACTAACAAATTGACTTGTGTGTGATATGTAGTCCTGGCTGAGCATAAAGAAAGGTGTAAACAAAAAGGTGTTTACAAAGGTATAAACCAGCACTTGGGAGTCACCGTGGGCCCTGGCACCCAGCTCACAGAGCATGTAGCAATGTGTTCAGCTTCCACTGAAATTGGGGAGATTTAGACCCAGAGATTACTGAACTTGCATCACTCTAACCTTGATAAAAAGAACAGTGCCAAGAGACACACCTTCTTTCTTTTTTCTTTTCCTGTTTTTCAGTGAGCTTTGATGTTGCTGAGGACATCTCTAATAAAGGTGACCACGCTTCAGCCAGCAGAAAGAGCCATAATGACTTATGTTGCAAAGAAGTGCGGCGTCTGCTTCCAGCCTCCATCCATTATCCTCATCTACAAAGACAACAGCGAGGATAAGACACGCCAGCGCATCATGCCTGTCAGAAATTTCTCCAAGTTCTCGGGTGCGGTGGCTTTACTTGTAGCATTCCCCGAGTCCCCTTTGGACTCAGGGAGAGGAACAGCTACCTGGTAGCAGCACTTCTAGTAACTGCTGAGTAGCTTCTTACCAGCATGCCCGAGGGGTTGGAGTTCATGGAGGGGTGGTTTTAGGGTAACATTTCTCCCCTGAGGAGCCTGAGGCTACATCTTAACCTGAGTAGTGGCTCTGCTAAGTCTGGAGGTCTCACTTGTAAGAGTTTGGGAGAAGAGAGTCTGTTTATGGGAAGAAATTTGCTTGCAGCTCTAAGTCTTCATGGTGGCTCTCTCTTTAGACTGCAGCATGGCCGCTGAGCAGCTGAAGAATAACCCTCGGCACAAGGCTTACCTAGAAGGAGTCTCCCAGCGTCAGCTGCAGAAGCTGTACAGTTTGCTGAAAGGTCATCTGAGAGGAGAGAGCCTGGCCGAGAGCTTGGAAAAGTTTCAGGAGGAAGAGACCATTGACCCAGAAGAGGATATGAACAAACTAGATGACAAGGAACTAGCCAAAAGGAAGAGCATCATGGACGAGCTCTTCGAAAAGAACAGGAAGAAAAGGGATGACCCAGACTTCATCTATGACATTGAGGTTGAATTTCCACAAGACGAGCAGCTGGAGTCTTGTGGCTGGGATGTGGAGTCAGGCGAAGAAATCTGACTCCAGACAAAGATGTATTAGATGAGCAATTCAGAGACAAATCTCACCGTTCTAACAGAGAGAATGATGCCAGTGTAAGTATTCTACCCCATTTTTCAGCTCATGCATTTGATGCACGTTACATAGGCTACGGAGAACTCAAGGCCTAAGGTGCGATGGCAGTTCCACATTTAAGTGAACTTTAAGAAGCCAGACTTGATGAAATGGAAATTGGGCAGCCAAACTTATTGAGTGTTTTTAGTTTTTTTCCTATGTACAAGGGCCTAAAATAATTTAAAATTATCTTTTGTTTGTTTACATTTCAGTCAACTCTGGCTGAAAACCTCACCAGTTTGCCTTGCTGTGATTTCTATTCAGCTATGTCTGAAAAAGAAGTTTAAATATTTATGTCTTGAAAGCAGTGTTAAAGCTTTATTGGATAAGTATGGTATTTATTGCTGGAATGTTAAATATATATTACTCTTTCTGGATAAATCAACACTGCCTTGAGAATATTACTCATGTTTCCCAAGCGATGCTTAAATCTCCAGTTTCAGCTTACACAAATATAAATCCTTATCCTTAAGAAATGGAATATCTAGAAGATAAATTAGTCTTGAAAATCAGTTTGAAATCACTGTATTTTCAAAAGTACATGAGGTGTTTTGCTTCTTTATACTGCTAGATGATGCTTTCTCAGTAAGTGCTCAGTTCTGGGAAAAGGTACTTGAACTATCTGAAAAAAAGTATTGCGGTAAGAAGGTCACAAAGCCTGGGGCTGGTTTTAGAGTAAAACAAAACCTTTACCCCTGCTGCCTCATCAGACTGCAGTTCCCAGCTCACTCAAAATCATGCTAGGGGAGAACCTGACGTGACACATAAAGCTACAGCAACAGGTCCTGCACGGAATGTTTTCATGGGCACCGAGAAGTTTGTTATTGCAAACAAGTACGTTACTTCATCTCGCTGAAGTTTTTAATCCCACTCTCTTCCACAGCTGGTTTGTACTAGCCAAATCCTGCTCTCTTAAGAACTGGAGGACTAAATTTAGGATTCTTTAGAAAATTATGCAACTCCAAAAGCTTCCTAGGTTTTGGCTTTCTGAACCTGATGGCTGTGACGGTTGTGAGTGCCTTCATCCCAAGTTGTGTGGCCTCAACAAACCGATGCCTGAGGTAACTAAGGAGCTGTAAATTGCCTCCAAGACTAGTTTAGTTCTTGTCTCCTTTCTTGCAACCACAAATGAATTAAAACATGTCACTTTTGTAAATGAAACATCATATCACAGCGTAGAAGCTGGAAGTTTGAAGAAGTTTGGAAGAGCTCTCCTCCCACACACTGACATGATGGAGTCAGTTCTGTCAAAAATCTGAAACGAGTGTCAATTAAACCACAGTGCTTTGTCATCACTAGAGAAAATGAGTGAGCTTGTGTTTGTCCAGGGGAGTCTTCAGTTCAGAAAAGAAATGAAAGTCAGTGACTCGCAGTAAATTAAAAAATAAAGCCTGACTCAGCAATCCCAGGAACGGAAGGGGTGTGTAGATCTCTGGCATGGGCCTTGTTCTGTTTCCAGTCAAAAATTGCAACATAACAGCATATAAAGCTCCCGCACTTGGGTGGGAGGGGATCCACGGGACCTCTGCTCCACAGCCAGCACCCCACTCCCCAGCACGGCTGTCCTCACCACACGAGGCCTATACGCCAGGTCAATGAGTGCCGAGGTGGGGGGGTCATCACCCCTCTTCACCATGAGGTTCCTGCTGCCCCATTCCTCCAGCCCAGCCAGACGGCCCTGCTGGGGGCTCATCTGTGAACCCAACACAAAGACACTCCACGGCCTCCTCCGGAACACTGACAGACATCAGGGCAGAGCCCTGCCCTTCTCACTAGCATCCTGGTGACACACATCCTACTACCTGCTGCCCTCTCTGCCTGATCGACTGATTTTCACCCACCTGGTTGCTCACCCACACACTCAGACCATGACACCCTCACTTGGATGCAAGAACATTGTGGGACACGGCCCTGAAAGTCTTGCTGAAGTTGAGGTAAATGGTACCCACTGCTTCTCCCACCTACGAATTCTCCCATTTCATCATGAGAGGCAAGCAGTTTGGTTCGGCACAACTTACCCTTGGTCAGTCCATGCTGACTGCTCCCAGCCACCCTTTTCTTCTAGAAATGTGGCCCAACAAAGCACCCAACATAAGGGTGACTGTGTTGTTGCTCCCCAGGATGTCCTTTTGGCCGTTACTGAAGGTGGGTGCAATATTTGCCTTTCTCCTGTCCCTGAGGACCTCCCCTGCTCACCCTGACCTTGCAAAGATGATGAACAGCAGCTTCGTAAAGACATCAACCATGCTAAAAGCAGGAGCTGGCCTTGTTGCCCTGACACGCCTTGCACACCCCAGCTCCAGGGGAGCCTTAGCTTTCCACTTGCCATGGCCCTGCTCTTGGGAAAGCTGCTAACACCTCCTGTGATGGAGGAGTGTTGTGTCCCCCACGTAGGCTCAATATGAGCACAAACACCCGCTTTTTATCCACACCCCAGGCAGTCCCAGACACCCGGGTTCCCACCTCTGTGCGCACCCCACATCCCCCCACCAAAAGGAGAAGCAGCAGCAGCCGCAGCGGTGGAGGAAGCGCACATACCCACCCTCCGAGGCTGGACCTGGAACCCGCTGCAGAGGGAAACGGCCCCAGGGAGAGGGGTGCTCACGGGGGCACCCTGCTCACCGAAACACAGCTGCAGTACCTGGTGCTGGCACAGATCCGACGGAGGACAGTGCAAGGACATATTTATAGGTCACTCTTGTCCCTCGGGCACGCAGTTTACGGGCAAAAGAATGGCTGATACGGGTTGAGGGATTCCCCTAGCTAGGGCCTGATTTCATTTTGGCTATTTCGGTCTAAAATAGGGCCAGAAAGCAAGCATTTTCTGAGGCAGATTTGACAGTTGGGTACCCAGAGCCTCACCAGTGCTCGGCCCCAGCAGTGCTGCTGGCGGGTCTGACCTATGCTGTTTTTTCCAGGCCGACACAGCCACCAGCTCACCAACAACCCCAATCCTTGTCCCCACACCTGTGCCAGGGAGGATCCTGCCCTGATCCCTGCCTCACCTCCTCCTGCCCTGCCCCAGCATCGCTCCCAAGCTTCACGCATCCACCTCCACCACCTCCCAGGACAACTCCAGTGTAAGGCAGA
This sequence comes from Athene cunicularia, assembly GCF_003259725.1. NCBI lineage: Eukaryota > Metazoa > Chordata > Aves > Strigiformes > Strigidae > Athene > Athene cunicularia. The sequence continues at coordinate 756,656 of NW_020799111.1, read as the reverse complement.
GTCACACTGGGGCTGGCTGAGGGTGCTCGAGCCCATATCCCCACATCACCCCACTGAGCTCATCAGAGTCCAGGCAAGAACAAGCCCCCAGCATGCCCACAACAGCACTGCTGCTCGCTTCCCCACACACCCTGTTCCTGTTAAACTTGAACACACTGAAAAAATCCCAATGGGGCCACGGGAATAAAGCCACTCTGGTTCTCAGCAGGGCTTTTGAGTGAGCACAAGCCACCATCACTTCTCATTTCCACCCACAGTAACCCTCCGAGGAACAAAGCAGCACTTCCCCAGGTAGCAGTACGTGCTGTGACCAGGGCTGGGTGGAGGAAACCCCCCCACGCTGGCGGAACCAACAGCCCACGAGAGCAGGGCTTATGCAACAAGAAGGAAGGCTTTCTCCTACTTTATCTCCTTTGCGTCCATTTAATCCAGCAGTTGCTGGAGAAAAAAAAAATCAACAATAAAATATTACCAGTAATATAATTTATTCTCCTGTCTTTCAATCAATATTTTACATTGTTGCAGCTTGGGCTATTTTTAATGAGCTTTTTCTAACCAAGATCGTGACTTAACCAAGCAACAACACCCCAAAACGTGTCTTTCAGCCCTGCTGACACACCTGTCTTATCAGCGCGCGCACACAGGAGGGTGCACGCCCGCGGCTGCCTGTGAGTTTGCCAGTGCCAGAAAGACCAGCGTGGGACGCTGTGGCCACGGAGACCCTTCTCTGCAGCCCCCAGGTGATGCTCACTCCAGGCTGGGACGCTTCATGGAGGCTGGTTGCAGGACTGGAGGATGTTTTGCAGCACAGAGTTTGGTATGGGGGTGAATAAATAAAAGGAACTGCCCAAAAGAGGGGAAAAACAGTGCTGGAGGAGTCAGTCTGTGCTCCTTCAGCCAAGAGGGGTTTGGTGGTGTGTCCCCTCAGCTCTCGCCAACAGCAGTGAAGGTTTCTGCTAAAGACATCCCTTTTGAGGGATGTCCCTTGAGGACACCCAGCACAGCCCCAAACTCCATCACCAGATACAGCCCCACACCCTTTGGGTACCCCGGGGCACCTAGCAGGAACAGCAGCTCTCCCAGCACCTCCTGGTCCTCCATCCATCAAGTTTCACCACCTCATCCATCTCACCCACCTCAGAGGGGTTACTGCCTGTAATCCTGGCAACCCACTCTCATTCACTGTTCCCAAGCCCTTCCTCCTCCTCCTCCTCAGCCATCAGTAAGAGCTGGACACCCCGCACCGGCTTTTCACCATTTTCAGCAGCTTTTGCTTGAACATGAGGAAGACAATGGCGATGGCCACGAGGAGCGTCAGGCAGGTGGGCAGAGCCAAGACCAGGTAGAGGAGCGCCAGGTCGGCCATCTGCCAGCGGCAGCTCCACAGGACGGGCTCGGGTAGCGCCCTGGGGCTCAGCGTTCGGGAGGCGTAGCTGCACGTCACCTCCTGCCCATCAGGGACCCGCAACCCCTCAACCTGCTGCAGGGAGTCCCACCAGCCCAGCATGCAGCAGTTGTACGGGTTTCGGCTGAGGTAGAGCTCCCGCAGGCTCCTCCCCAGCAGGGTCTGCGTGACGTCTGGTGGCAGAGCCGGGAGGCAGTTGTCCCGCAGGTCCAGGCTGCGCAGTTTCAGGGTGCCCAGCGAGGTGGGGAAGACAGTCAAGGAATTCCCCGAAAGGTCCAAGCGCACGAGGCTGTTAAAGGCAGAGAAGTCCACCACGACAGAGGAGAGGTTGGTGTTCCTCAGAGACAACACCTGCAGCGTCAGAGCAAGGTCCCGCAGCCACCTCAGGTCCCTGGACAGTGCCTGATGGTTGTCGGAGAGGTCCAAATGCATCAGCGATGTCCCCCGGAAGGGGTGGCCACCCAGTCCCCGCAGACCACAGCCAGCCAAGGAGAGATGAGTCAAGGTCTTGATGCCCCTGATGTCCACGCAGGGGGGACCCTCCACCTCATCTCCAACAGCTGGCTGGGGACAGAGGTCAACACGGTTGCGGCTGAGGTCCACGGTAGTGATCTTCCTGATGTAGGTGAAAACCTGAGGAGGAAGCACCCGCAGCCTGTTGGTGCTGAGGTTGAAGAGCTGCAGGTTGGGCAGGATGTCCCTGGCCCCCACCTCCGCCCCCAGCTCTGCCAGCTGGTTCTGGCTGAGGTCCAGCTCTGTCAGCATGGCTAAGGGGTCCCCCTCCGACAGGTGAAACGTCTCCAGGCAGTTCTGGTTGAGCTTCAGGTGGGTCAGGGAGGGCATCTGGGCCAGGAAGCCCTCTGGCAGGTACCAGACCTGGTTCTGGCTCATGTCCAGGAGGCGCAGGGAGGAGAGGTTGCTGTGACAGATCTCATCCCAGAGGCTGACCGTCGTGACGTTGGTGGAGTTGCCATCGATGAGCAGGAACTGCACCGTGACGTCAGCCAGGGATGTGCCGTTGGGGAGGCGCTGGTAGAAGCTCATCTCGTTGTCCTTCAGCAGCAAGGAGTGCAGCTTGCTCTGCCGGGGCAACACGGGGAAAAAGAGGAGGCGGTTGTGGGACAAGTCCAGCACCTCCAGCTCAAAGAGGTCATCACTTTCCAGGGCCAGAAACCACTCTATGACATTGTTGCTGACATTGAGCACCCTGAGCTGGGTCAGGCTGAACTCCACTACACATGGGAGGTAGTTGTAAGCTACATTGAGCCTCTGCAGCTTCTGCAGCCCTTCAAAAGCTTGATCAATCTCAAAGATGTAGTTCTTCTCCAGGTTCAGCTCCAACAGCTGTGTCAGGTTCATGAAGACAGATGAGTCCAGCCTCATGATGAGGTTCCTGGCCACAGACAAGGACTCCAAGGAAGACAGGTTCCAGACCAAAACCGATACCATGTTCTCAGTGAGGCGGTTTCCAGACAGATCCAGCATTCTCAAGGCTGGCAGAGCAGAAAGAGCAGCTGCTGTCAGTGAGTAGTTGGTGAAGAGGAGGTTGTCTGCCAGGGAGAGCATGTGGAGGCCTTGGCTGCTGAGGAAAGCACCAGGCATGATGAGCTCCAGTCGGTTCTTGGTCAAGCTGAGACGCCGCAGCTGGTGGTACGAGAGCAGGGAGGTGTTGCCCAGAATCTGGATAGTATTGTCATCAAGCAACAGCTCCTCAGTATCACCTCGAAGATTTCCTGGGACGGAGCTCAGCCATCTCCCAGTGCAGTCTGTGGTGCTCTGCACCTAAAGCAAGAAGTGGGTACGTAATGCTGCTCCAAGGGGCAGGAGACGGGGTGAGACGAGGCAGGAGAAGTTTGGGGACCAGAGTGAGGATGGAGGAGTTGGCTCTACAGTTAGAGCCTCAGCACCTAGTCCACCCCTTAAGCTAAGCCAGTAGTTGGGAGGGGGAAGGTTTGGAGATGCTGAGGCACCTGGTCTTTGTAGGACAGGACCAAGAAGTCAGAAGGGTGAGTGTTTTGCAAGAGAGGACTTACGAGCTCACAGCTGCCAGGAGGTGTTGCCCAGGCTGCAACTGCCCCGCTTCCCCATCCCAACGCCAGGAGGACCAGAAGCAGGGAGAGACCAGGGAGCAGGGCCTCCATTTCAGCGGTGGCACTCCTGCAGAGGTGGAGACAGAAGTGAGGAAGTCAAAAGCTGCAGACCACTCATCCCAGCAAAGGTCCAGCTTTTCCCAGGGAGCCCATCATGGCAGCGGCGATCCCTGTGCACGGCTGGCCTCCTGCCCGTGGCTGCTGCCTGCAGGCAGGCGCACAGCTCCCGTCATTGCCCCAAGGACCACCCAGAGGTAATAGGCTCCCAACATGCTATAGCAGTGGCCACGATGCTCCATGAGATCTGGGCCACCACAAGTTGCCCATGGAGAAATGGTAAAGACCCCCAGCACCGAGCCCACTCGCCCCAGCAGGAGCCCTTGCAGGGGTCCCACCAAGGACAGCCTGGAGGGCAGGAGAAGAGAAGGGACAGAGGGGTGGCAGCCCAGTCCCTGCACATGGGAAAGGCACCATCGTCGCTGCACAGCTGCTCGCCAGCGCCACTGAACTGCAAACCCCCAAGCAGAGGCTTCCCCTCCCCAGCCAGGGCTCGTGTTCCCCCTCTCCAGCACCAAACACTTCCCCAGGGGACACCGACCCAGCCACATCTAGTCCCGTCCAGCACCCACCCCTGCCACAGGTCATCCTGGGGAAGTGGAGGCTCTCCAGCGTGAGGTGCCCTGTTACTAACTCAGTGGAACCGGAGCTGACAGCATTTGCATCTGGGGAAAAGCTGAACCTCAGGCAAATGAGCACCAAGGCCTCAGCGAGGGCTCAGCAAGCAGCGTTTTCATAACTGCCAGTGCTTGAAGAAGAAATGGGGGGGGGTGTGGTGTGGGGGTGTGGTGTATTTCTGGCAGACCAGGTAGCCAGAACCTTGCAGTGCAGAGGGAGAGGGGGACAAGTCCTGGGTTGTCTCTTTCCATGGGAGAGCCACAAGTGTGAAGCTGGTGTCTTATCAAAGCAGCATTTATTAATCTGGTGGGGATGGCGAGGAAGCCCCCCTTCCCCAGGCTGGAGCTGATGCACAGCAGCTTACACCCTCCCAAGCCCTCAGTCTCCAGCAGCACCTTGCATCCAGGCACAGTGGCAGGCGAGGGACCCTGGTGTGCCCAAACTGCACCCAAAAAACAGGGGCTTTGGCTCCAGCTCACCTTTGGGCCCTGAACCCCTCTGCAGAAGCTCACGCTTTCCTTCAGTCTTTCTTTGCCACCCAGCATTGGCTTCCCCCAACATCAGAAGCACCTCCACCCTCCCTGGGGCTGCGGGGACGGCGCCTGCCTGGCTGGGAGTGCAGGCAGCAGCACAGGCAGGAAACCCCTGCCTGCACCCCACAGAGAAGACCACATGCAAGAGGTTTGGGAGCACCCAGGGTGCACCCCAGCCCCAGCACCCCCCCACAAAGCCACAGCTCTCACAAGCGTGGGCATTAGCATCACACAGCCACCATGGATCTTCAAGCTGGCAAGGGCTCGGGGGGCTCCCAAAAAAACACCCAGCGGGGTTTTTCCCCAGCGAAGGTACTGGGGGGCAGTTACTCACCACGTGGGGCGGCGTGTGGGGTTTGCCACAACTCATCCTGCAGCCAGCAGCCCCTCCGGCTGCACTCGGGGGGTTCTTGGGGGCCAAGGGTAGGTGTGACCCGCTGGGTTTCTCTCCCACCCGTTTTCTCACTTAGCACTAATATAGCCTTTGCGGAAGGAGCTAACGGAAACTGCAGTCACATGGAGGCAGAGCGCGGGGCCAGGCACTTCGCTTACTGATATCAGCACTTACAACTCGGGTCATGCACTCGCAAACAGCTCCCCAGCAAGGAGGAACCACGGGGCTGGGAAGGCAGGGAGGGGGATGCCAGGGGGAACCGGCCCCCGCCAAGAGTCACACAGCTCTTGGCTCTCCCGCTGCTCCCGAGTACAAGCCAGCACCAGGGACAACCCTTGCACTGTGACTTCTCTGCAGAGCTCCAGCAGCAAAACCCCTGCAAGGGTTTCAGGCAGCAGTGCTAGTGCCCCGCAGGGGTTTCCTGCCTGCGGAGCCATGCCACCGACCCTGCCAGAGCTGGAGAAAAGCCACGGGCTGGGCGGTGCTCCCCTGCACGGCGCCTATGTCCATGGTGTCCCTCTAGCCCCCTGCTGGCCTCCAGAACCCAGCACAGGGGCTTCAACAGGAGCCAAGAGACGCACTTCCCGCAGGTAAAGAAGAAGGTGCTGTTATTTCCCACTGCATTCCAAGCCCTTTGGTTGAACGTGTTCCCAAGATGTCAAGTCCCCACTTTGGGACACCAGCGCGCAGCCCCTCGTGTTGTCTAGTGAGATTTGGGATGCTCAGATCCTACCGCCTGCAGACCTTTGGGTCTCCCGGGGTTGCCTGGGATTTCAGCAAACTCAGCACCAAGGGGGCAAGTCGGACCCATCTGAATACAGGGATCTTCCAGGTACCAATCCCTATGCAAAAGTCAGCATAAATGGCTTTTGCCACAACTGCCAAGGCAGAGAGAGGGAAAAAAATAATCCACATTTCCAAGGCAGTATGAACAGGGAGGCCCCATTCCTCTTCACCCCCATCTACCTCTGCTCTCCATGTCCCTTCCCACCCCATGTCTCCCCTCTGCCAGTGTCCTCCATGCACCCCCAAATCCCCAGCAAATCCAGCCATTGAGGGGGAAAATGGTTTGCATGGGTTTACCTAGCTGGGAAAGGGTTCAAAACCATGAAGAAAGGATTCAGCCCTGCAACAGGACCCTGCTTGGTGGGATCAGTAGGTACTACCCTACATATCAATGCTGCATGTCCCAGGCACCCGCACCGATAAGACCTTCTGCAGCAGTCGGGAGAGGAACCATGTTATTGCAGCACACCACGCACCTCACCAAGGGACGTTGCAGCTTGGGTCACCCCCACCTGCCCGACTAAGTGACCCCAAACTCCTGCAGCCAGCACAAATGACTGGGGAGATAATATTTTCTGCCTTCACCCTAAATTTCATTTCTTCTCTGGAAGGACACCGAGCTCTCCCATGTCACTCATGAAGGCTGCCTGTGGTTTCATTTCCTTCATTTTCAAGGAAGTTTGAAGTATAAGAGTCAAGAACAAGAAAGAAGCAGTCCTCATCCAAGTGAACTGGAGCAGATGGCAAAAGCGCCGCAGCAGGGCAAAATTCCCATGGCAATGCTCAAGGTCATATGAAGGGCTGAGACCGGCTGACGATTACAAACCCACTCCTCATCCCCTAAACCATGCCACAAGCCCGACCCACACCAAAACCACTCATCTGATGCTCGGAGACACAGGACTTGGCAGAGATTCACCCCAAGGCTGGGGAGTCCTGAAGCTGTAAAACCTGAGCGTCCTCACCTGTGGCAATACTCCACTCCTGGGTGATCTGGAGGCTCCTGGGAGACCTTGCAATGAGATTCCTTCACGTGGTGCCACCAAACAAGGTGATGCCCCAAGGGTTCAACCAGCTTCCCTACTGCAGCCCAGGAGGAGCTGGGAAAGAAAACAATGTGCTTCATCCACTGCTTCATCCCCAGCCCATCGCTTAGCTGACCGAAGCCAAGCCAGCACAACCCCCTTCCCCAACAGCAAAGGTGCTTGCTGACAGGGCACCGTGGGATGGGAGAGCCCCCGCAGCTCCCAGCCGCATTTTACCTACCCTGGCCTCCCCAGAAAGCAGCCACATCCCACCACAGCTCCCCACAGAGTGGTCACCAGCTCTGTGCTGGGGCTGCTGGCAGCAGCCTTGCTTTTCACACCTTTCCCACATCCTGGAGCCAGATGGCTTTGGAAACATCCCGAAGCTGCTGCTTGCTTCCCTCCTCTTCCTCTCAAGCAGCATTATGCCCCCACCCAGCCCTCCCAGTAAAGGCTGGATATGTGCTTTGAGAGTTTTTTATATATTTTTTAATATCAGCATGGTAATAAGGATTGAGGTGCTGGGAGCTACTGGTCTGATCAGCTCTTCATGAAGCTCCAGTCCAGCTCAATGGCACCGGTGGGTTAAACTGAAGAAGATTCAGCCACGTCCACACTTGCAGCTGCAATTCCTGCAGCTCTAGGAGAGGACCAGGAATCCCCACACGGTTTTACACCTAGTGAGCTTCCTCCATTCCTCCCACCTCCTCTTCCTTCCAAACCATCTCTTTCCCCTCAACAACCCTCACATTGTCAAACACAAACTAAGAGAAAAGTTGCAACAAGAGGGCAGCCGCTGGGTTGCCCCTGGACTGCTGCACCCAGCACAGGGACCCCATGGTAAAGGGGAAACCGCAACAGAAAACAGCAACCCCATCGTGTCACCTTTGCATGCCCCTTGTTTTCCTGCAGGAAACGTGATTTCTTCCGGAGTGGAAGCACCAAGAAAAAGGTCACTCATGGTTCACAGACCAGCAGGACCACAGCCTCAGATGAGCTAGGGCAAAGTGAAACAGAAATATTTCTCCATGGGCTTCCTCTACTCCCACTGCCATGGAGACCTGGAGAGAATTAAACAAGTCGTTCTGCAAGGGATGATGGCACAAAGCAGCACTGGAGAGCCTCTGGCTCTGCTCGGTCTCCAGCATTTTGCCCAACAAGGAGAGGATCCAGAGAGCACCCCTTCAAAGGGAAAAAGAGACACGGAGAAGTATCAGCTGCTCTGGGAAATGAGCCTGGGAAGGCTTAGATAAATACCTACAGAAACATTGTGATCTCCAGGCTCATGGGAAACTGTGAACAGCATTACAGAAGATATCAGGCAGGCTTGAGGGACCAGTTCTGTTGCAGCAGCATCTCACCTGTTGGACTTCATCAGAAATGGAGGAGCAGTTGCAGGATGAAGACCAGCATCTCCCTCCACCCATTCATTCCCAGGCACTGTGGTCAGGGATGACTTTGAAAATTAAAGAAAACTCAAATTTTATCTTTAAAATCTACCTCAAATTTTCATTTGCTGCTTGGCTGGAGTGCATACAGGCAAACACATCAAGAAGACACAGTAAAGAAGTTATTTAATTTAATCACCTAGTCTGGATAAAACAAGGGAAGCTTAAGGTCTGTTGTATCTCAGAAGCTGCTGGTTGTAGTAGTTACCTTTAATTTAAGAGGAGCTATGAATATGAAAAGGAAAACAGATAATTCATTACACAGCCAAAATGGAAAAGCTAAAATGGCCAGCTGGAAAGCTGAACTGTAAACTACAGCTCTCAAAGTTCACCTGGCTGAATTTCTTGATGAGAATCCACCCAGTTTATCCCCAGGGAATAGTGAACGACATGTCCCACCCCAGGATGGCATGGATGCATCCATGTACACAAGTACGGGCATCTCTACAGCCCCAGCACTGCAGCTGAACTGGAGCTCTGCAAGAAGCACAGCTTCCTTACAGCGTATTGCTTGCTGGGGAAATCAAGAGACAAAAATCAGCAATTTATAATCAACTTCAAAATCTTCCTTTTCCCCCCACTCTGCACCCCAGCTGTAGCCAAACCACCTGCTTGCTTGTTTACCTAGCCACTCAGCCTTCTTCCAAGGAAACGCTTGTGCTAGCACTGACATTAGTCACCAAACTACAGCTTCAGGCTCTGGTTTCGCAGCGGCTTGTGTGCCTGGGAACCCACGGTAGCAAGAGCATCCTTCCCTGCGCCGACTCCACCCCCCTGCTCCTGCTCCTGTTCCCTCTCCAGCAGCGGCCCGCGTTCCTGGTGCGCTCTCGCTCTACGAGATTACCCACTCATCCACCACCAAGCTCACCTTTGCTCCCCCATTTTCAGCTGTCAGGAGTCTCCTAGCTCTTGCCAGCTTTTCTGATGGAAAGAGGGTACTCAGAGAAGACAACTTCTTTGAACCCAGAATTAATTGTGGGTTGTTCTGAGCACAGTGCTGGGCTTCTTCACTTGCCTTTGCAGCGATGCGCTGGTTGCCAACACCTGCAGACATAGGGGCCACACAAGCTCAGGGAGGAGAGGGAAGGAAATAACCCCATCAGACTGACAAGTCTGCAAGGACCCAGGTGAGCTTCTAGAGTGGACAACTGGGAAAATGACACCTTTGGGCTTGGATGGCATTTCATCAAGGACCTAGATACCAACCAAGAGCCTCATAGCAGCAATTTTTATATAGGAAAATTTGAGTCTTTAGTCTCCAAAAGAAAAGGCACAAGCAGAAATAGGTCTTAGTAGAAAGCAAAACTGTATTTCTGAGAGTGCAGTGCTGTGTGGGAAGGGCCACAGCCACTTCCTGGACCCCTGTGCCAGGGGGGCGAGGCTGCACCCCAGTTCCCCTCCCGCAGGCAGGTCTGGCACAGGCAGCTCTATCCTTGCAGTTGCCCTCTTCTTTCTCCCCCATCTGACAGTGTGCGAGATGTAAACCAAGAGGAAGTGGGCTGCAGAAGGGAGAGCCGCAGAAGTGATCTCATTTCCCCCTCTGCCTGCCCACACGCGCGGCCGAGCCCACCCTGCGGCCAGGCTCCTGCCGCCTCGTGTAGCCTGGACCACCCGCCTTTCCCAGGCTGGGGGTTTGAGGTCTGCACGAGGGATCCACCACCACGCCAAAGAGAACCTCCTCTCGGAGAGCAGCACAGCATCCGGATCACTAGATCTTCAGAGCAGAGAGCGCAGCAGGGCACATCAGATGTTGCCAGAGCAGAGCTTTGTATTTCCAAGCCAAGTGCATCCACTTGATCATGGGCTGAGACAGACACCACTGCAAGTCCAGATGCTCTAGAGAATTTCTTGCAATGCACCTGCAGGAGAAACAAGTGCACGAAGCCAGAGTAGACAACAGAAGTTTCCTCCTAGATCTCCTCAGGAGCTGGAAACCCCCACGACCAGGTTGCTTACATCTGCAGTTTGGTCTTCACTGGCACCTAGACCTGAAAGCGTTGCTCAACTTTTTCCCACAGGGTTGCCAGATGTGGATAAATTGCCTTTATTTTTCTACTGTATAATAAAAGAAACTATTAAAAGCAATAAAAACCCCTGACCCATCTACTCCAGCACATTCACCAAAGTTTTATGCTAAAAACTGTCAGGACTGGAGGCTCCAAGTCACCAGAAGGAGAAGGTATGGACAAGTCACTGCCATGACATCATTCAGCAATGCAAATTGTGGCAAGAAAAACTACTCACATCTATAGTCACACGTACTTTCTTCCTGCTGCCGTTTTGCTTAAGAGAAGTGAGTAATTCTGTCATTAATACGAAGGGAAGTGAAACTATCTCAGCTCCTTATAGGGCTATGTGTATCCCACCCAGCTTTCCCCTCTGGCCAGGAGAGTCAACGTCCCTGCTACATGGCCTTATCTCACAAGCAAGGTGGCTTGCAATCAGGGCTGGAAGCAAGCCAGAGCATTCACACTCCAAAGCCTTCCTTTCCCAGGGTTTTCAGCCATGGGGCTCAGCAGCCCTACTTTCTAACCTGATACTTTTGGGACAAGTGACAAAGAAAAGCCAGTCTGCAGGGTTTCAGGACTGGAGTGCCCTCTTGCACTTAGGGCATATTCCTTGTTCTCACTTAAAAAAACAGGAAAAAAAATATGCCAGTATATAAGTTTCTGTGTCTTTTTAAAATAAACTCTAACATGAAAGCAACATCATTGTTGTATCTGAAACCTCATCCCCACAATTATATCTAGGAGAGACTCAAAGCAGGCTTTTACCTTTCAGTCTGAGATCTCCAATTAACAGTGTCCTGGTTTGAGCCCAGAGGGAAACTGAGCACTCCACAGTCATTCACTCACCCCTCTCCTCCCCCAGCGCCAGGAAGGAGAAAAATTAATCAAAAAAGGCTCAGGAATGGAGATAAGGGGAGGGAGGGGTTGCTCACCCATAAACGGTCACAAGCAAAAGTCAGGCTCCTTAGGGGAAGAAAAAAGCTGTCACTTTAATTCAAAACACTAACGATAATGGCACTTAACAGACAGAATGGGACAGTGAGAAGCGTTACCATATCTTAAACACCTACCCCCACGCTCAGTTTTGTTCCCAATATCTCTACCTCATCCTCCAGCAGCACAGGGGATGGGAGGTGCAGTCAGTCCTGCTGCTTCTTCCTCCAAGGAGGGGGGAAATCATTCTTCTGCGTTCTTCCTCCTGCCCCACGGGGCATCCCTCTCGTGGGAGACAGTCCGCCACACGCTGTTCGCTGTGGTGGGACACATTCTTCTGGAGACGCCCCGCGTGGGTCACCGCCACGTGCTGCATTCCTCCCAGCGCCAGGCTGCAGCAGCGAGGGCAGCTTCTGCCCTCAGAGTCCCGGGGTCCTCCACAGACTGCAGGTGAATCTGCTCTGGTGACCTCCATGGGAGGCAAGGGGGGTGGCCCTGCCCTCTCACCACAGGATACAGGGGGGCTGTCTGCTCCAGCACATCTCCCCCCCTTCCTTCTCCTTCCTTCCACTGACCCCGGTGTTCACAGAGGTGTCCTTCTCATAACCGGTCCTCAAAGTCCACTCCCCAAACCCCCTCTCAGGTTCCTCATCTTAAATATGTTATCACAGAGGTGCAGCCACCATCACCTTGGCCACAGGTGGGTCTGACTTGGAGCTGGGGGAAGATTTTGAGAAGCTTCTCACAGGGGCCACCCCTGTAGCCACCTCCCCCACTACCAAAATCCCCACCACACAAACCCAGCACACACAGAATTGTGAGGGGGGGTAAGCTCAAACAGATGCATCAATTCATAAAGTAGATCATCTGCTCCTGCACTCCATTCTTCTTCCGAGAAGAACAGCTAACACTCTGCCAGGAAAGAGAAGCCATGTGCCAGAGATGCACAGTATGGTGGGGCAGGATCACTGGGCCACAGGTTGACACCCAAACCCAGTTTACTTACGTACTGCACGCTCTCCTGAGTCTCACTAATGTTTATTTCAACTCTGCCCCAGTTCTGCATGTGTCAATTATTTTTCCATGAATAAGACAAAAAAATCACATGCTAAAGCCAAGATAAAATCTCTTGGCCATTTACAAAGCACGAAATCCTACGCTCAAGCTCTGCTCTTGAGCAAGACCTTGTGGAAGGGCTCAGGTGCCCAATGTCAGATGGGATCCGGCATGAGAAAATGTCCTCTGTCACCTGAGCACCAAAAAACCCAAACAAACCAGAAAAAAAAGCCAACAAATAAAACCCCCAAAGGTGATTTGGAAGTGCCAAACAGAGGCTGAAAAGCTTTAACCAGTGTTTGGAATATCATACAACAGTCATTTCGGTCAACATCCATTTCCTTACTGACAGGCTTGTCCAGCACTTTATAACTATTAACTCATTTATTGAAGTTGGTGGAATGTACTTAAATTACTGTTTAAAAGAAATTGGATACTGCTTACTTCTCCCAAGCATAGGAAACAAAACTTCATAACCTTGGTTTAACAACTCGCAGGCTTTCAGTCTCCAATTACTAAAGTCTTTCTCGCAGCTGAAGCTGCAATCAGCAGTTTGTGACCTGCAACCAGGTACCCTGGAGGTTTGGTGGATGGAGAACAGCCCGTACCTGACTCACTCTCGGATTTAATGCACTGAGCTACAGAGAGACAAGGGAAGGCCCATACACACTGCACATGCTCACCTACTTAGGTTGAAAATAGGTCTGTGCTTCCTGTAATGATTAGGTTTTGTCTTGCCTCGATTTTCAACTCACCTGCTGCAAACTGAAGCTGACAGAGTGCTTTAAACAAAGACATCAGGAACAAAGGATGCAAGCGCTGTCTTGCTGCAGGTACATAACCGAGCTTGAATGTTTGCAAGAGAATGGTGTTTGTAGCTGTAGCCTACACACTGTTGTAAACCAGCCATTTCCACAGCTGTCCCTGGCTTCAGAGCATGCCTCTAAAGATGTGCAGGCTGCACTCTGCAAACAAGAGCATGTTCACGGCCTGAAATCAGAAGTTTAAGAAAGGACAATATAATTTTAAAAATCACTTTGCAAAACATACAGTGAAATATTTAGGGACACAGTGCCCACCCTGAGTATTAAAATACTGTAGACATAGAAAGGTTGGGATAGTCACTCATTTACACAGCAATGCTCCTGCTGTTTCTGGATAAAATTACCAAAGGTTTAGCTGCAGAAACTAGGAGCTCACAAGATCAGACGCTAAACAAAAGACAAGAACAGGCAAGGTTATACCTTCATACTTTTCCCCATTCAAACATTGCCTGCAGGTAAATTTATAGCTTTTAACGTAAGTAGAACAACATGGATTAAAAAACCAAAATAAATCAAGTAAACATGAAACAACTCCAGCTAGCTCACAACAAATCTGCAAGTGCAGGCATGGAAGGGAAAAAACACCCTTGGTTCTTAAGCTGGTAAAACTGCAGAAGAATAAACAACACTTGTAACATACAACAAGTTTGATTTTAAAATCCCTTTTCAATTATTTTTTTTTTTCCCCCACTGCAATGGAATTTTTTTTTTAAATAATCTTTTGATGATATCACTATTTCCTGGTCATAAATGCCTGAGAGGAAGAAAAACACATCTGGGAACAACTAGAGCTTGAACGGCAACAGTGACATTTTATTTAAGCCTCTCAAATCCCTTTCTGTCTTTTAAGGTGATCTTGGAGACTCAGCTCAGTTTGCTGCCACTGAAAGTAATTTTCTGAACTGCAAAGATTTGTCCAGCCTAATTTCAGGAGCAAGTGTTCAAATGAATAAATATTTTTAAAGAGATCTATGTCCATTATCCACTTCTCAACAATCAGCTGTTAGTTGAGGGGTTTTGTTTCGTTTTTTAAAGAGGACAGGAAGCAAATGCTAATGGAGAAGGTTCCACATTAAACATTTTATTTTGCACAATGATTCGGCAATTCAAAGTCTAGGCTCCCACAGCACTGTTAACTTTGCCCTCTTGTGGGGAGGTGTGAGAATTCATTTGGAAGTCACATAATATGCATACAGCAGTATGAAAAAAGCTGCTTATAAATTAGCAGGTTCAGCATCGCTGCACAAAAAACTTTCTTTATTCATTTACCACTTAATTTCCCTTTCAGCTGAATAATGCCTTAGTGTGTACTACTGTCACTGAAATCAAACGTGTCCCACTCATAACCATTTAAAAGTGTGTTTTGTACATGTAGAAAGGATCCTAGAGCAGATTTCAATACTGCTGGTTTTATGGCTACAGATTTCACCAAATTATCTGTATCGGGCAAGAACCAGCACTGTTGCAGAGAATGGCAGCACATTAGCACTTATATCTGCATTCCTGCCAACGTCCAGAGATATTTATAACATGTAAAGATTTAGCTAGAACTGGAATACCAGTACTGAAATATACAGGTTCAGGAATCACTGAAGGCTGGTCACCTCTCAAACACTTAAAGAAAATAAGTTTTGTACAACCAAACTATTATCAGGACAAGTATTATTTTAATTTATCGCTGCTGTCATCATCCCAGTGAAAATGGAAGAGGAAAAACATAGAGGCAGCCATCTGGAAAACACACCCATGTGTTAAGGAAACTTAAAAATGTAGATCATTGGTAAGCGGTGAGAAAAGCTAATATGTTCCAGCTTGCCATAAGATTTAGAGGCAGGCAGAGAGGAATCCAGCTACATCCAAGGCAGCAGCAGTTCAGCCCACAGGATCAAGGCCATCTGTTCCTGGCTAGTTTTGTCAACTGAAACATGGCCAAAAGTAACAAAACCAAATGGCATTTGCTAGTAGAAGGCACACACAAGGCTCACAGAAATGTACTCACCGCTGCATTTTAAGTGGGGAAAAATCATTTAAGAAGATATCCTCACCAGAGCAAGTTTCCCATGCCATCTTTATTTACTAGTTCATTCCAGCAACGTTTCTGTCCTCTTAAAGAAAAAGAAGCCACATAACTGACTTTGGGCCAACACAAGCCACCACCAAAGCCAAGAACAGACTGCCCCGAAAAAACGGTCACACTGAGCTCTTTGCTTCCTCAGACGTGGAGACAAGGCCAGACCAGACGACCAACAGTTAAACTCCCAAGAGATTTCACAGCATGCTTAAACCACAAGAAATTCCGAGTTTTATTCAAATGATAGGCAAAATGCTCACTTATCAAAAGATTCTGTATGTCCTGCAGGATTCTGAAGCCAAGACCTGTGAATCTGATTGATTTCTGTTATGGAAGCTATAAACAGTTGAGATTTCTCCTGACCAAAGCACTTAAATCACCAGGGGTCAGGTAGGGAAAATACTTCAAACAGCTGTTTAGTTGGCTCTGAAGGATCTCAGGCTAGAAAACGCAATTCTACATTTTGGGAGAGCCAGCATCAAACCTCTTCGCTCCTGAAGCAGCTCACAGAGATGCTCACCAAAAGTTCAACGCTTAAAAGCAAATTCTTTATGCAGAGAGTTTGGAAAGTACCTCGGAGCTCACAACCATAACACAGTCTCCTACTTCTTCCTAACATCATCTACTTCTTCCTAGAAGCACCATGAAATACTGAACTTCCGTACAGAAAGATAAAGAATGAGAGAAGCTGACTCAGGAAGGAGGCACCTCGGTACATCAGCAGTGCAGCTGCAGCAGCATGCACAACACGTCAACTCGAATCAAGAGGCATCCAGCAGACAGGAAAGCCTTTTCCCACAAGGTCAGGAATGAGCATCCCTGTTTCAAAGAACACTATTTCCCAAGCATGGCTATTGGACCACTGAGTTTTCAAGTTCTCATTAACCTCTCATCAGATTTTCTCTTTCCAAGCAGTCACACAGCAAATCACACAGTCCCAACACCTCCATCTTCTTGGTGCACCAAGCTGCTGCTCCATTTTTCCTATCGCCACACCACAGATGTCATTACAACAATCCACACCAATATAACCTTCTGAATTATAGCAGTTTATTTTAATATTTTGTACAGCCAGCATCGGTCTCCAGGAATAAGTTATAATCTTACATAAGTGAGTCCCCCCCCAAACCCACCCTTGAGGAATGTTCAACTTTCAGCATTTCTAATTTAGAGGGAAATTATTTATAGAGTAAGATGCAGTCTGAAGAATGGAAATTAATCTTATTTTGTGAATAAAACTCCTCAGAAATTCTCAGGGTTTACTTGCATCTAATTGGATTCATGAACAAGTGCTGAGGTCACGTCTTTCAGGACTGCACTGAGAATACATTCATCTCAGGTCAATTTTATTTTCTGAAATTGGACAGTTCCGTTTCCTATTTTCCCTACTTCATGCCCCATGGTTCTGCTATGCAGATACATACTTTACAGTCTAGTACAATCAATGCTTGTAACAGATTTTTCCAAAATGTACTTGTATGCCCATCCTACATAATTTATTCAGTTGTCCTCAGCACCACTTAAAACATCTTCGTTTCTCGCTGCATATTTTGTTTCTTTAACGCAGCCAAGAGGAACAGACCTTGATATTGCCTTTAAGCAATAAAAAACACACAAAACAAATAAATACTTCAAAAGACTTTTAAATGGTAATGACAGATGTACTCTGTTTCAGTGCAGAACTTGGTTATCTACTAGGTAAAAAGCACTCCAGAAATAGCTCATCAGCAGCAAACTAGGAGCCTCACCTGCTTGCACCGCTCTCCTTACATTACTCCAGTAACTGGGGGAGGGGGGAAATGAGCAACAGCCCAAGAGGAATTCCCCTCTCTTCTGTGCTCAGAGCATTGCCAGTGTCCAATATTAAGCAATTCACATTCTCTAGCACAAATAAAGCAAAAAGAGGTTGTATAAACATTTCCTCCTCCCTCTCTGAAAAGCATGCCCAACTCTGAAATGGTTCAGACACCTCTGGGAAACACCAATCAACAAGAAACGAGAGACAAGAGCCAGCCACAGGGCTTGCAGATTGTAATGCCCTATTAAAAGAAGCCCTTCTGGGGCTCCCTACAGACCTTTCACCCTCAGAGGAAAGCGGTTTCGCTAGAAAGTCCCTCCTTACCACACCCCTCAGCTTCACAGCCACCCCAGCCTGCCTATGCCAGCACACCAACACACCAGGGGGGTTTGTACATGGTTTTTAGAAAACGGGTGCAAGTGAAAAGCCCAAACATTGAACCTGATCCAAAACCCCCATCAAAGGGGTGGTGAGAGTTTTACTCATCCTGACTGAAAACAGACAGGTGAATACTTGGGTATTGGGGGATTTTATTTCATGAAATAAAGGTTCAGCCAAGTCTTAAAGCCTTATAAAGCCATTAAAGCTGAAAAAAAAGGTCTAGATTCAGAAACTGAAGGCTCCTTCCTCATTAATTTGAAACATTTCACCACAGTGATTAGAAAGCGTAAGAATGCTTTTAAAAGTCAGCGTTTTTGATGTCAGAAGGAAGATAAGCTCACTGCTGTGTTGTGGCTTCCTTTCCTAAAGGGGACTGCAAATTATGGTGAAAGGGAACTTGTGGGGAAAACATTTTGTGTTTCCTACAGAGAACAAAACTGTTGCTAAAACTATGGAAACTTTCACAGAAAATGACCCAACGTAGCACCGTACTCCACAAGAGCATCCCAAAATGCTTTACAACGCAACAGAAGTACATTTACATGAATGTTATATACCTGTCTGAGGTATACTTTCTGATGCCACGTAGTGGGGGGAGGGGTTTCCCTTTAAGAAATTATGTCCCAGTTAGAATAAAGCAAACCCTTTCCTTTAACTGCTCTTTTCAACGTGTTCTATATATACAACCCTTAAAATACACTGAAAAATAGCTGCACGTTTTGTATCATTATACTAGAGAAGGGCAGTCCAGACAGACCACGCTTCTCAGTATGTTAAAAATTGTAAATAAAACCCAACCAGACTCGCTCTCCTCTGGTACCCATGTTGGCCCAAAGGAGGGAAGGGAAGGAACAAGCAGTTTTGAAATGGGAGTCTTTCACAAAACACGCTACTTACAAATCTCAGGTTAATTTCCTCAAGCAGTTTTGTATCAAATCCTTTCTTAAATATCTGAGGTCACACACTGCCATCTTAGCAATGAAATCTGTTGCAACATGCATGTGTCAGCTTCCCACTCAACCAACTGCAACCCTGAGGATTTTTCTGGCCTGGTAGAAGAGGAAATGTAACACAATTCCTGAAGTATGGCTGGTCCTCTGTTTCAAAACTCCGTGTGATTCCCTCGATGGTTCTTGGACACACACCCACACTTTTTTCTTTTTCCTCTAATACACATTTCCCTCTAACCAACATGCAGATTTCTCCTCCCAATCATCCACATTTCGATGTCCCAACAAAATCCACATCATCCATCCAGAGGTTTTCCCAGGTAGACCAAAGTCACTTCTGTGTTACCATAGACAGCAGACACTGCTGGATACAGGCAAACTTTTGGCAGTCCTCTGAAGGCAACTCCCAAGAACTCATAGCCCCTCTCAAATGCTAATGTTTTGTCTTCCATGTCCAGGATAACTCGAATCCTTTCACCTATCTGGAAACAGAGACAGGAGCGGGAAATAAAACAAAGAAAGAGTCAGCATATTCAAATGGCAACACAAAAATAAAGCACAGCCCAAGTATAACGCCGCAGGTTATTTTAAAGCAAGGTTTTCCTGTTTCTCATAATTGCGTTACTTCTATGACAGAAATTTCTCAATTTTGCTCCCCTGCACTAGGATCCTGAGCACCTCTGCTGCCCAATTCCAGTGGGCAGCCTGTATCCACCCACCTACATGATAATAAATATAACCCTGCTCATATGAACCTTGCAAGAACACCGAGTGATCATACTACATGCCACATGCTTCAGAATATTGCAGAGTTCTGGAAACTTTGTAATGTCCTCCAAGTTACCTGAACTTGAGCTGTTGCTATCACTGAGCTATAATTGCTCTGCAAGGGGCAACTTTAAAGACAATTAACTTGTTTCAGACAGGTAAGCGCCATGTACAAAACATACCAGAATACACTACTAGGCAGGTGCTGTCACTGACAGAGGTATTCCCTCACCAAGACAGAAGGAAATTCCAGTGCAAAGCTTAGGCAAAGTAAGGATGAAAAACCTAATATATACACACACACACACGTACACATTTGAGTGAAGCCAACACTGAACACAGGAAGAGACTAGGATCTGGGCACACACTGCTCCCTGCTTTTATCTAGTACACATCATTTTAGACATAAATAGAAGTCCCAGACGCCAGCAGCAAGCACAGCAGGATGTCACACAAACTTCTGATTCTTCATCAGCCAGCCCCAATGCTAGGAATTTCTTCCAGCCAACACATTTTTCTTCTAGCCAACACCAAAAAACGTGTGTTTCCTTTAAGTATGTTTTCTACGAGCAGATCACTATACAGGTCTTAATAAACACAAAATACTCTCAAGATTCACCAATCCGAGCTCTCATCAACTTTTACTGAAAAAGCAGCGATTGCGTTCACCCTTGAGTCCCCAGGTGAGCTGGGAACTCTCAGCTTCAAAACCTTCCCTCAGCCTGCCCCTGCAGAAAGGCCTAGGCAAGTACAGCAGAAGGCAGACCCAATTCGCATGCTAGAGAACGTGCAAAAGGAAAGAGTCATAAATCTCTATAATTACACTTATTTTAGGTATTACTGCCAAGTGCTTACCGGTGAAGTTTTACATGAAATGTCAGAATACCAGATACAAATTACTACACAGATTTTCACCCCTAACTGAAACATAAGCCAATACTCGTGCAAAACCCCAGCGTTGTGAGATGGAAATGATAACACATACAGCTTAAGTTGTAACACGAGGAAACCCAGCAGGCAAAATACAGCTGTGCAAGCATCCAGAAGAACAAAGATAAATATTTCTACAGGTACAGAACAGCGGAATGGCACTTGCTCTTTAATAACCTGGAATTATCTGGACATCGCATCCAGCCCAGAGATGTCACCTATGGGAGTGCTGCCAGCAGCAAACAAGCAGCACTCAGCACTGCTGCAGGTTTTTGCAGGAAGACTCTTACCTAAGCACTAATCTCTGCTCGCACTGCTATACAACAAAGGGGTAAAATACCACAGACATTCACTTTGCTGTGGGGCAAGTCATTGCTTCAGAAGGCTACAACAGTCTTTCTAGCTTTTATTTCAAAAAGCAACATGGTGTCTAAACAGGCACCCATGGTACGTGCTTCACACTCGTATTTGAGATAAAAGAGCAAAACCAACTGAGGGTCAGGAGCACTGAACACCACACAGAGGTGTAGCCGAAGGAAGCAGTAAATGAAGGGGAAAGGCCTCACGAGGTGGAATCATTTGCCTTCTGCAACAAAGGCAGAGACCCTTAAGTTGGCATTTAGGACCAATTCTGCGGACAGATCTTCACAGCCAGGCACTTCAGACATGGTGGAGCTTCCAGCCCGTGCCAAGCCCCGCTCACCTGGTATTTGGGTGCATTATTGCACTGGGGGAAACTGCCGTTCACCTCTCCATTATGCAGCAAGTTATTGTCCACCAGGTTCCAGCCCCAACTCTGGTCGTCACTGCCCAGCAGGGCCACATAACCCTGGCACTGCATGGCTGCCCGCTTCGTGGCGATGCCGATGACAGCCACGGTGCCCAGCGGGCCCTCCCACCACACCTCCCAGGCGTGCCGGCCCTCGCTGAAGCCGATCTTGGTCCGCGCCCCGTCCGTGCTCTGGGCGATGGGGTTGCGGTGCAGCGTGAAGCCGTTCTTCTTGATGTAGACGTTCCGCGAGCAGTCGTTGGTGCTGAAGGCGTGGTGGAAGGCACGGACCTGAGGGGAGAGAAGAGGGAGGGAAGGGGGAGATGAATCCTGTCGTGTTTTTCAGGCTCCTCTCCCCGTTGGTTTCCAATAGCGGCTGGGCCTAGCGGCCAGAGGGGGTGTCCCCGAGCGCCTGGGGGGATTGCTGAGAGTCTGGGGAGGGGTGTCCCTGAGGGGATTGCTGAGGGGATGGGCGGGTAGGCGGGGGGGTCCTGGGCTCACCTTGCCCTTGTAGGTGGGCACGTTGCAGAGGATGTCAGTGCGCAGGGCCTCCTCGGCCAGGCAGCGGGCCGCCAAGCTGCGCCACACCTCGCTGTTCTCGTCGCCGTGCAGCTGTCTCTTATACAC
>NW_020799111.1:723535-735134 GCF_003259725.1 Athene cunicularia | reverse complement strand
CCTGGCACGGCCCGCGGAGCCGCCCCGAGGGTTGCCCAGCGCCGGGGTGGTTGTGCTTCCTAAAAGGCAGGAGTCGGGCCTACCGGCGCCAGGGGCTGCGGGGCGGGAGGGGGCGGCCGGGAAAAAGTTACCTCGGTTCCCGAAGTGCGGGCGAGCGGCTGGTCGCCAGTGTGCGACCCGAGCTGTGGGTAAGGTATCCGGCGCTTCCTGTAGTTTTATTTAATCGACAAGACTGAAATTTTCAATTTCCCTGGTGGATTGAATGAATTCTACCTGCTCTTTAGACCAGGCTCAACAAAAATCACATGCAAAACATAGTAAAAAAAAAAAAACAAACCAACCCAAAACCTTTAATGCCCAACAACGCAGTAAAACCGCAGACATTAAGGCAGCGCCGCAGTCAGGGAAGCTGGTGCTGGGACAGCCATAGCTCCGTCCCGCAAACCCCGTGTTGCCCTCTGTGCCCTGGTGTTAGCCATCCTTTCCCCCCACAGCGTGCTAGTCTCTCCAGAACTTGGTATGCTTTTGTGTTGCTCGTGGGGTTTTTCCCCCCCTCCCCGACTTGATTTTCTGCTGATTTGGTCCCCTAAACAGTCCTGTCAGGCTGCTGTGTGCAGTCACACCAAGGAAAGGGCCAGAGCATGGTAAACTCGATGGGCATGCTTTGAGGCCCAGTTAAATGTGTTGTAAACCTCATAACTACCTGCTTTAAACTGGTAATGCTTCTCGTAAAAAGATGCTGGGTTTTATCTGTTTGTGCTTTAGTGTTACCCAGGTACAAGAAAATCACCTTCATTTTGGGAACACACAGTACACATGCACAGTAGTCTAAAATTTATTCACACAAACGTATGCTTTTAAACTGTAATTAAGGCAATCACTTTCAACATTAATCAGTTTATCCCATTCTCACCAGCACAAGTTTCTTGTTCCAGGTATCGTGAGACTGCTTTACAATTTGATGTTGGGCACTTCGGCAGGTGGATGAAAAGACAGATATCTGGAATAATGTGGCTTCTCTGCAGACAAACTTTACCAGTTTGCCATCTTCCCCTTGCTTCTTTTCAGTGCCTCCCATCAGGACCGTGCCCCTGTTGGGGCATGCAATGTCTGTATGCGCTGAGGAAGCAGCTCTCACCCAGGCAGCCGTGTCAGAGCAACAGATCTGCTCCATGTGGGCATGTGCGTGTGGCAGCACGCTGCCATTCCACGCTGTTGGGGCCCACATTCATGCTGTTTGAGCCAAAGCTTCGTTTAGGTACTGATCTGTAGAGATGCCTGGTTTAATTGCACACTAGAGTTTTGCATAGTTTGTGTTACAGTCAACGCGATGATCTTGTTGCATCGATAAGCCTTCTGCTGTAATGAGACCAACACCTGCTCATTTACAGGGTCTTTTGTTTGTTTCAGAGGCCTGAAACATGGCAGTCAAATGGATCGGTGGACATTCATCCTCTGTACTGTGCTTGAACGTAAACACAGAAGGGCTGGTGGTTTCAGGCGCGGAGAAAGGCGAGCTCACGCTCTGGGATGGGGGAGGCACTCCAGCAGGACAGCTCCAGCTCCCGAAGGCAGACGATGTGACCTCCGTGGTGTTCTCTCCCTGCTGTCCCACCAGGCTGTATGCCTCCCATGGAGAAACTATCAGTTTGCTGGATGTCCGATCGCTCAAGGAGCCCGTCGAACGCTTCCACGTGAATGAGGAGGAGATCAACTGCCTCTCTGTGAACGAGACCGACAGTTTCTTGGCTGCGGCAGATGACTCAGGGGCAATAAAAGTTATGGACTTGGAAAACAAGAAAGTCAGCCGGTCCTTAAGACACTCAAACATCTGCTCCTCTGTTGTCTTTCGACCTCAGAGGCCTCAAAGCCTTCTTTCCTGTGGACTGGACATGCAGGTGATTTGCATACAAGTAGATGGTTATTGGAGAAGCGAAAGGGTAACTACCCACCTGAGTATTGAAGCGCCAACAGGCTTTCACCTAGAGATGAAAGACTTCAGCCTGTGGTCGCCAGACAGCTCCTTAACTATTCTAAAACAGTTTTGGTGGAGAAACTAAGTGTCAAGGCTGTTTGTGCCATTACATACTCGGCACTTCCTCTCCCAGTTTTTATATTCCTTAATATTTACAATCTAAACTTGAGCAGGGTGGGGGGAAATCAGAATATGGTGCAAAGCATGCTCATGCCACAGGAGCTCCCTGATAGACTGAGCAAAACTAGCAGTTGTCCCTAGTGATCAGTTATGGCTGCAGACAAAATGCAGATGGTAGTTAGGAAAAGGCAAAATGCTTGAAGAGACAGGATCTAGCAAGAATACTTCACTACAGGTAGATAAATATCTTCCCAAGTGGTATGTATCAGTGTAAGGACAAGTCATTTTTATCATTCTATCCTTTGTTCTGATTAACCTCTTGGAAGCATTAAATGTTCTTTACCTTTTACACTCCTCTATCCTCAGGAGGAAACTTTGTCCTTTGCATGCCATTTGTGGAAGCATTCTGAGAAAAACGGTGCTAGGCATTAATGGAGTCTTGAGTTATGTTGCCAAAGGTGGCCACCCAGAACAGATGTTTTGGGGTAATTTCTTTCCAGTGATTGAGATCTGACCATGTTCCTGGTTTAGCCCAAGATTAAAACTATCACATCTACAAAAGTTTCCATGCTTCTAGTGGTATTAGGGTAAAGTTAGCTTTGACAGCATTGAGCAGTTTCACCCTATGTTCTTAAACTTGATGTGTGTCTAACACCCATTAGAAGAAACACATATATAAGCAGTATTTTTCCATATTGAAGCTATGGATCGTATACATTCAGTAAGTATATATATCCAAACAGGGGCTGATTGATGGAAGTCTGCCAGGTTTAGACTTTGCCACATTTTCAGAAATTTTCCAAATTTTATTTTTTCTTAGGTTGACGAAAAGATGAATATAGGATTTTAAATGAAGTACTGTGAGAAACTTCTTTTCAGAGGTACCGAAGTGTCAGTCTGAGAAGAGTAAATTCTCAGCACCTTAGACAGATGGCTTAGTTCAGGTCCCTAAAATGCAGGGACTCCACAAGCCTATGGCTGGTAACTTTTTATCAAAATCGTAAGCATTTATATATCACTTCTGTGTCAGTGAATTGGTTATTTTTTGTGACTTTTTAGTATTATTTACTGTAGCTCAGCAAGTGGTTTCTTAGGTGAAAGTCAGTATCCCAAAAATAGTAGGAATTTGTTAGTGTGCTTTTGTACAATGAAAAGAGCCTTTTTCCACATCAAGGTTGGCTTTAAGACACGTCCATTCACAAACAGAAGCTGAGCTGCAATACTCTGAAATGTTGTGCTGCAGCATGTCTTTGGACAAGTTACATGCTCTACGAGCATCAAAACATGTTCTGGGCTCGCATGTCAAACCCTCAGTGAAGCTGTAGCTGATCAGAACTGAAATGTAGGTTGCTGGAGTTTTTTCAGAACTTCCATGGAAGCAGGGAAAATGCAATGAGGGCAGAAAATACTTAGTTTGCAGAAAACTTGTTAGCACTTGATGAATTCATAAAGCTGTGGCAGTGCTGTCTGTGATGAAAACAGGACTATTTGCTTTAAGTATTAGGACCCAGCCTTTCTGATTTATTCTGCCCTGCACAGTCATTCTGGAAAGTGTTCCTTTTCATCGGTAGCAAAGTAATTTTAAGGTAGCAGCAACAGCTAAACCAGAAAAGTGACAGGAAACAGTGTGTTTTGATGTCTTAGCGTGATTTGGATTCCAGAAACACAGAGCCAGTGTGACAGCATTTTTGTGGCCCAGATTTAAAGACTCCTGCACTTTCTACGGGAGATTACAAGTGGAGGAATATTTTTATTAATAACAAAGCTTTGATTAAAAAAGCAAACAGCACACCAGTACTGCATTAGACTGACTTGTGCTTTCATATCTGTCAGCCTTGAAAATGCTCATCATCAGTTCAGATCCTACAGAAGTATTGAAATTGCTGTATGAGAGCGCAGGGTTCATTTGAGAGGCACAGTTATTGCTTCATGACAGGCTTGGAGGTGGGGTGGCATTTTAAAAGCAAGTCTAAAAGCACAACCTCCCCCCAGCTCATCAGGAAAAGTGCACCCTACCTCGGTATGGTAATAGCACAAATCAGATCTACTCGTTGGGCATAAAAAAAAAAAAAAAGTACATGTATGTCTGTTTAAAAATGAGGGCCTGAACTACTGTTTGCCTTTTGCTTCTCCATTTTTCAAACACGTTCATGGAAGTGGTTATTTTAGGACAAGTATGTAGCAGAGACAGAACTAAAATTCAGAATTATAATGATCTCTATTTACTGCCAGCGTTTCTCTGTCTCTCTGTTTAAATAATTGATGTGCAGTAGATCATCATTACTACTGCTGAGATGAATGGAAAATCATTTAGAACAGCTTTTTCATCCATTTTGTGGTCTAAAGGTCTGAGTCATTGACTGCTGAGTAGGGAGGTAAGAGGGTTTGGAAAGCATGCTCTAAAGATCTGCTGTACTTACCAGCTGAAGGTCAACCGCCCCTCACAACACATCTTGCATCTCTTGCACTCACACACAGCCTTTGCTAAAGCAAGAAATGTGCTTGGGTTTTTTTTACTGTAAGAACTGATTTTATGTAAAATGGGCAAATTATTAATTCATACTTTTTTTCAAGGTTATGCTGTGGAACCTGCAGAAAGCTCGCCCCTTGTGGACCACAAACCTGCAGGAGTGTGAAATGGAGGAAGACAGTCCGGAGTCAGCTGGCCAGTTCTTTAACCCACCACTTGCACATTCCCTGTCTGTCGCATCGTGCGGCAACATCTTTGGCTGCGGAGCTCAAGATGGTAAAGTCAGAATATTCAGAGTCACTGGTGTCAAGTTTGAACGTGAGCTGGAGTTTCAAGGTCACTGCTTGGGAGTATCGCAGGTCCTCTTTATGCCAGAAGCGTACTGGTTGTTGACTGGAGGGAATGATGGGAAAGTCTTGCTCTGGGATGTCAGCAGTGACATTGGAAAGCAGCAGAGAAGTCCAGCAAAATGTCTGCAGAGAAGGAAGGCCCAAGCACCCACTTCCACCAGAAAAGATGGAAAGTTCAGCAAAGTGTCTTCAAATGAACATGCCACGGTTTTACCAAAGCTAACCATTGAGCATGGAGAGAAGGTGAACTGGATCTCGTGTGCAGAGATCAAAGGCTCTAAGAGAGTATTAGTTGCTGATCAGAGTAGTTCTGTATCTGTGTATTCATTGCCAGAACCTTAGACACTGAGATGTTTAAACAAATTTGTGGGGGAAAACTACTTCTCAGAGCGTTTGAAATGAGTCCGCTGACTGAACTGAACAGTGAAACCTGCTGTGTCCTTTGTAAGGGAAAAGGATTTGCTGTGTACTCATGTGAGTACTCGTGATGTAACTGGCCTCACGCTCTGTTTTTTGGGGGCTGTTGGTATTCACTGCAGCTGTTTCTTGCAGGGTTGGCAGTTTGCTTCTGGAACTTAAGTGAAACGGGTTTCAATGTATTTAGGGGTAATATTAGTTCATGACTATGCTGACATAATTAAGGTTGGAGGAAGAAATCCACGCTAATGGGGACACCCACAGTGCTAAATGAGGATGCAGAACAGTAACAGAGATGTCATGAGCTGCTTGCATTTTGAACTATGGCAGTGCTTTAAAGTACTCTCCCCATGAAACTGTGTCACAGTTACCTTAAATTGGACATAGTGGAAATATATTTTTCATTAGTTTGTCAGCAGGTGCATGTAACACTAGACAAGCATCAACTAATGAGTAATCAAATTAGTTTAACTGTCATTGCCAATTGGATTTTTTCATGCTGCAATAAATGAAGGAGCAAGGGAAAATGTTAACATCTGTTCAATGGGTCAGCTGTCTTATGCATTTAGTTGTTTATCCAGGGAAAAATAACTGTTACACTTGTCTTAATAAATGCTTTCTCTCACTGCTCCGTTCTGCTTATACTCACTCTAATATTGCCAAACTTACACAAAATTGTGTCAAGAAGTGTATCGCGTACCCCATGAGAGAGGGAACACAAAGGGCCAAGTGCACAGCTTCTCTTTACCCAAATACTTCCACTGTCTTCCCAAAGCTTTACAAACACAACAAGCAAAACTTGGCTTGCTAGAAACATCTCTTCATTTGCAAGTTGAAGGTGGAGAAAATGTAACTAAGTGGGAATGCTGCAGCTCTTGACATGTTTGGTTTGTGCTGGATTTCCCATGGAATGTGCAAATAACGATAAGAAAAAAGGCTTTTTTTCTCAGGCTGTTCATATTCTTTCACAAAACTGAATGCCTGGTACTGGCTGAAGGCCTGCTTCACTGATGTGGGGTTTGTGCTCCCTTGTTTCACCAGCTGGGCTGTTACCAGATGCACATTATCTATCTACCTTTGTTTTTTCTTTCTGATGGAAGACTGTTCAGCTCTCTTTTTGGATACCCAGCTCCTGAAAATCATTAGCCAGTTGTGCTGGCTGCTCATCCTTTATGGAAGAGATTCTAACTGCCTTGGTTTTGCTCAAAGCAGCTCCCTGTAACCAAGCACAACTCATTCTCTTCCAAATCTGATTTTACCATCATACTTTTTTTTTTTTTTTTTTTAAAAAAAGGCAATCTGCTTGTACAGCCTTTAACATCAGAAGACTTTGGCCCCAGACATGAACTGGTGGGTGCTACAGCAAGATGAAGCCATAACACAGCAAAGAAACAGAATAGTGTAGGTACCCCCTTTTGTGTCACCTCTGAATTAATTTACAGATGAGGACAAGTAGGATCAGTGGGTCAGAGGAAGCGGCCCGGATGTGTAGTTCAGCGTGTGATATGTTCATGAGCATGTGTCTGTGTCTATTTGGATACACAGTCTATAAAAAGCCTCGGTACAAACAACCTCCCGCAGGAGTCAGATCCCCTGTTGCTGCCTGCTTCAGGAGAGAGGATCGAGCCCACTCCAGTTTTTATTTCTTTTCTTCGTGTTCGCCAGGAAGATGGCTAAAGCCAGCATCTCTCTGCGCGTCCTGAATGAGACGTTAAACAGGTGATTAAAGGGTTGTGCTAGCACTGCGCCAGGGGCCAGGGGAGGGCCAGGGGTTTCGGGGACTGGTGCAGGGGAGAGGAGTGCTTGTGCTTCCCTAGGAATTTTCATGGGTAATAGGATGTAAATAGACATTGTGTATATATGGGGAGGGAGTAGTTCATGAACAATCTTGTGTTTCTCCTTTACTCACTGGGGAGGGAAGGGGGATAGAGCCACAAGCTGTGCCCTGTGGTGAAGGCCATCCTGGCCAGCCTGCAGACCGCTTGTCCCGGATGTTTGCCACAGGATTTGCACAGTTGCTCCATCGGTGAAGGCCTGGAGCTGCATGAGGTATGGCCAGGCCAGTATGAGTAACGGGAAATACAGGTTTGTGCTCCACTACTGTTGTAAATGGGAGATTTGGGATGAATTTCTGAATTTGGGTAAATGCCTCAGAGTCTGGAGGGTTCAAAGATAGGAAGTAAGTGGTTATCATTAACAAAAAAAAACCACAAACCCACAACAAAACAATGGAACTTCCTTGTAAGTTTAAAGAAAAAAATCACTGTCGCTGAGGAAATGGGATGTGGGTGACACTGATTCACTCTCCATTTTCAAAGCCTGTACTCAGAAAGAGGTATGCTTGGCCAACAGGTTCATCAGCTTCATGTAAAATAATCTGGCCCAAACTGCCCCTGCTGGCACCAGTCCATGTGTTCAGCTGCAGTGTGACAGCACAGTCACTGGTAGATGGTGTCTAACCAGCTGGGCAGACAATCATGGGATCAAATCTAAGCCATGAGCACAGCTCTTCAGGAAAAAGAGATGAAAAAGGGTCTGAAATTCTCCACAGTTAGAGACAGGCGAGGCAGTGTACCCTCTTGGTGGATTTTCACATGGGGATTTTGATATACTACCTTGAAAGGTTCTGGTGCAAATAGTATCAAGCAAGAAATCTATAAGTCAATTTAGGTGTTGTACATAGAACTCTGGTTCTGGTTTTACTGGTTACAGTAAAAATGATCACCGTCTCTCGAGAGTACCACAGCTGTATTTCTGTTTATGAAATTAATGTTTATAGCTAACACCAGCTGATAGACTTAGTGAGAAACTGCTCCTCTGGTCAAGATACCAACATTGTTCACCAACGGCTTTTATGACTCTGAGTCATGCAACAGTACTCACAAAAAATGGTACTAGAAACCTGACCAGAGAGAGGAACCAACACGGGAACCACTCCTGAAAGAAAAAGTGAAAATGAAATCTGTGGGAATCTGATTGAAGAAGCGTGTGTCTAGCTGGTACCATGAAATGAGCGTACAGGAAGAGCTGTGGAGAAGTGTGGGGCTATGTGTTGGCCTGGAAAACAAAACCAGTGCGGGAGCTCTAAAGTAATGAAAAATGTCATTTTCTGTAAATGCCTGAACAGCAGCAATAAGGTTATGCAAACAAGCACGCTCGCAGAAAAGTGGGAGTGCTAGGGCTTTTACTGCAAACCTTCCAAGTATGTTCTGTTAACAAGAATAAGAGCTTTCTGGTAAAGAGTGGGGATGTGGTTTGTGCATACGGACATAAGAGGTGGTGGTTTAGAGGTGGTGGCTGAAATGAAAGCAGGAGGTATAATCCATTCTTCCTCTTTTCATTCAGAACTTGGATCAAGAGGCAGCATCACTGATTCTATCAGAATTTATGAAAAGCTGTAGAAGATTAATTACAGAGATAGGTCCTACCATGGTGTAACCGAACAGACATTTTTAGAAACATAATCAGCAAATGCTGAAATGTTTTCTACAAATGCTTAAAAATATACAAGTAATTTACAGACAGGCAATGTATCTCATATCAAAAAAGTGCTAGAAAGACAAATCTGGTCAAATGCTAAAGCATTGGACTAAAGGCTGCTGAAATACAACTCCAGCACTGACAGTAGCGTTAATGATCTTTGATAATTTTACTATTTGTAGAGGAGAAAGCTCGCAAGAATTAAGAAGCTTATTTACCTTGATAAAAAACTGCAAATCAGAGAGCAATTCACAGGCAAGTATCTCCCCTAGGACAGCACTCATTATCCACCCAGCAAACCTTGAAGAATATACTCATTTTGTTGTTAATATACTTGTTGATGTTAATATACTCGTTCTGTGACAATTCCCCCCCTCTCTCTCAAAGAGTACTTGCACCATGTTATTCCTAAAACTCTCACTATTGGAGTTTCTGCAATATCACCTGGTTATTATCCTACTAGATTATCTGCTTGTGCAGCTATAGATATGAAGTGGATGTGAAATTTAGGCACAGCAATTATTGACCCACCTCAGCTTATATATACACCTGCTTTCTTTGTGCTGATAGACTCAATCCCGTTACAACATACGAACTCTTCCAGTTCTGAACTATCTACATTGCTATATCACACAAACTCAGTTTTCCAATTAAAGTTCTATTATAGTCCTAAAATTCTCTTGGCAAACATGCACACGTTTAAATGGGTGAACCCCCACCAAAAGTCCAGGAATGATGTTGCAGCATGAGGGGTCATAATTTGTTGAAATCCAGCACTCAGAAGAACTGTGCCCGGTTTCAAAATCTCTGCTGTGACCCAGCAGGAGGCCCTGAGAAATAAAAATCTTGCTGAAGCAAGAGAAGTCCTACCAAAGTAAGATCAGGATGTCAGCAGCTTTCACAAGATCGCAAAGGAAGTCTCCCAGCCTCAGGAAACAACCAAAAACTGTTAGACAGAGATCTGCCCAAGCTGCCAGGTAGCTAATGCATTAAGTCAGGGAGACTTAGAAAAATATGCCACTGTTGATACCTTTTTATTTTCTTCTCATTCAGACAGAACCCAAAGCAGAAGAGGAAGGCAGGTAGAGGGGGGAGCTACAATTAGTGAAGTAGTGGAATCCTGGTCCATCTCATAAAAGAGCTGGCTGTAAAATACCGTGGAGCATGCAAGAAAGAAGGGAAAACTATTGGTCAGTTATTTAACCTGCTGCTTATACAATCTGAAGTTAACCTTTGTTTGTTTGGAGGTGGGGTTTTGTGGGTGGGTTTGGGTTTTTTTTAATGTCATCACCCACCTGAAAGCTGCCGTGTATTTTGTCCTTACAAAAAAGTTCTGCCAAAGATAAACAAAATAGGGCCACAACAAACAAGGTAAATACCTTAATAGTGTTTTAACACAGGTAGGTCACAGTTCAGAATCCAGTTCCCTAAAGATTACAACAATACAGTAACAGTAACAGAGGCAGTAGAGCAAACTGGGGAAGAAGAGAGGGGCTAAAGGAAAAAATGTAGGGTCTTGCCTGTAATAAAATTTAGCCATGGCATAGTTTTTGTTTAACTGATACAGCCTGAAGTTCTGCCAGTAAAATGTAAAGAAAAATTACAAAGTCTATGAGCAGTAGCTGATGCTCTCCTAGTAAATCACTTGTCAAGTACATAGTACCGAGGTATTTGTTCGGTATTTAGGAAGCAAATTTGAATTATTCATACTTTGATAGCTTTGAGATCCTCAGGATTCTCCAGAACACACCTCGATGTAAATCAGCTGAGGCAAACTTAAAGAAAACTGTCTTTACGAGAACCACCCTTGGAAGGAGAGAAGCTCAGCATACCCTACTCCTCCAGTAAAGAGAGGCAAATGGGTACAAAGCATAAATACCTGCATTCCCTCATACTTTGTCCCTAAACACAGTAAGTTCTTTTAAACTGGGCAGTTTTCTTAAACAAAAGTGGAGTAGCTCAAACTCAAAACCCCATCTTTAGGATTAAAATTTAAGAGAGTACAAAGATGAATCTTTTTTGTTTGTTTGTTTTTAAATAAAGAAAAATGCAACAGATACTAACTAATGAAAAAGCAGCTAATAAATACCAGCTATGAAGCAGTTTTCTTATTGCTGTTTTCACTAACGTCTTATCACACACACAGTTGTTCTGTGGAAGGACAGTCATGTAAAATAGAAAAACAGAGCAGGATAAGCCAACAGAAGATAAACACTGCAGGGGGCTTGTTTATTATTTGTATCATTTTTAATCTGAGGAAGAATGAGAAGTTCTGCTCAATGTCACATAAAAACGGTTCAAAAGAGCATGACACTACAAGTGAAATCACAAATCACCTCGTCAAGTATTAGAGAAAAAGCTGCACTGCTAATCTTAATGCAAATGGTTGAGAGCTGCAGGTGCATCTAAACATCCCTGCACCAGGGAAGGGCCAAAAAGACCTGGGCCACGTCAAAAAACCTTGATGTCTGCTGGTGTTTGTTCTCACAGCTTGGGAGGAGCCTCAGAAGGGGTCTGGAGCTGTTCACGGTGCATGTCAGCGCCCATCAAGGCAGAAAGTGCCACTGGTTGATGCCCAAGCCCTTACGAAACGCCCTTGTTTCTCATCCCTCAGAGTAGAAACCAAGCTGCACACCTTGGAAGCTCAGTTTGCAGACCTGGACTCAAGTTTGCAAAAACTGGCACAGAAGTTTGAGCTGCAGGCCGGGATGCTGGAGAAGGAGATGAACCAGGATGCCCCGTGGCCGTGGGCGCCAGAGGAGAGGTGAGCACGGGGGGGGGGGGGGG
>NW_020799111.1:706315-723485 GCF_003259725.1 Athene cunicularia | reverse complement strand
CAGGCCGCAGCTCGGTGGGTGCTGACTCCTTGCTTTGAGCGCTCGGGGTTGTCGGGGGAGCCGCCGGGAGGGGGGTCCGTGGCGGTGGAGCGGCGGTGTGTGGGGCCGCTCGGCCCGCGCCTTGGGCAGCCGCGCCTGGGGGCTTGTTACGCGGGAATTTTTCTGCGTACGAATTGAAATCGGTCCAGAACAGGCCTGCGTGGACATACTGGGTCTTTTTAACAAACCGCTTGTAGAACTGGGTGTTTCCATGTTACTTAGCATGCTTTTTTTAAAAAAACAAATAAAGGATTTGTTTTATCTACAAAGGGAGAGCTGAAACAATAAAACCCAACTTAAAGTCTGTTGGTCTCCATGTCGAGTTCCTGTGTGATATTGCAGCCCTTCTCTCAGAAGGACCTCTTGCCTCTGTGAAGGTGGCTGTTTTTAAGAAGCTTTAAAGAACTTTCTTAAATTCCTGTAGCTTAACAGTATTTCTGTCCTTTTTGCTGTATGTGTCTTATTTTCTGTTCTACAGTATTTCTGGGCCAAATGGAAAAGTCCTGTGAGGAGTGTTGGTGATAGAAAGGCTGGATGATGCCCACCATTTTAAGTCGTAGAAGAAGATGCTGAAGTGTTGAACATATTGGTTAGTTCTTTGTTTATATTAATGAACAGTATTTTAACTGTTTAGTCCCATGCCGCGGTTTGAGCCCAGAGGGCAACTGAGCACCCCACAGCCACTCACTCAATTCCTTCCGCCTCAGGAATAGGAAGGAGAAAATACAAGGAAAAACTTAGGAATCAAGATAAGGACAGGGAGGGATGATCCATCCCAAAAGACAGGCTCATCAGGGGAAGAAAAAGAACATCACTAATTCAAACACATCCAACAACAACACTTAACAGAGTAGGACAGTAAAAAGCATTACCACATCTTAAAAACACTTTCCTCCCCACACCTCCCTTCTTGTAGGGCTCAGCTTTGCTCCCAATTTTTCTACCTCCTCAAGGCAGGTAGCGGATGGGAGGATGCAGTCAGTCCTGCTGCTCCTTCCTCATGGGGAGGACTCCTCACATTCTCCCCCTGCTCTAGTGTAGGGTCTCTCTCAGAGGACTGTCCTCCACAAACTTTCTCTAACATGAGTCCTTCCCATGGGCTGCAAACTCTTCCTGAGTTGCTCCAGTGTGGGTCCCTCCCATGTGTTGCTGTTCTCCCAGCACCAAACTACAACAGCAGGGGCTTCTTCCCAGCCTCCTTCAGGCACAGCCCCCTGCCCTGGTGTTGGGTCCCCCACAGGCTATAGGTGCTCTGCTCTCCTGGTGACCCCCATGGGTGCAGAGCACAGCCTGTCCTCTCACCATGGGCTGCAGGGGGTCTCTGCTCCAGCAGACCTCCTCCCTTCCTCCTCCTTATTTCTCCCGCTGCCCTCAGTGTTTGCATAGGTATCTCCTTCACAACTCCCACTCTTCCTCCCAGTTTCCCCTTAAATATGTTATCAGTGAGACACAACTACCATCGCTCATTGGCTCAGCCTTGGCCAGAGTTGGGTCCATCTTGGAGCTGGGGGAGCTTTGAGAAGCTTCTCGCAGGGGCACTGCTGTAACCCCCTCCCTAGCTACCAGAAACCCCGCCACACACAAACCCAACAGACTCCAGCTTAAGCAAGTGAATGAGGAAGAATCTCCTCTCCTCTGATGCATATGGATGTTGTATTTCACCTTCAGAACATGCTGTAAGCAAGTCTGTCCCGGAAGCAGCTTTTGAAGGTTGTGCATATACTGAAAAAGTGACTGAATGGAAGATTAAGGTAATTGGTAATGTATCCACCAAATGTGAGCATAGCTTATCACTAATAGAGAGTAAATGCTGGAAGAACTGTCACCTTTCTCCCCTTTCCTTACCACTTCCTTGTTATCCCCAAAGCACCTATTGCAGCTCATGGGAAAGTGTGACAGGAAAACCTGCTACAATTTCTCTGTGACTTCTGGTAAGACCTGTGTCTTCCTCTGAAAGCTGAGAATCTCCCAGATTGTGAGCAAAAGTAACCACTTAAGCAAACTTCTTAAATCCACTGACATTTTCATAAAGTAGCTGTAAAACTGAGCATTTTCTATTTTCTTTTATAGTCATTATGGGAAGTAAAATATATGTTTCTTTCTGCTTTCAGGTACTGATACTGTGCCAGTCTTGTTCCTCTACTTCGAGTCAATATGTCAAAGAAATTGGAGGCTCCGCTCTCCTTGTCCGACTGCCTCTGCCAAATTTGCATGGAGATCTTTGTGGAGCCTGTGACGCTGCCTTGCAACCATACCCTCTGTAATTCTTGTTTCCAGCTGACAGTTGAGAAGGCCAGTCTTTGTTGCCCTTTTTGTCGGCGTCGAGTCTCTTCCTGGGCACGATACAATGCCCGCAGAAATACTCTTATCAACTGGGAACTCTGGGAGAAGATTCAGAAGAACTACCCAAAGGAGTGTGAGTGCAGAATTAATGGAGAGGATTTGGAACAGGAAAGTAAGTAAAATGTCACTTGTCCCAGGATGTCTCTGCTTTACCAAAGTAGTTACTGTTGGTGGACTTTGGATGTTGTGAAACAAGAAACGGTGCGTAAACAGGCTGTGTTACTGCTAGGAAACAGTGTCAGAACCCTCCTGTGAAGGGGTCTTGCAAGGCAGAGAAATGGCCATCCGTGCCTTTTTTCTTTTTTAGTACAGAGGGTAGGTTATGTTGCCTGATCACCGACATGGGTGTTGGTTCCTGCGTCTTGCACAAATCATTGCTGTATGGCTGCTTGGCCTTGCAAAGGCAGGAATTCACCACCGATACAACTTCAGCTGTAAAATCTCTCAGTGGAGTATTTGCGTGTGTGTGTGTGTGTGTTTATCACTGTCAAGTAAATGAAGTGGTTAAAAGTTTTTCAACTCTTAGATGCTGTTCATTGGTTAGGTTAGAAATGCCAGGGCTTCAATCTGTGCGAGAGTCTCTGAGCCTAAAATTGTGGTGTCAGATAAAGAAAGTGAAATCTGGTTGACTCTTTGAAGAAGGATTTTGGGGTTTATTATGTTGTAAGGTCCCTTAGGAGAGGCTAATTGGTAGGTTGGCTCTATGACACCTTCCACTTGCAGTATTATGAACTCTGTAATCACAAAAAGTGAAAGGTGTAAGTTATGGTCAGTGTACATATTTGCCATATATACAGTGCTTGAAAAACACTGACTGTTCTGGACACTCTGCTTTTTTACTTTGTTTCATTGTAACACAAAGTGATTTTTTTTCACAGCACTTGATTTAAATCAAATCATTCCTGTGACAGGGTATGGTAGTCAAATTCTTTGAAATCTTTTGTTGTTGACTGTCCTGATCTTTCTTTGTTCCTCACTTTTTTTTTTTTCTCCCCTTCCTCTCAATTAGTCTGTGTCCCCCATCCGCAACACCAGCTGAGCAAGCCTGGGGAACTGAGGCAGGAATATGAAGCAGAGATTAGCAAGGTAAGTCTGAAAATATATTGAAAAGTATAGATGCTTTGTATCTAGTTATTTTACCACAACCAGCTGTAATGTTACTTAATGAAAAAGAGAGATACCTAAAAGGCATTGCTGGTGCAAGAACACACTGGTCATTCCTGAAGCATGAATTAAGCTTGTATCCCTTATGGAAGGGGAGAGACTTCTTTGTGTTTGACATGAGGTGACATTTTTCAAGTTGTCTTGTGCTGGTAGATCTATACCTCCTACTTCACCCCCTCAGTCTTCCAGTAATATGCTGTCTTGTTGTCCCTTTGAGTAGGTGTGCTTCGCAGGCGTCCTAGTTTCATCTGGGATAATTTTTTCTTCTTTGTAGCTAGCGCAGTGGTGTGTGTTGAATTCAGTATGGGATTTGGTATGAGAAAAATGGTGATAATACACAGATTTACTTGTCATGTCCTGCCTGTGAGCAGATACACAAGAAGCTGGGAGGGAGCACGGCCAGAGCAACAGACCCAGCCTGGCCAATGGAATATTCCCTATCGTGCTCAATGTATTGCTGAGGGTTGACCAGGAAGCTCGCTGTCACGTTCAGGATTGTGGTTTTGGGATTCTCACCTCTCTGGGATCGCTGGCTGGGAGCAGGGTGGGCATAAGTTGGTGGGTGGTGAGCAGTCGCATTGTGCATTGCTTGTATGTATTTTTTAATATTACTATTATTATTTTAATTTTACTTTATTTCAACATTAATTCTTTTGTCTCAAGTCTCCTTACCTTTCCCCCTTCAATTCCCTCTCACTCCCCCAGGTGGAGGAAGATGAATGAGCAGCTTCATGATGTTTAGCTGCTGGCTAGGTTTAAACCATGACAGTCCTTTTTGGAGTATCCACCCCTTATTCCATTCCATTTAGGTTATGTTCCCTGTTTTCCAGTACATTCATCACCATCACTCTTCCTGTTTTTGATATATATACACAAAGATACGGTTCCTTTAGTCAGTGGGCCATCCCTCCAAATGTGTAGTGAGTTCATTCAGTCCGTACCTTTGGGTTCCACCTGTCATGAGTTTTTCAAAGCAGGAGGGGTGATGCAGAGTTGGCTCAGTTGGTGGAGTGAGTGGCTCTGGATGCAGTAGTAGGTGGTGTGTAGTCTGTGATACATTTGGAGCTTGTAGCTGGTGGCATGGTCCATGCTTGTTGTCTGTGGGTTGAAGATGTTGATCTGGATGAAATTGCTGCATGCCAGTTACTGAAACTAGTCCTGACTTCATCACAGAATCATCAAGGTTGGAAAAGACCTCGAAGATCATCTAGTCCAACCATTGAAGTTCATTTTTCATTAACCTGGGTGATTCTTAATGTGATGCCATTATATATATATATAAAATATATAGCAACTATAGTGATGACGATATGCAGTGACAGGGTTGTTTGGCAATTAATATCTTACAGTTCAATTCATTGGGTATTTTTACCACAAATCAAATCTCCTTGAGGCACACATGGGACTTCCCCATCCTTCTGCATCACCCACCAAGTGCACCCAAGTACTTGGGCAAAAGTGATCCCACGTATGGGTTTACCTTTACCCGAGGCAGGAATAACCCAGACTGTCTCTTCCCCAGTATATTCCTTATGTGCACTACAGGGGCTTTATCCCCATCTACAGTACGTAAGAGGTTTGACTGAGCAGGGCCAGGCTGGTTGGCAGATCTTTTAGTGTTGACTAACCAGGTGGTTTTCGCTAAATGCCCATCCCAGTGATTGAAATTTTCACTCCCCATTGCTCTCAGTGTTTTTAGCAGCCTATTGTAACACTCAATTTTCCCAGAGGCTGGTGCATAACAGGGGATGTTATATACCCACTCAGTGCTGTTCTTTGGCCTAAGTGTTTATGAGATTATTTTGGAAATGAGTCCCGTTATCTGACCCGATCCTTTCTGGAGTACCATGCCACTACAAGATTTGCTTTTCAAGGCCCAGAATAATTTTCTGGGTGGCGGCATGGGGCATGGCATATGTTTCCAGCCAGTGGCTGCTTCCACCATTGTGAGCATATAGCACTTGCTGCACTGAGTTTGTGAAAGTGTGATATAATTGATCTGTGAGGCCTCCTCATATCTATATTTTAACCCTTGTCCTCCATACCAAAGGGACTTTAACCGTTTGTCTTGTTTGATCACAGCACATGTTTGACGTTCATGGATTACCTGTGCAGTAGTGTCCACGGTTAAGTCCACCCCTCAGTCACAAGTCCATCTATATCTTGTATCCTTTCCCTGATGGCATGAGGAGTCATAGGCCCAGAGAGCCAGAAACTCTAGGAAACACACAGAGGCACCGACACAGCAGAATGCCCAGGCAGGTCTCTGTTAGCCAGTACCTCACATTTCCCAAAACTCTGCAGAAGAGTCCTTTTGGGGTTAGAGGGTCACCCTTTCACTATCTGCATCCCTGCCCACACATATTAAAATGCCCTTTGTAGGTCCTCAGATGCACATGAAGTATTTTGGACTAGCAAATGTAAAAATTTGGAACTGTTTGGTCTTGTACTTGCCTTCTTCATTTCCCTCCTTAAGTAACAGACCACAATTAGATGAACTTTAGTAACGAACATAGAGTATTTTCTTTCTTATTTGCTCACTCCCCGTGTTATGTGTGTTCATTTGAAAATCAGAAAAGATTTTTAGGAAAACTTAATGTTTGCCTATATGAGGATCCTTCTTCCAATTCAGACATGGTAGTAGTAAGAATTATAGCTGGAAATGGCATCGGAATGCCCCTTTCCCTGACAGGGGAACTACATAAAGGAGGGGACTATGGGATTCTCTTTTATGGCAGTTAGGGGATAAGATGGATTGGCAGCAGTAGTATCGATGCTTAATGGAGATGGTGCCCAGAAGCAGTGAAATAAGTAATGGTGTCTGGTGCCAATCATAAGACATCAATATGTGATTTGAAACAAACTCAGCTGATGTGGTATTACAGCTTGATGCTCTTCTCTAAAGCAAATTTCCAAATTCTATTACCCAATTAAGAAAGCTGTATTAATTCTTGAATTACTTTGCTGTCCTTTTGGAGTTAGTGATAACTGATTTATTAAGAGTGGACGTCTGCTGTAAGGAAGGCAGATTGAAAATTCTTGGTCTGCCACTTTGGGTTTTGCGTGTTTCAAGAGAGCAGAAGGACTCTTCTGGAAGAGAAATGTGCTGTCTTCTGGCATCTTGAGCTAATATGGGGATTATGATGATATATAAGCAGGTTGAGCAAATGCTGTGGTCTAGCTGGCATCTAGCCTTATAAAGAATGTTATTCTGAGTTTGTAGATCCGTGTGCTTGAAGATCTTAGTTTTTGTTACTAACATTTTGAAAAGGTAAGTAATGGAATTTAACCTTTCAGGCAAGCAAGGTTAATGGTACAGTCTTACATAAACTAAAAGGTTATCAAACTGACAACTCTACACACAGTATCAGTTTGATTCTTACATCTTTGGAGACTCATTGAGGTGTGTGGAGTGTCTCTGTGAGTACTGGATTGTTCACATTTAAGGAGCATCAGCTGAGAGGTTCTGGCATAAAGTGTGGTTCTACAGCAGTAACCAGATGCATTTTGAAAAAAATGTTCTTTAGGTGGAGGCAGAAAGGCGAGCACATGAACAAGAGGAGAACAAAGCAAGTGAGGAATACATCCAACGCCTGCTAGCGGAAGAGAAGGAAGAACGCGCATTGGCAGAAGAGAGACGGAGAGAGATGGAGGAACAGCTGAAGCAAGATGAAGAGTTGGCCTGGCAGCTGAGTAACAGTCTGGTGAGTTAGAATCAAGGAAGACAGTAGAAAATGTTGATATAGTGCAAGCAACTTAGACTTTTCAGAGCAAAAGTTAAAGTTTTGGATAATTTAAATTTATTTTTAGTTGGAAGCTTTTGTGAGTCCCCAGT
The DNA here is from genome assembly GCF_003259725.1 of Athene cunicularia. Lineage (NCBI taxonomy): Eukaryota > Metazoa > Chordata > Aves > Strigiformes > Strigidae > Athene > Athene cunicularia. The sequence goes on along the minus strand of NW_020799111.1, from coordinate 716,104 downwards.
ACTTTAGATCCTTGATTGACCATTAATTTTTGAAGAACTGGCAGGACGGTGAAATACCCAAATAGTTTTACCTGTGTAATATGCACTTGAAACGTGTGCTGGATTTTTTGATTGTGAAACAGTTTAAAACATTGTTTTTCTTCTGAATAATTCCTTTTCCTCATTATTTTAAAAATACTTCTTTGGAAGAAATTGATGTCTTTAACCTGTACTGAAAAAAAGGAATGTAGGAAGAAAGTTTACCTTATGTTTTGACATTTGGTTTTTTGTTTTGTTAATTTGTTTGGGGATTTTGATTGGTGTTTGCTACCTGATAATTGTCCTAATGATGAAACCTGTGCACTTATTTGAGCAAAACCTCTTATCCCTTTATGTCAGATCCAGGAAAGTGTACAGAACATGTAATGTTTATTGTTCTGTAACTATCCATTACTTGCAGTTCTAGAATTCTTTGGACAAAAGTAACTAGTTTTGCAACAGAAACAAAGTAGTTCCCTGGGTTTTCTCCAGTTTGTGTTGTGCTTAGTTTTATATAATGCTATTTTTAACTTATCTTCAAAGAACGATGGCTCCAAAGGACATATGCTCAGCAGTCCTTCACCAGCAGGCAGTCTCTCACCTGAAACATCCCCATTTAATTTGTGCAAGACAAAGAACAAACCAAGTAACTCTGGAGACATTCAGAAGTAAGTCATTCAAGTTTTTCTTCTTTAAGTATTGGTCTGTTTCTTGGCGTAGCGTCCCTCTGATCCATTTGTTTCCTTGCAATCCTGTAGTCCTATTTCCCTGAAGAATGAGGCAAATGTAACCTGTTGAATGTTTAAACATCTCCTCAAAGGATAATGGGGAGGAGAAGGGAAACACTTGCCCTTGTCTTGTTGGTTTTGTTTGTCAGAATGAACCTGAACATCTTGATTCATGCAAAGGACTGACAAATCAAGAAAAACAAGTTTTTTAATGTATACCTTCTTTTTTTTCCTTTTAAGGTATCTGTCTCCAAAGCTTCAACATACACTGGGATCAACATCATTCTCTAGAACAGAAAGAAGCAGGAGTGACTGTGGCTTTGTGGTAACTAGAATTATTTTGTTATAAATGTCAGTGTTAGTAATTGTGGGTTATTTTCACCTTGCCTATAGGATTGACAATCCTGGATCCGCTTGCACATCAGCTTTTGGACAGTTTTTCTTGCTGGTTTTGAACTACCTGTAGTATTCATGATTCTCCAAAGTGGGAAGGGAAGAAACCGTGCTTGACAGTCTGCAGACACACACCTATAGCTTATTTTGATAGTTACCTTGTACAGCCTTACTAGCACCTTACCTGAATGTCTTCAGCGAGCTCTGCCTCACAACCAGTGGTGTATAAAACTGTGGTGGGTTGATGCGGCGGGCGGAGGAAGCAAGCAGCCGATTCAATGTGAATGATAGAGCAAGCTTCAACTTTATTGAAAGAAATCACACCTTATATAAGCACTCTACAATAATCATGCATACTACTCACAGATCTATTGGATACATGTAAAAGTTTACATTATTATATCCCAGCCCCTTGTGGCATCTCAGGCATGTCACAACATCTTCCCTCTTCTGGCCTGCTTTCTTTCCCAGGGCCGTTCCTTTATCATACACAAGGCCATAATGTACCTCAGTTTTCTCTTTGTTAACATAACAGTCCTTTGTTAGCATAACTGTACCCTGGGTTTTTTTCCTTTGTTTACCTCTGATGGCTGCAATCACCTCCTGCAGATACCCATGGCCTTGCTCTCTGCAAGCCATTCTCCAGCAGGTTGACTCTGCTGAACGCCAGGTGCCCACAAAGCTGGTTTATCACTCCCCCTCCTTCAGCTAAACAGGGGAGAGAAAATACAGTGAAAAGCTTGTGGGTGGAGATATGAACAGAGAGAGATCACTCACTAATTACTGTCACAGGCAAAACAGACTCTACTTGGGAGAAGTAACTGAATTTATTGCCAGTGAAATCAGAGTACGGTAATGAGAAATAAAACAAATCTTAAAACACCTTCCCCCCACCCCTCTCTTCTTCCCAGGCTTAGCTTTACTACTGTTTTCTTTCCCTCCTCCCCTGCAGGGGATGGGGGTTGTGATCCCTTCATCACCTGTTGTTTCTACCACTCCTTCCTCCTCAGGGGGAGGACTCCTCACACTCTTCTCCTGCTCCAGCGTGGGTTCTGTCCCACAGGAGACAGTTCTCCACGTGCTTCTCCCACGTGAGTCCTTCCCGCAGGGCTGCAGTTCCTCACAAACTGCTCCATTGTGGGTCCTTCCCATGGGGTGCAGCCCTTCAGGCACAGGCTGCTCCAGCGTGGGGTCCCCCGTGGGGTCACAAGTCCTGCCAGGGAACCTGCTCCAGCATGGGCTCCTCCATGGGCCCACAGGTCCTGCCAGGAGCATGCTCTTGCACAGGCTTCCCACAGGGTCACAGCCTCCTTCAGGCATCCCCTGCTCTGGCGTGGGGTCCTCTCCAGGCTGTAGGTGGAGATCTGCTCCCCCATTACTCACAGCTGCCTCACCATGGTCTTGACCACCGGCTGCAGGAGAATCTCTGCTCCAGCGCCTGGAGCGCCTCCTGCCCCTTCTTCACTGTCCTTGATGTCTGCAGAATTGTTGCTCTCACGTATTCTCACTCCTCTGGCTGCAATTGCTCTCCCCCAGGTTTTTTTCCCCTTTCTTAAATATGTTATCACAGAGGCACTACCACCGTTGCTGGTGGGCTTGGCCTTGGCGGTGGGTCCAGTGTGGAACTGGCTGGCGTTGGGTCTATCAGATATAGCTTCTGGCAGCTTTTCACAGAGCCACCCTGGTAGCCCCCCCGCTACCAAAACCGTGCCACATAAACCCAGTACAACATCTCAACTGATGGTTCTGGAGCTCACTGGAGGGGGAGTTGCACTCCGGTTTTCATCATTCCTCATGTCTGTCTGTCTTATCTTTCTTGTTAGGCTTCAAAAGATGAGCAGGCTTGAACAAGTTGATTTGAGTCATTGATAAAAGGAGAATGCTGCAGTTGTGTTTTCAGTCCTTTAGTTAGGCTTCTCTGGGTTATTTTAAATATTTTTTTTTAAAGAGAAGAATCCAAGTGAATATCCCAGAGTAGTTATGAGCTGTGCACTTACGAGAAGTGAGATTTGCATTTTATTCATACCTATTGGCTTTTGATAAATTCCCTTTACTAGTGGTCTCCCTCTTTTCTTCAGGAGACCAATAGCAATGAAAGTGGCAGCAGTTCTGCATGGCAAGATGACCAAGAGGAAATGCCAACACTGTCTCCCCAGCTGACCAGTGTGATTAAAGATTCCAGTGCTAAGGATTCGTTTTTGGAATCATGCATGAACTATTTCAGTGCCTTGCCTTCAGGAGAAGCCACCAGTGTCAAGCAGGAAAAATCTCCAAGACCAAATTGTCTAGGAGACGAAGTTTCAAATGGAGTCATGAAAGGGGAAGGGTCTGGAACAGTTCTTCGTAGACCCAAAGGCGAAGGAATTGAGTCAGACAGTGACAGTTTAATACATATAGAAAGCATAAACCTTGAAAACTCTGCTGAAACTTCTACCTTCTTTCAGTCAGCCACAATTTCTGTGATGTCTGACAGGAGAAGTGTAATATGTGATCTCACGAGGGTGGCTAGACACTCAGATGAAGAAAAACCAGAGAGACTGCAAAACCCTAAGGGAACTCCAAAAAGAAAGTTGCTGGAGCCACCAGCTGCAGCAGTGGTTGACTCGTGCGTGCTTGATAAGAGGAGAAGAACTTTTCCAGAAAGTTTAAAGGACCAAGGAGAGCAGATAAAGGATTTTAACTTGCAAATGCAGAAAGCCTTTGAGCAGAAGCTCTATGAAAGGCGTATGCAAGAGGAGCAGGACAGGCTTCTGGCTCTGCAGCTACAAAAACAGATCAACAAGGAGGAAAGGACCCTTAATCGACAAAAGGGCTCTCCAGATGAGTACCACCTTCGCACCAAACCACCTCAGCCTGTGAAAGACTCTCCTGCTAGAAAGGGAAGCTCTAAGATGGCAAAAGACTCAAAGGTACCAAAAAAACAGGCTGAAACAAATCACCGCAGGGCTCGGAAAGGTTCTTGCAATGAAAACTGGCAGTCCCCTACCAAAGTCCGAATGAAATCGCCCAGCATCAAGGGAGGAAAAGTTTTGAATTGTGTGGTTAATACCAGTGATGCAAATGATATTTGTTCACTACCTAAGAATAAGCAAAAGACGATCCTTCAGATGTTTAAAAGCTCCGATGCAGAGTAGATCTACATAACCACAGAAACATGGTGGAGTGAGAATTAAAACCATGATAATGCTTTCTCTTGTGTTAGGCAAAGCTTCCTGTAAACAGTTCTAAAATTGTTGGTTTTGAGGGGGATCGCTTCAAACCATAAAGTGTGGTGTATTCTGGGAAGTTTTATTAACGTACACCCCTAGACTTCAAAAAATTTGAATTGGTCTTTTCTTGACTGCAGCTTATTTTCTACCACTTGCATTTACATAATTTTGAATGTGAATACTGTTAGTGTTTAAAACCAAACATAACTGATGGTCATATCTTAAAATGATAATTTGGAGCTTTTTATGGAAAGGATGTACAGTCTGTGGGGGAAACAAAAAATAAGTCTGCATTTCCAGTTGCCTGCCAACTGCAGGGTTGAAGCTTCACTCGGCACAACCACTGTTCTGTTAAATTGAAACCCGTTACTGGGATTTAGGCTTTTTGTTGAATTGCATTGTTCACACGACAGTTACCAGTATAAGTGGATAGCCAGTCCTGCAGACACGCTTTCTCTCTCCCTCTTGTGTACTAACCCCTTCCTTGGACAGAGAGGAAGAAAACAGGTTGTTCCCCCACTGCCAAAGCCAAGGATCTTTCCTAGGTGCCAACAGTATAAGTGGTTGTGGGCTTGTATTTACCTCTGTTCATAGAGGTCAGTTCTGCAAATCTGACTCTCACTGTTAGGAAAAAGATACTTTTGTTTTCTTATTACTAGTGATCTGCAACTTCATTCTTGTACGATAATGTTACCTATATTTAGTGCTATTTAATTTTTGTATTCAAACTGGTTTGAGTCCAATTAAAAACACACTTAACATATAGATTGCCCTTAACATATAGGTAGTCTATAAGGCAGTTATAGTGGAGAAAGTTAAACCAAAAGAGGGGGAAAAACAACTGAATACTGGAGTTGTCAGTCATGACATAACTATAATTAAAGATTCACATAACTACCATGCCTGGCTGTAACTGTCGTCCCCCCCCTTTTTAGAGGGACTACTAAATACTGTCTTCCAGTTGGTTGTAAAACTAACACCATTCAGAAGAATTACAGTTTAGACATCTTGGAAAGCTGAGGCCTGTAGAAAGTTGAGGCTGATGAAGAGTTAATCAGCTACTGCTCAGCAGAGGAATTACTCTTGCTGGATTGTGTTATCTGTTGCTATTATGAAACCATCTTTTGGCCTTTCTTTGCTTGTAATGAGATAACTGTTCCACTGTACATGTTCAGAAGAGAGCAAAGCACCAATCTACATTGCAGAAGCGTGTGTGATAGTCACCAAAGTTAGCAAATGTTTTAAATGTGTACTTTTTTAAACCTCATTGATGATTTAGAGTTTTTAATTCAGTTCTGGGAAATCTGTAACAAAATACTTCAAAGCAGTATCCTCTGATGTTGTAAGTTTTAAAAAGCAAAACCTCAAATTGTATTGAAAGCATGAACAGCACACCAAGCCAAAAATGTTAATTGGTTTTTTTCTTTGCCTGCATGTCTCTGGTGATGGTGGGTTTCTCATAAATAAATGATCAGTTATAAGATGCTTTTTGAGACAGTTACAACAGGTGACCAGTTGCAAATCATTCACTTTTCCTCTTGCTGCCTCAAATGTTGTGCTGGAAGCCTTCCTTCAATATAAATCTGTTTCTGTTTAATCCTTACCATTGTTTGGGTTGTTTTGTCTTACCCATGCAGTCAAATATAATCCTTCATTAAAGTGATCTTTAAGGCAGAGATAGTGACTGTTTTAATGCTGGTGACACTTGGCCTTTCCAGTCATGATAAGCACGTAAGAACTCTCCATTTTCAAAACAGACGATGAGGAAGAGTTTATTTTTGAAGTCTGTTCAGCCTCATTTTACAATCAATTTCTGAATTCCGCTGTGGATTTTTAACCTGTTCAAAAGATGGTCCCTGCTGTGGCATGGAGCTTCTCCTTCCCAGATCATGTCTCCGGACGACTGTTGCCCTTTCTCAAGTATGTCTGAGCAGAGGCACCACATGCTCCTCTGATTTATTGCCGTTTTGGTGTAATTTGTTTAGAATTTCAGAGCAGGTTGGAAATGGTTTGGAGCAGTGCGGGGTCGTTCCTGGCCTCTTCCCACACAGGTCACCCCTGCATCCAAAACCCTGAAGCTTGTGCCCAATGCAACTGTCTCTGCAGTTTGACCCACTTGGATGGTCCTGCTGTGCTCTCGAAGGGTTTTGAATGTCTGCCCTGTTCTCAGTCACTGCCTTTAATGTCTATCACTGAAAGACTCTGAATCTCAGGTGTTTCAAACTGCTGGCCATTCATGTGTAAGAAATAATCTTGCATGTATTACTAATTCTGACCCTGCTTAATTGCTGTATGTTTCCCAGATTAACCATCACTATTCTCCAGTAGTGCTGGCTTTGGAGTGGCTCTTATGGCCAGGTCCTAATGTTTGGGACATACTTGGTGAAAGAGAAAGAATGGGAAACCTGTGTGACCATACAGGTAAATAGCCAGGTAAGCTCTAAAGAGCTGAACAGAATGAAGCTAGAAATGAAATGTCTATCTCATAACAGCTTTGATCATCATCAGGTTTAAACTTAATCTACTACTGTCATTGTTGTGAGGCTATCTCTGTCCCTGACAGTAAGTAACATTAGTCGTAAGGTAGGAGGCATTTTGTTTAAAAAAACATATGAGAGCTCACTGATTCAGCAGGATCACGCAGTCTAGCTGAGTACACCTCGCCAGCATGCAGTGAGCTGCCCCAACAGCTCCCTGCCAACAACAGGGCACCTTCACTTGTGCCAGCTGTGACACCCAGGGACTCCCCACAATCTAATTCCAGATGTTAAAGGGTTAGGGGAAGCATCAAAGGGGCAGAGGGCAAGGGAGAAGGGAGAATTTCCCTTCCAGACAGCAATGCACCTTGTGGAAGTAGCTGAGCTGTGCATGAAGCCGTGTGCCAGTATATGGGATTACTGCATTTAACACCAGTTTAATTCCCTTTTCCTCCACAAGCTGTTCTGTGGGTTCTTTATTTTCCCTTTCAATGTGTCAGTGATGTGTCTCTTCCATATAAGGTTTATGAAATGCACTAAACTAATCCCAGTTAGAGGTTTGATGGTGGGAAGGAGGAGCTTTTTGCATCTTACTCTGTCTTGCACAGACTTAATTCCTTTCCATCTTTGTGAGTCAGCACAGGAACAACCACAAAACCGTGGATGAAATGCAAAAAGTAAATTTATTCTCATTACCCCACAACCTGGGGGGTTCTGCAGCAGCACCTGGGCAGAGGTACACAAGCAGGGACGCAGGCACCACAGAGCTTGGTGCCTGCTAGCCAGAAACAGGAGAAGAAAGAAAAGGGCTTGTACCTGCTGCTTTCACCTGTATTTTTGTAGGCACAGTTTTCCACTGTGCTTTGATCTTTCCCACAGCAGGACAGGAATCTCAAGGATGTTGGATAAGGTGCCTCCAAGTTTCTCACAGGCCTGTGTTATCTGAACGCAGACATTCTACCCGTCAAGCACACAGAGCTAAACAACAATTAGTGTGATATATGTGGTTTTTGACAACCCAGCTGCAAGTCACTTAAGTGTGTTTACAATCCTTCTTGCCAATCTTCTGCTGTATTCTCATACCATCAATAGCAAATCCTGCTGCTCTGATTCCATTGAAAATAAATACAAAAATTACAGAAATTAGCCATTTCCAAGGTCTAAATAGCGTATTTTGGTGTGTGTATATATTGGAGGGTATGTTAAAGTATTTGGGCGTTATCTGTGTTTTTCCAACTTGATGGATTTTGTCCTCTGTGTAACAATGACCTCTTACATAAGAATCCTTATATTTTATAAGCAGAACTGAGAAAAAACCAAGACTAAAAGGTCAATCATTACCTAAACCCCAACCTTAACTGCAAAATATGCAAAACCTATTTATACCACCCACCTCATCCGAGGTGGGGTACTGCAAGCCCTCAGGTCCCAAAGATGATCACATTCCTCACTGCATGCATGGCAAATAATCCTTACCAGGCACCTCTTTGGCCTGTCCTTTTAGATTTTTCTTGTTAGAGGGTGCAATTTGGCCACTGCTGAGTGCATTTTGGTTGCACCAACACCCTGTTTCCATTGCTGTGATCTGGGAATTTTTAAACAGGTGAAATCAGCTTTGACTGGTTCAGTGGTGTTTGTGAAGCAAGAGTGTGTACTTGGGCTGCCTGAGCTCGTGTAACGGTTCACTGCTGCTCAAAAGGGTGAGCTCACCTTCTGCCTTCAGCTAACTCTAGCGGTTTATTTGTCCCTTTTGTGAACGAGTTCAGCTTATCCAACTGCCAGGGAAAAAAAAAAAAAGTACCAAAAACCCAAATACTTTGACAGGCTTGGTTGTTTCCCTGAGAGCCACAGCTAGTGTGGGGGTGGCAGGTAGGGAGGGGAGCACTGACCTGAGCACAGATCTACCTGTTCTCATGGCAGCAAGTTTTTAAATTCTTAGACTTCTAAGGAAACCTCTGCTTTCTGTGGTACTCACTTTGATTGATGCTTGTTAATGACAAAGCGCTCTGCAGCACTCCAGCCTGCTGACAGTGTTGGCAGCAAGCCAGGCACATGTCGTGCTATGTTCTGAAAAAAATGAAAGCAGTAAAATGTTCCTTTTCTATGCGTGCAATGTCTGCAGGGATCAAAACCAGTGTGCTTCTTGAGGGTTTTTCTCTTCTGACTTTGAAGAACCAACAATGAAAGTATTCTGAAAGCAAGGGATGCCCTGTAATAGGCTCCCTTGACAGGAGCAGCCAAACTGTTTCCTGGCCACCTCACAGAATCCCAGAATCATTCAGGTTGGAAAAGCCCCTCAGGATCATCGAGTCCAACCCTCAGCCCGACTCTACAAAATTCTCCCCTACACCACATCCCCCCACAGCTCATCCAAACAACCCTTAAACACACCCAGGGATGGGGACTCCCCCCCCTCCCTGGGCAGCCTATTCCACTCTCTGACCACTCTTTCTGTGAAAAACCTTTTCCTAATGTCCAGTCTGACCCTCCCCTGTTGCAGTTTAAAGCCATTCCCTCTTGTTCTGTCACTAATCACCTGTGAGAAGAGACCAGCACCAAGCTATCTACAATGTCCTTTCAGGGAGCTGTAGAGTGATGAGTTCTCCCCTCAGCCTCCTCCTCCTCACACTAAACACTCCTAGCTCCTTCAATCGCACCTCGTAAGATTTATTCTCCAGGCCTCAGGCCCTACGTCCTCCCTTGCAGCACCCGGGGCCCCTGAACACCCTCTACACGAGGGCCGAGGCCTGCCAGAGACCTTGCTTCGCAGTGACGAGGTCAGTCTGTGTGGAAGCTCTGGCCTCGCGAGCGTTTCAGCATCGCCGCGAAGGCCTCTGCCCCTCCAGTTAATGGCAGCGGAGGGTCTGAGACGCCGGGCAAAGGCTTCCAGCCGCGCTAGCGTTTGAACAGCCGCGGAGGGCGCTGAGGCGGCGGGGCCGCGTTGCCACGGCAACTCCCGCCTCT
>NW_020799111.1:665685-706265 GCF_003259725.1 Athene cunicularia | reverse complement strand
AGGCCCGCGCCGGGCACCCGGGGTGTCTCCGCCCTGGTCGTCGTGGGGTCCGCCTCGCTTTTAGCGGCGGCTTGCAGACGCCTCTCTGTTGTCCCCGGTCGGCCGAGTTTCTCGGGGGTGCGGGTCTCCCTCCCGGCGCTCCGCTTCGCCCCGGGAACCGCGTACTACTCCTGCAAAGAAAGCTGACGGCCGGGAGGGAGACTGGAGCTGAACCCCGGGGATTCTGCGTTTTTTAAAAAAAAAAAGCATGGCTTACTAAGAATTCAGTTTGCTACTGCAAATAGCAAGTCGCTTTTAAATTGAAGTTTCCTGCTTTAGCTTCTGTACTTTGAGCGCTTGACCCACTTTGAGTTTAATCTGCTTCACTATAGTTCCCCCCTGCTTCTGGAATTACATATCAAATACTGAAGGAGTGTTTAATAAAGCAACTTTGGATTTTTAGTTGATAAAAGTGAGGCTGCTTTTAATTTCATCATTCTAACCAGCTCCGTGTCAGGTTGCATCCCTATACTCGGGCTTGGATGCACTCAAATCCTGCCCAGGGATGGCCGGGAACATGCCGGTAGGGTACACTGGGAAATTATTGATCACTCAGTTCTCCTTAAAGAAACCTTTTAGAATAAACCCTCAAAATGAAAACAACCGAGAGCAAATACGTTTTCATTATAGTACGTGCCTGTGTGTGCCTTGTGTTTTCTTTTCAGTAGTGCCTGTTTGCTAAAAACTGAACCAGAGCAGGTGGAGCCATACTAGCTTGCTCTTCCTGACAGCTTTTTGTGCTTACAGGGATAGACATGAGTACCCCCTTTACGCTTTCACCCAGAGAAAAAAAAATATCTGCTGGGCTTCACCCACCCACTATTAAAGTAGAGCTTTGAAGTTTTGTTTTTCCATTTTAGCAGAATTTAAGGTTATGTCTAAAAGTGTTGTTGTGGAGCTTGTCTTGCCAATACTGGTGTGATTTGACAGGTGCTCAGAAGCGCACACACCCTCAGTGGTTTGTGTTAGCAGCTTTCAACTTTGAGTTGTAAGTGTACGAGATCACTCCTGTCTGTAGGGAAAAGCCTGAATGAATAGCATACCAACAGTTCGATTCTAGCGTAGGTGATAGTGAGGAATGAGGAGAAATAGCCCTTGATGTATTTCTCTTACCCAGATGGCAGAATTGTGTTTTACTTTGGTGCTCTCACCCAGAAAAGTATTGCTAAGGGAATGTTAGCTCCTGTATATCTTTACCAGTCAAATGATAGGATCTCCTTGAAATTTGCTTTGAGACTTAGCAAGTGTTTAGTATTTTCTGTTTGCCAGCACAAGCACTGAAAACATTCATACAGTAGCAGTTTCCTTAAGAGTGATGGAGAACGAACACAGCACTTTCTGTGCTTCTGTACAAGCACTTTGTTGGTATCTTTAAACAGCAGAGGGTTGAATATAATATTTCTTCTAGTTCTTCTAAAAGAATGACTTGGCATGACTGTTCAGTGAGGTTGAGGTGTGGTATGTGTATTCCAAACTGTACAGGTGTTGTTTAATTGCTACAGTTGACATTGAAATAGGCTGAAAATGCCAACGAGCAGTTTGTTTGAGTAATGCAAACTTGATGGTCTTGCAGCTTGCATCACTTTTTGAGATTTATTTTATGCTTTTTTTCATCTCCATTAAGGTCTTAAAATACAGCTGACTGCCATCGAAGTACGCTTGTCATGGCAGGTTGGGTTTTTTCGGAAAAACAGTTCCCTCCATCAATTTGGTTTTCTCCATGATTTAATGTAGTGATGCAGGTCATTTAGAACTGATATATCTCAACAGTTTCAAAGCATATTCTCTGTTCAAACTAGATCTTCTTGAACCTTTCCCAGAAAATCTGAGAAACGTCCAAATGTGTTTTGTCCAAACTTAAGTTATCTGTGACTGTGATGCTGGGGACGGTGTTTTCTTCAATTTGGTGATGTGCAGTGAACCTAGTAAGTATTATTACAGATCCAAAAGCTACTTCCAACCTGGTTCAGCTACGTTTTGCCACTCTTCCTGTCTACCAGCCCTTCCCATATGAAAACAAACTTCTTGGCAGCCCACCACCTATAGAAACAGATGCTGTAGTAAGATGTTTGAAGGGTTGGGTGCATGAGAGCTTCCATTGATGAGGGTGCTTCTGTTGATGGTATATTTTTTGAGGAGAAGTTGGAGGTAGAGGATGACCCTCTGACAACAGTTCCAAGTGCTGCTAAGAACTACTGTTTCATCCTGAGCAGCAAGAATAACACTGGATTTAGTTGTGCTTAGGAGAGATTTTAATAAATTTTAGTCATTATGCAAATCACTGTGTAGATGTGTACTATTTTCTCCCTCTTGGGTTTCTTTCTCCCCTCTTATGTGAACTGAGCTTCTGCTGGGGTTTTTTTTGCCTTTTAGCGCAGTTGGTAAAATGGGGTATATTTTCTTCCATCTCTAAATATCTAAGAAGGTAAAAAACTTTAGCAGCTGATTTAGTATTCTCCCTATTAAAATGTCAAGTAAGGTTTTCTCTTTTTGTGTATGCCTGCTGGTGTTTGGAAAATAAAATTGTACCAGGAAAACATCTGACCTCTAGAATAAAAGAAGAACCATGCTAAAGCCCCTCAGGTGGCTTCCTCTAAGTTTTCTCTTGATGGAAGGAAGAAGTTTGGCTGTCCTATATGCAGACATTCCCTTTCCCTATGAGATATGTATGTTTTTGTTGTTTTGTAGTTGTACTTTAGAGATAATAAACTGTTCTTTCTAATTATTAATGCTTTGAGAGAGAAAGCTTGCCAGTCAGCTGTTCTAGCACTTCCAATCCAAATGCTTTCCAAAGGATGGTTTAATTTTTTTTTGGCATTACAGGTGCCAGTGAAAGTGTGGGAAAGCATATGCTTGAAGCGTGCAACAATAACCTGGAGATGGCTGTGACCATGTTTCTGGATGGTGGAGGCATAGCAGAGGAGCCTAGCACCAGTTCTGCAGGGGTGTCTGCAGTTCAACCGCACACTGAGTAGGTACCCGATGGACATGTCTGTATAAACGAGTAGTCTGTCTTAAGAATTTAATAGTGCAAGGCAGAACAAATAAGGTAATTGTCACTTCTAACCTGCTGTCAGTTCACTGTAATACGTGCTGCTTTGATGATCTTGTTAAATTCATTGATCCAATATTGTTCTGGGTAAATAAGTTCTCATTACATGAGTTGGTGTGTAGACCAACACAAGTTAGTCTCTCTTGCATGTACTTCAGAAGTTTTCTGTAGCTCATACATACCACTTCCGCAGACAACTCAAGATATTAAAGTGGGGGTCTGGTAGTAGGAGATTCTTACTTTTAAATTGCTCCAGCAATCTTGCTCTATGTTAATTTGGCAGTTAGAGGGTTCTGTTGTTTTGGTTCTTACAAATGCAGTGACCTTAAGTCCCATTTGTAAGGGTTTTACAGTGTTATTTTAAGTGTAACCAGATTTGGCATTGGAAAGGCTAGATTGTGTACACTAGTATGCAGAGGAATAAGCAACTACAAAATCTGCATCAGTGTCTTGCACATCAGATGCCAATAAAGGGAAGAGTTGTTCCACTTGAGCATGACAGAAAGTCTTTCAGTGCTGCCTGTTAATGTGTCTGCTTGGGATAAATGGAGTATTTTGAGTGGAAGCTAATTGGTGTAAGTCACATTCATTAAATGTTTGAAATTAAACCTAGCCATGCTTTCATCTTTATGAAAATCTTCCACTTCAGGAAAAAGACAACTAAATTTTAAAGAAAATTCTTGCCATTCATACTTCTGAAGCACATGTATAAATTTATACAATTCTTTTGGTACTAACCTTTGTAGTTGATGTCAAGTGCCTTCCTGCTTGAACCTTTGACAGGTAATGAAGTTAAAACTCTGTATCTCTGTATAGGTGTTAGAGTTCTTATTTCTAGACAACTTCTGGCACATCAGTGACTTAAGATTCAAGTTTTTATTGGAATACTTTCTTTTTTATACTTGACACCCTCCAGGTGCTGGTCAGCTTAGTGTTACTTCTAGGAAGAGAGAACAATAAATATGCAAATGCAAAATGGAGAATAACTAGCTTCACAACAGCAATCAAAGATGTGGAGGTTAATAGCAAGGTTAGTGCATCTTGCTGCCATTATGAGTTACTTTTTGAAACCTGCATGGCCAAGAGCCACAAACTGCATACTTTACAGCTTTGAAGAGGCTGAGGGAAGAGGGCACTTCAGGAGTAGTTCATAGGTAGGTTATAGCAGTGGATTTCCTTGGGTGAGCCCATGCCTTCCTTCACGTAGATCCATGGGCCAGGTGACCACGCTGAGTAAGTGGTACTGTTTCAGAGCTCTTGTGATTTCCTTTCTTCTCCTAGTCACAGTTACAGAATCAGTAGCAGTCTGTGAGTATAACTAAGCTGGTAATATGTGAGGAAGCACAGCTATGTAAGCAGATAATTGCTTCAGAAATGGGGGGAAATGGCTGTTTTCCTTCCTCTGGAAAAGAGGGGGCTGTGAGTTTCAAGTGGAAGCAAAAAGTCTTCCAACAGAAGAAAGCTGGTAATAAGGTAGTATTTTTTGTCTCTCTAGGATTCTCTCTCAGGGGAGGAGGGTGGCAAGTGGATTAATTAGTAGACTTTACTAAGTTTTAAGAAACTTTTCCGAGTTCTAAGAAAGTTACTAATGAAGAAAAAATGTTTAAATAGATTGACAAAGCCTGGAATCAAGTCACCCAGGGATTTGTGTAGTCTGTCAAGACTTTCATCCATGCCAGATCTTAATGCAGAGTGTACCAAGTCCTGCATCAGTGCCATGAGTGGGAATAGGTGGTCTCTTGAGGTCCCTTTTGACCCCAGATCTCTGGATTCTGTGCAATGGTGCAGCAGCATGCTTAGCTGGTTCAAGTTGCAGGAGCCTCTGGAGCACAATGCAATGTGGTTTATATAGTACTTGGAATATTGTCATATCTCTGATATTGTTTTTTTCTTCCCCTGTGATAGGGATGAAGTACGAGCTCCAATTCCTCAAAAACAGGAAATTTTAGTAGAGCCTGAGCCCTTGTTTGGAGGTAGGCTTGTGTTCTTATTTTGGTTTTTGTTTTCTTTACCTTGAGATGAGCTAAAGTGACAAAAGAAAAACAGAACTTGCTGAACATGAAGAAAGCATTGTATGTATTTTTATTCTTGTTTTTTTCCCTGCTGCAGCTCTGCAGCCATGTAACATGGTTGCATAGTTGGAAATAACACCAGTATTATTGAAAACCTCGCGCGTTAGAGATGCTACATTTCTAGTGGTACTAATTTGCTAACTCCTGTTTCATGAGATTGTGTGAGGCAACAGCCAATTAGCTATGATAAGTATACATCTGCATTCTAGGGGTTCAGAACCATGAGATACTGCTGTGAAAGTGTTCAAGGTGGTGGGATAAAACATTGAGTCTTGACTGATGAATGAAAATGAAGAGGACAAATGCATGCTTCTCAGGGAGATGATAGATCGGAAAGGGCTGAACTATATGATTACTCACTGTTTTCTCTATTTCTTATTTAGGAATTTAATTTGCTTTTTAAACTGCACCATGCAGCTAGTTCTCTTGTTTGTTTTCTGACGCTGTTTATCACTTCTGCTTTTGAAACGTTCTTTTGCTCTAAGGAAGCAGGTGTTAGAAATGCTGTTTTCTTCTGGGTGCTTATCTAAAACACTGTTTAGTGGTCATGTAATACACTAGTGTTCTGAATCTCAAAACCTCAATCTCAAACCTCTGCTGTAGTAGTTCTTTTACAGCAGCATGGAGTGGAACTTCTGTAGCACAACTGGATTACTTGGTACATTATCCTCTCCTTTTGTAGAGTCTCCATGTCTGTATGGAGATCTAAGGCACTCTCTTTTTACACTTACGTCCTCTACTCTTGTGAGGCTCTGTTCCTCTCATGTTGACCATGTCATTTCTGGCTGCCTATATGGCTTTTGCCATGTCAAGTGGATTGAGAGTCTTACCCTTTTAATCAGGGAAGAGCATGCAAGTGCTCATCTTTAAAGTGGTCTCATACCCATAGGAGATGCTCTTTTCTATTGTTTTGTTCCTGTGCTAGAAAGGAGAAGGCCAGGCTCCACATTTACCCTGGAACTGGCTTTCTCTTGATGCTTTTTTTTAACATCAGAGAGGTTTTTAGCCAGGATGCACAAGCCAAGATGTGGTTCCAGAGGAAGGTGCCCTGCTGAGGGCCCTCTGAAGACAGTGCACTTGTTCCTGTGGCCCAACAAAGTATTTGGCAGAGGTCTGTGGACTCCTGTGAGTTCAAGAATCTAAGAAGTGCAGGATTAAGACTGGCGGACCCTAATGCTTGGTCCTGTTCTACCCACCTGTCACACACTGCTCTCAGACTTGCTGCCACTGGCCTCCCAGCTGAGGTGATCTGTGGAGCAGTGACAGCCTCCTGGCACTGTCTGGCCCAACCAGTGCTAACGTGCTCACTAACGCCCCTTCTGTTGAGAACATGAAGCAGCCTGACAAGCAGGCTGAAACCCAAGAGGTGCTTCACTTGGATCTTCTCAGCTCTAACCTCAAAGCAGGGGCCGTTCCTGTTTCTGTTTTTATCAGTGTCATATTGAGATGGTTGTATGAACTTAGGTTTTCTTCCATTTGAAGAGATGACCCTGTCTATTTGTGCTCTGCCAGGTACATGGATCCACTCTTGCAGTACAAAGGATATCAGAAAAGCATCTGCCTGGACTGCTGTGAATCTTCACCAGCGCTGCCAGGCTGTAGCTAGGCCTGGCCAGGGAAATGGTGCTTTTGCTGAAGTAGTCCTTCAGTTGCTATTTTTAGTGCAGTTAAAGTGGCTCTTTAGTGGGTTGTGCTTCTGCCTCAGCATTTAGAGGTGAAAGAGATGTTACTTACTGGAGTTAGGTGTTATTCACAAGCATGTTCCTCATTCAGGCCTACTTTATTTTTCCATGGTAGTCTGTCTGGGACACACTGATTCTATCCTTTTTACTCTGCATGAGAAGAATGCAAGGAACTGGAACTGCATACCATGCATACCATGCTTTATGCCCTTGGTATGGCACAAGGTGAAAGATGCTGCACACGCTATGGGTGCAAAACCAGTAAAGGTCTCTAAAATCAAGTTTTGGAGGTACTTCCTTTATGACTTGTGTGCAGGTCGTACTTTCTCACAGTAAATGGATTTTTCTTTCTACAGGTTTCCGGTGGGTATACATTGTATCTGTTTAATTTGTTTATTGTTTATTATTTATTATGTCTTCTAACACTTAGACTTTGAAAGTTCTATCTTAAAATTTTTCTGTTTTCAGGTGAATAGTTAGAATAAGTTGTAGCAGACAGTTTCTAGTTCTGTTTTGCATTGCAAGTATGGTGGTTGTGCTGTACCACAGGACTTCAGTGGTACTTTTAGGTACTCTTTCAGTTATCTGCCTGGGCTGCTGTCTCTGTCCAGCTGCAGATAATCTATTCTGAAGGTTTCCTTGCAGATAGTGTTACCGGATCTAATGGAAACAGCCACACTCTTCCACTGGAAGGATTTAATCTTTTGAAGTTTTTAATCTACTTTGGTAAAAACCTTGACTGGAACTGTGACATGTTGATGCTGTGACAGCACTGCCACTACATATCGATGAGCCTTGGTGAACCCATTAGGAGGGGCTAACGTTAAACTTTTGTGTATTGTTAATACATGTTTGGTTGCTGGGGTAAAGTTTGCTGGAGGGAGGATGTGTCAGGAAATGGGTATTACAAACTACCTATTTCCATCCTCCCATCCTCCTCCAGCCCTTCCCACATCATTCATGCTTTGGGTTCCTATTCTGTTTTCCCACACATGTGATGGAAGGTACTAATATGTAATTATTTTGATTGTATAATTTTAAAATAATTCTTTAAATAATTTTTTTTAGCTCCCAAAAGACGCAGACCCGCGCGCTCAATATTTGATGGCTTTCGGGATTTTCAAACAGAAACCAGTAAGTGTCTACAGATCAGTAAGCTGGAGGTTCTATTTTCTTTTTTTTTTAAATGCAAGTAAGATTGAAAAATAGTTTCTGTTGTAAGGTAGGACAGCTTTCAGTTGTTGAACGGTTTTTAAATTACCTACAGTGTAGCAAAAGGGGTTTTTTATAACATTATTATGCTGTTCATTGTTGTAGTGTCAGTACTGTTTGCTGACACGTCTCTTCCATGTTTGTGGCACAGTGAAGGTTGTTAGTTTATTGTTCTGGTGTGGCTGAAAGAGGAGTCCTGAATAATGGAATATGAAGCAGGTAGTGAGGGTGTTGCTCCAAACACTTGCCTGTGTTACATAAATAAAACCTGCAGACAGTATATTCTGTCTGCTTTGGTATGGCAAATGCTTTCTTAATAACTCTCAACTCTCAAAATACTTTTTCTGCTCTAGAAGGAATTGAAAAAGGGGAAGAATCTAACACCCATGTAGGAATGAAGTTAATCCACTGAACCTTTCTTGCCTAGCCAATGGTCATTCTGGCACTTGAATTAGATTTGAGCAGCCCTGAGGCTTCTTCCTTGGCCACGCGCAAGGTTCTCATGAATTTAATCACTGTTTACCGTGTCTTACCTGTTGATATGCAGAATCTTCAAATGACAAATAATGGCTGTTATTTAAGCCATTAAATTTCATAGAATTGAGAGCAGAACAGCAGATATTTCACAGCTGAGTTACAGCTGTTGTGCAGTTGTTGTCGCTGATGTTGCTGGACCATTCAAGAGGTCTAACCATGCAGCAGGTTTCCAGGTAGTTAGGTGCTCTTGGATGCCAAACTGAAAGTTAGTATTCATAATTACTTTAGTTCCCCTGACAGGTTTGGTCAGGGTTTTCCAGTCACTGGCAGCTGCATAAATGAAACTACACCATTTACAGAATCATCATACCCTTAAATTTTTTTTCATCATCTCCTCTGTTATAAGACATTTAGAGATGCACAATATATAAATAATTGTGGAGGCTTGTGATGAAATTTTATCATGCTTTTTGGTAAAACTTCATAGATGAATATTGCTGTCGGGCTATCTCTGAAAAAGCAGCCCTGGCCATATTTCCTGGCTCCTAGGCCTGCTCTACAGGGATGCTTTTTCCCCTATGGGAGATCCAGTGTCTGCTCAAAAATGGTTTGTAGGCTGTGGAACATTGACAGCTCCTGAAAGTTTTTGGTTGCAGGATAGATATTGCTGATTTCAGCTGACTTTGTTCCATAAAATACATTGTGTTGTTGCACTTTTAGGTGAGCAATTGCTGTAATTTACCTTTACTGTATATGATCATGTCTATGTAGGAAATATGTTCTGTATTATTTTGAAAGGAATTGATACCACTAAAAGAAACAAGCACAAAGTGTGGTACTTGGGGATAAACAGGGCTGAAAACACATTCACCTGGAAGAGACAGTGGTATCTTGAGCCATTTGTGGGAAGACTAGATATTTAATATAAACATCCAAAGATATTTCTCCATGTAAACTAAGTCTGGTTGTTTTTTTTTCTTTCCTGTGGGATTGCCTTACAGTCAAGATGTACTTGGAATATTTCTATTCCAGTGTTACAACAAGTTATGATGCTACAATCTAGGTTGGTTTCCCCTTTTAAAAGCATCACTGGGGACAAGTCACAGCTTTTTATATTTCTCATTTGTTTTCAAATGCGGGCATATGACCTCCTCTGCTGATACTCACATTCGTTAAGGTTCTTTTTTTTTTTTTAAGTGAAATAAATGCCAAGTGCTTGAGAAAGCTGCGGCAGGTGGAGTTCTTACCTTACATAGCAGCTAATCTTGTTCAGTGAGGTGTACCTTATGACTCTAGTGCCCAAGTTTTGTGTATAGCCAGTAATAAATCCATCGTGTGAGTATTTTGTCTAACTCAGCTTCCTTTCCTCTTGGGGCTGTGCAGTTCGACAGGAACAGGAGCTACGAAATGGAGGGGCAGTAGATAAGAAACTCACTACTCTAGCAGACCTCTTCAGGCCTCCCATTGATCTGATGCACAAAGGCAGCTTTGAAACGGTAAGTTTCAAAATTTTGGTGCAGTTCCTTATTCGATGACTGTGTACAGTGTGCAAGCCTTGTGTTAGGCATGTATGGATCCATTGACGAATGATTAGAAAGTTAAAAAAACTGTATAGTGATAAATATTTGATGGACTGCATATGGAAATCTTGATGACTTATTGAAGGATTAAGTAATGATGGTAGACCACATTGTTTGTGTTTAAATGTCAGTGTGGCAAATCACACTTGGTGAAAGACTTTAGTGTGTAAGGGAAGCTGGTCCAAGTGGAAAAATTGCATCCCTTGAGGTATCTTTGTAGAGCACAATACAGAAAAAGCTGAAGTAAGATTGCTTTTCATAGGTGAGCAAGTACTTTGCAAGGGGCAATGTAGCACAGCCCTGCTAAGAGGCTTGGGTGGAGTTATGTTAACACACCTAAATGGTTTCTGATACCTGAGCTAGTAAAAGTATTTGAGTGTGGCTTTGTCACAGAGGCACAGCTTTATCTTCAGTAGTGGTCTCGCTCTTGCATAAAATAACAGTGGCTGTCTTTTGCATCTGGTAGTGATGGAAAAAGTATCCAAGAGATTGTCTGCCTGAGAAGGGGACTGTTAGATTTAAATAATTTCAGGTCTCACCTTTCCTGTCTGTGTAGGCATGTGTGGATCTAGTCATAAGTTGTTGTTATATGGATCAGGACTTAACTAATGATCAGAGAATATCCAAATTGGTATATATTTTTAATTTTTGAGTCCGTAATTTCTAGATATTCTTCAGAAGTTGCAGTTACTACTGAACTTCCACCGGGTCATCTTGAAGTAGCTGAGATTGATGATGATTATATATTAGATGATTTCATGAGAATGCAAACTAAGGATTAAATGGTGCAATACTGCTGCAAACAGTGCTGGAGACCTGACTGCATGAGCTGAACAGAAGTATTATTTACATTCTTTTCACATTTGCCTCTACTGCCATGCACAAATACTAGAGCATGCTGGAGAATTTTTTTCAGAAACGCTGTGTGCCTTTACTGAGTCCCCAGTTCTCATCCTGTTGGCCTCATCTCTCTTTTTATGCTTCCCAAATCACCAGGGATCAGTTGTCTTGTCACTAATTCCTGTATTCTGACAGTGCCCTCCATATGTTTAATCTTGTAATGAAATTCCAGGTTTGAAAGGATGCTGGCAAAGAATAGCTGTGTCTGCCTCATCAAGTAATTGAGTGTGATGGAAGCAGATGAGCAGACTGAAGTAGCTGGTGCTGAGACATCCCAACCTTGTGGTATACGGTCCAGGGTTTGCCTCAAACAAGGGTGTGTCAGGTCCTGCAGGTGATGATGCCTACTGGGCCTCTGGTTCAGGGCTGTTTTGTGAACCTAGTGAATGTGTGGTTAAAGGCAACAGTGAAGGGAAATCACATGAAAACAGCCAGTGCAGCTCCAAACTGGAACATACAGAGTCAGCAAGTGCCCTCTGACCTCTGCTGTGGGATGTGAGATGTGTGCTAGTCTTTCCTCATGTCTTGATGAAAACGTATCAGGACTTCAGCATCTGCCACAGTCAAAAGTAGAGTATGGAATAACTGATTGATAGATTTGATTGTCCCAAAGTCTCTGCATTCTTATTTAGTCTTGTAAGTTTAAAAAAAAAATAGGGGGGAGGGAAAAGGTTTGTATATACACACCTTGTCCTGTTCTTTATGGTAACTTTAACTTAGACATGTTCGCTTTCTGGTCTTGGTATTCACCTTTCTGTGTTCTTGTACAGTTCCTTGTCCCCTGGGATACCCTTCATTTCAAACTGATGCTTCTCAACTTCATTGCAATAAAAATCTTCAGCTTCTCAATTTGTTGGCCATTACCCCTTCCATTTTACCTTTTATGACTCTAGACTGCTGTACTGCTTCAGCCTGGGACAGTGTCAGGCCTCCTGTGAATCCAGTGACCAGAGTGTCTCAAAATTAGTATCTAGCAAGCTGCTGTTAGCTTTTTCCTTCTCTCTAGGCTTAGATAAACATATATAAACTCTATAATAAATCAGAGATGTTTACCACATTCCAAAGTACCAAAGACTAAATACTGTCGTTCTGACACTCTTGTAGTTTAGTGTTAATCAAGTGGAGTTTTCTTCTTATTATTGGTGTGTGGTATATTCTAACCTCTGGAAGGGTGTGCAAGAACATTCTGCTGGTGTTGTACCATGTATATTTTATCATAGAATCATTTAGGATTTATGACTTTATTCAAACTTAGCAGGAATGGTGGGATCTGGTCTTACTAAGGTTTTCATGTATCTTTGTTGTTCATTGTTTGTTGCTCCTCTTTGGGTACTCTAAGGTTGATTTTGATAGTAAGTAGATTTAGTTATCTTTGGTTTTCCCTAAGAAACCTTATTTTTCTTCAATTACAAAGAAACTTTGTTATCAGTAAGGTGAAAAAAGTTGCCATTTCATTTCAACTCAGTAATACTAGCTTTTAAGAGTAGATGAGAATTAACTTTCCTTAAAGAGAAATTTTCAAGTGTTAAATGACACCAATTTTTTTTTAACTTGCTATCTCTGCAAAAGCAGTGTGCGTTACATACAGAACAACTTAGGATCATTATACCTGTGAAGTTAAGTGTGTGATTAACTAATTTACACCACAGAAGTGTGGTGAAAAAGATTTGATGCAGAAAATCTGTAAAATACTTTTTTTTTTTTTTTTTAATCCTGCAGGCTTTTTGAATGTGAGATGTTAGTTACCTAGTGACTGGTGGAATGGGGCTATATAAACCAGAGGCAAACAACCGGTGGGCCAGCAAGGTGTGGAGCTGAACTGCCTTTTTCTTTCTACTAAAAATTTCAAAGAATATTTCAGAGCTTAAATACACAGTGTCACTGAAAAGTCAGTATTTGAGTAGTGTGGTTATACGATTAGGCTGTTGTCAGTTAAGATTGCACAAATGATTTGTAACTGTCGTTTCCTGAATGTAATATTGAGCTTTAATGTGTACTAAGTTTCAGAATTATCTGCTTAATGTAGAATCTGCTAGGAATAAATCACTGGAGTATAATAAAAAAATTAATTGCACACCAAACGTGCTTTGTAAAGAACAGCATGCATTTCTTATCTCAAAGACTGCTTTCAGAAATTGCAGGTGTTCATCTCTTCATGCATATGATGCCAGATATGATTTAATTTGTGGTGGGTACACACCAAATTGTCCTAGTTTGCATTTGTTGTTTAGAGAGGAGATAGTTGTGGTGCTTAACACTCATTAGGATTTCAGTACTTCTGCGAAGTGATTGTATGTAATGTTGCAGAATTTTAAGTCTGTCTATATGAAGTTTCCTCATTTTACAAGTTCAACTGCTTCTAGCTGCTTCCTGCTTTACAGCTGATAACTGATTTTTTTTTTTGTTCTTTGTATATAGCAAGCAGCAATAGTTTGGAAGCTAAACTAGTCATTGTACCCAAATGGTGCAATTATCTTTGCATAAGGTGCTTCTAGACTGGCCCTTTGCATAAGCATAGCCTGCAGATCCTCTTTGGGGTAGGAATGGCTGGTTGATGAAAGGATGTATGCTCTGGCCCAGGCACGGACTGTAAGTGCTGCTGAGAGGGTGTTTATTGTTAGATAATCTCATGCTCTGATTTTTTCACCTGTTATCTTCCAAACTGAATCAGGCTTGATTAGCAGATGTCCAGAAGGTCACAAGATGCTGACTCCACTTCCTTGTTTCTCTCTGCTGACTTAAAGGAGCAGTGCATTTCAACAGAGCTGAGCAAGGAAGAATGACCACAACATTTATAAACCATACGTGGTTCAGAAAAGTCAAATGAGAGGAAAACATGTTATTTTTAGTAATGTGAGAGTAGAGGTTATCCAGTGAGATCCACTACTGAGTGTAGACAAGACTTGTTTCACATATCGTCTAACCAGGTTGCTGGTTTGTAGCTGTAACTTGTCGTAGTGATGAAAAATGTGAATGGGTAGGAAGGGTGAAGGTAGACTTAGGACAGATTGGTTTGGTTTGTTTTTTGCATCTGGTCCATTGTATATAGATTTATTACCTCTGTCTTTAAAATTTCCCAGTCTCCTGATGGATGAAACCTCAAACAGAGATGCTTGCAAACAGTGGTTGTTCTGTACTTACTCTGTCTGTTG
Organism: Athene cunicularia; assembly: GCF_003259725.1. Taxonomy (NCBI): domain Eukaryota; kingdom Metazoa; phylum Chordata; class Aves; order Strigiformes; family Strigidae; genus Athene; species Athene cunicularia. The sequence goes on along the minus strand of NW_020799111.1, from coordinate 692,099 downwards.
CACTTTAAGTGCCTTATACCTCGAAGGAGGAGGAGAAATGGGGGACAGTTGATGTTGGAAACAGTGGATCAAAAGCCATCAGACATAGCTTTTGGGATATGCAAGCCAGCGTTTCCTTGTTCTTGTGTCACTTACCAAAATGACCCACCAATATAATCTCCAAACCTGCAGTGTTTCTCCACCCCCACCCCCCTCTTCTCCTTCCATATACCTCCAGCCCTCCAGAAAAAACCCAGTAGCTGTGTAAGAGCAGAGTTGTGTGTGTGTGAGATGGTAGTAATTTAACTGTGTCCTTTTAAATGTTAAATGTGAAGCCTGTTGTTTTCAGAAGGAAGTTAGAAGTAGTTTGAAAAGCTATACCTGCTCTACAGGTGAAAACTCATCTTTGCAAATGTTCTGTGTGGAATTTCCTGCTTTGCACCCTTAGTTGGGAGGACCTTAGCTGGAGGGAGGAGAGGTAGAGCCAGGTTTTCACTAATATTGAAAAATACAGAAAGTAAGTGGAGAAGAGTGAGACACACTTTCCAGCTTTCTAGTTATATATTTTTGAGCTTGTTCTTTTAATCCAATATGGATTACGTTAAAACACAAGACTAAGGCAACCCAATTGATTCAAATAACATAAGGATTTTTGTCCCTTTTATACTTGGGCAGTACCTCTAGGCCTTGTCTTAAACTGATTTCCTAGAATTAGTTCTTAAAATCCACAGCTCAAAACATGTCTTTCAAATAAAAGCATAATGACTATATTTTAAGACTCTTGCCAGTTACTTAGGTGTCACCTGCCCCACTTTTCTCTCTTAGTGACCAAATGCTGGATTCTGACACTGTGATATTAGTGGTAAGTAGTTAGCATGAGGTCCCTTGCAAGAACAGGAGGACTATTCCATACTTCTACATTCATTTTTTTCCTCCTTTGAGTAAAGTAAAAATCGGCTCTCTGCAGGTCATTTGGCCATGCAGATTAATTTTGTAGGCTGAGATTCTTTGTGAAGTTGAGTGTGTGGGGTTCATGTGTTTGTCTATCACACATTGGATAGGCTGACTACTTGAAAGTGCACTGGCTAAAATTTGTTTTAAAAGTAAAAACTTTGGTTTGGGGAACAAAATACTGCCCAAAACAGCAAAATCTTGCGTAACATCCTAATTCCTTGAGTTTGCTGTTAAGTGCATTACCAGCAGGATGGTGAACACATTTATAAATAAATACTTTTTTTCTTTTTTAAAAGGAAAGGGAGTTTATATGCTAGTTCCAGTCTTTCCAGGTGGTAAGAGCATTCCTGCTGTTGATATAGCCCTCTTTTTTTCAACAGGTATGACAGTTCAGCGATCAGAATTACATTCTTGATCAAACTCCTACCATTAACTTGCAACCAAGCAATCAGACAGTGCCAGCTTTGTGACTCAAACCAGTAAGATTTCTTCCTGCGCCTTCCTGTCTTCCTCCCCACTTGCAGTCTGGATAACGAGCATCAAAAAAGGATGCCTAATTTGGCAGTTGCACAGTAATAGAGTAACTCAAACCTTGGAGAGAAAAAAGAAAACACGCAGAGAGGGGTGTCCTGTTGAATTAATGCAAGTCCTCTGACAATTTTGCAACCTACTTAAATAGAAGATGATCCACAGGTTTATCTTTAGAATGAGCAGGTCTTTCCTCTGTTGTGAGATCAGTGTGACTGGCCACACTTTTTCCTGAACAAGTACTTTATTCAGCGTCCCTGTGTGTGTCCCCCCCACCCCCAAGTTGCTTTTCCCAGTCTGTGCTTGGCTTGTTGAAATCCAGCAGCTCTGTTCATCAGTGTGATTCTGTAATTCAACCAGTCTCATTTAAAGCAGGTATTTCAGCCCTGCCTTCTGTTTTGTGGATGCCTTTTCACTAGCACTGTCCATCTTTTTCACTGTGAAGGGGTTTTGGTGAAAAATCTGACAGTGTTAGAAGCCATCACTGATCATTGCTGGCATTGGTTCTGTCTGGCTCTTCAGTTTTGGCTAACGAAGCTTTTCTCTCTGCTTACAGGCCAAGGAGTGTGGTCAGATGCAGAACAAATGGCTCATGATAAACATACAGAACGTGCAAGATTTTGCCTGTCAGTGTCTCAACCGTGATGTCTGGAGCAATGAGGCTGTGAAGAACATAATCCGGGAACATTTCATTTTTTGGCAGGTGAGAAATTTAATGGGGCCTTGCAGGTAACTTGGTGTCCTGGTAGGTGGGGCAGCAAAAAAAATGGACCACTTTGAATAAAATGGCACTGTTGTGGTTCTCTTGGTGAACTTGCAGAAAAGATGTGTTAGTTCAGAGGTGTAGTTACGGATGTAGATGTAGTTCATGGATATGCATTTGGGTGCATGAACTGTGCATTCAGGATGTTACTGTGTAGCTTCTAATACATGAAGTGTTAGGGGCATGTTTTCAGTTTGTCAGAATTGCTGAGAACTGTACATAACCATTTGTAGCATATACTGTAAAATAGAGGAAAAACTTTGTACATTTTGAAGGTACAGTTTGTTTGCATTCCCTCTCCACCCAGTAATTTGCTTCCAACATGGTATTTTGTAGGTATATCATGACAGTGAGGAAGGACAGAGGTACATACAGTTTTATAAATTAGCAGACTTCCCTTATGTCTCCATCCTGGATCCCAGGACAGGTAAGATAAGTGACAGTTGGTTACCTGCAGTTTATATATCCCGTGAGAAGGACTGGCAGTGGTAGGCTGGAATACCATCTATCACAGTATGTGCTGCATTCAGCTGAGGACTCTCAGTTACATTGTTTTGCTCTCTGAGAGACCTTGTTGTCCGTGAAGCAGTGAAATACTATGTGTTGGAGGAACGAAGGAAATAAAACTCCCAAGGCTTGCTGAAATTATGTGCATTTAATTACCGTACTTGCTACAATTTAGTGAATACTTTGCTTATAAAGTGAAAATAGTACCACCTAGTGGTAAACCTCTGAAGTGAATTTAAGTGTCCTCTTAAAAGGTACTTAAATCATGTGATGAATAAACTACAACATTTGTAAGCATAACATGAATCTGCTTCCTGCTTATTGCACAGTAGCTTTGTGAAGCTCAGCAATGATTTACTAAATTGCATCTTAATTTTTAAATACCATTTTGGCTTTGGGGTTTTTGTTTGTTCATTTGGGTTTTTACCTGAACAATCAAACTTCTACTTCCCCCTCCACCTCTTTCAAAATTGTTACTTTTTCTTTTGTATCCAAACACCCTTTATTCTTTTATCATCATACAGTGCAACTATATTAATGGTCTATTCTCCTGCTTCTCAGGACTGAGATAATAGTGTCTGTAATTAGATCTGACATTTCTTGCTATTTGACTTAAACCATCCGAAACCCCTTTTTTAATGTTGAAACCTAAGTTAGGATACTCTTCTTAGCACTTTACTTATGGAAAAAAGTGCTGTTTGCCAAAGTGTAGAATCAAAGCAGACAAAAATGTAGAAATTCTTCTTCATAAACTTAGTGGTTTGGCTTTTTTTAATTTTGAAGCCTAATTCACCATTCTGTGCACACATTCCTATAGATAAAAGAATGGAAACAAACAGGGTCTGTATTTATGTCTGTCCATGAATGAAATCTTTCCAAGGGAGTGGAAAGAGGAAGCTTCATAGTTACCAACTGGTAGCCTATAGGAAGCTGCAGTTCCACAAATACAGCCTTTTGCAGAGTGTATGTGCAGCAGTGAATTGGTGTGTTTGGCCCCTAAGCTGCAATCTTTCACTGAAATCGTTTCAAATTGTTTCACAACACCTTTTGTCCTTAGGCCAGAAACTAGTGGAGTGGCACCAGCTAGATGTGACTTCTTTCTTAGACCAAGTGACTGGGTTCCTGAGTGAGCATGGACAGCTGGATGGCCATTCTACCAGCCCTCCCCAAAAATGCTCTCGTTCAGTAAGTATGAGGCCCTCTCAGAGAAGTGGAGAAACCTGAAAGAACATGCTAGCATGTTTTTATCCAGCTGTACTTACTTCCCATTCAGTAGTATAAACAGACTTAATAGAGCATGCAAAAATAAGATGTGCCAGGGAATGCCTTCTCCCATAATAACTTCTTGCGCAGTTTGTGTTTTGGATTTAGCAGTCGTGGAATTGCGCATGTGTGGAAGGAAAATATGTTACTCCACGCAAAACTCCAAGAAGAAGTCATGGCATGACTAGCTTTCAGTGCTGCTTGTTCCAAAGAGAATCTACTAAAACTGTTAGGAAGACTGATGACTCTTGATTTCCAGTAAGTATTTAAAAGCAATTTTGATGTATTTGTGTTATGTCTGTATTCAACAGGAGAGTCTCATTGATGCCAGTGAGGACAGCCAGCTGGAAGCTGCTATCAGAGCCTCGTTACAGGAGACGCATTTTGATTCCTCACAGACCAAACAGGAAAGTCGGTCAGATGAGGAGTCAGAGTCGGAGCTTTTTTCTGGAAGCGAAGAGTTTATTTCGGTTTGTGGATCTGAGGAGGAGGAAGAATCAGAAAATCCTGCCAAGTTGAGGAAGTCTCCACACAAGGACTTGGGGTATAAAAAAGAGGAGAGCCGGAGGCCTCAGGCTGAACCTCCTGCAAGGACTGAGCCCGGGACAACATCAAATCACAGAGTACTGCCCTGCATTGATGCAGGGATAGTGGAGGAGTCAGCTGACAAGCCTGAAAGTACGTTTCAGAGCCTAGATGTGAATGGTAAGTTGCCGCTTTTTTTTTTTTAGTGACCTGTGTTTTGTTTTTTTTCCCTGAAAATCTTTATATGCTGCCAAGCATGGTTTCATCTCTTGTTTTGAAAAGCTAAATGTTTTCTTCTGTCTTATTCCCTCCCTGACACCAGACATTTGAGCAGTTCACCTTGCCAACAGCACCACTTCGGCATGATGATGCCACAAACTGCAGAATCATGTTAGTCACCAAGTTTGAGTTTCTTAGTTTGAGACGTTGCCCAGGAATTAAGTGTGCACTGTTGTAATGCACATGCATATGACAGAGCTTCTACCAGAATGATAAAGAGAAGCAGAATAACACCAGCCCCACCTTGTGCTCAGTTAGCTTGGCTGCCTCGATGGTCTGGACTGAGTTTTAGTAATGCAACCTTGGTTATTACAAGCGAGCTTTTGGAGTCTCTGTTTCCTCCCCGTGGTGTCTGAGCTGGGATGCAGCAGAGTGAGGTGGTCTCAAAGGCAGAGGTAGCACAGTGTGCTTTTTCTCTGGAAAGGCTGTCCATTTTCAGTGGCTGCTATAAACTCTTCAAAGACTCCTGGGTTTGATGTGTGTATTTTAAACACGTGTGGTAGAAGTATATCTTCATAGACTGGAACCTTGTATTTGTCTCCAGTCCCTAACCCTGCTATGCTGTGCAGTAAAGCATGCCACCTAAAATCTGAAGAAGAGCTCAGTTCAACTGCCTTTTTGTTTGTTAACTTGTAGTAACTTCCTTTATGCTAGGACCAAAGGCACAGCTGATGCTAAGGTATCCAGATGGGAAGAGGGAACAAATTTCACTGCCTGAACAAGCTAAACTTCTGGTAAGTGGAGTTAATCAGAATCCTTGTTTGAGTACAGAAGAGATTCTTTTTTTTTTACTGTGGTGGCACTATTAAAATTGGATCTAGTGAAAGTGGTATATTCAGGGAGTGCTTACGCTGTCATTCTCTTGTTTCTTCTGTGTCATTCCTCTCTTCTGATCGACAGACTCTGCTGGCTCTGTGTGTTTCCATTGCTGCTTGAGTTGTGTGTACACTCCAGTGTCTGTCTTACTCCCAAAACTGTTAGTTTCCTTTCTAAAATGACTCTAAATGGCTTTTGAATTCATCATTATCATAAAGTACTCTCAGCTCACTCATTTGTGTTTGGTTTTTTTTTTTTCCAAATGGAAGAGTTCAGTCATTACCCATGGTCAGACAACAGTGAAATCAAAGGAAAAACTTCATTCTTGTTCTCCGTGTCTCATTGTACTTCAACACTCCTTTCTGAATGTGGATGACAGAGCAGACTTTGGAGGAAGTTCTCCCAGAACAAATTTATTACAATATTACTTAATTACTCTGCTTCAGGTGTGCATCTCAACTGTGCTTTGAGCTTGTTTACCTTGGAGAAGCCAATGTGGATGGCATTGACATCAAAATTTTGCAGATGCTTATCTGGAAACAATGTGTAAATAGGTCACTGTATTCCTGTTAGCTGTGAGTTTTCATGACAGAGTGGCTAGTGAAGGTTGTTTTAGTATAATCAACCTAAAAGCTCTTCATTGAAGTCTTAGGGAAGGCAAAAGCACACCTCTTCGGTTTAGGAGAAAAGTGTGACATGTCTTACAGAAAATGAAATTAACTTAGTCTGCGGCACTCTAGAATTGTACGGTGTCTCAAGCTCATATTCTCTTCCTTAACTCTTTTGCTTGAAAATAAAAGGAAAAAAAAGTTGCTTTTGTTATACTGTCAACTCTCTCAAAACCAAGCATAAGTGGGTAGGATGTAGACTACCTGCAGTGCCACGTGTGGAGTTCAGGAGCTGAAATAGAAAGACTGAGGAACACTGCCAGAGCATCATTCTTACTGTAGGAACCAGCTTTACTTTCAGACCTTCATTCTTGCTTTTTCTTAGCAGTCATTGGTGTATAATCTTTTTCCAAGTACTCTTTTATATCTTAACTGCTTTTTGAAAGCAGTCTGTTAAATAAAGTTGCGTGTATTATTAAACATGTAGCACTTTTGAATACTTAACTAATTTATTTAGGTGGTATGTAGGTGTAATGCTAATATATTCCTGGTAATTCTGACTTCTGGTTTGACTCATTTTATGGATTGTGGTAGTTAAAGGAAGTTAATCTCGGCATGTGATTTCCTTTGCTGCCACCTGCTCTACAGTCAGCAGAGGAATTTAGGTGAGTCAAGGTTTGTGGGTAAAGGTATCTTTTTATTGCAGAGCTGGACAGGCAGCCTTTGTGTTCATGCTATGTGATCTTTTAAAACCATTTCAGTTAGATCAAGATTGAGTCTCAGGTGTTTCTTTGTGAGCATCGTTTCCATGCTGATTTTTTTCAGCCCTTAGTTTCTTCCATTTTAAAGCTCTCCAGAACTATAAAAAGAGATTAAGGAGACAATTGCACTTCAGAAGTTTTAACTGGTCATATGATGTTGCTCTCCCACCAACACTGGCTGTTTTTTAAAACTTTTTTTTTAAATCATTGCATTGTTATCAATCAAGAGTGGTTGCGTTACACACTGTTATCTCCAGGATATACTTATGCTTCCAGTATTACTGCTTTTTTATAGGAGCAGTTGCTCATTGTGTGCAATTAAGTAAGCTGACTTCACTCTGTTCAACAGCTCAGCCCTTCATCTCACCACTGACTGGCTACCTGAATAACTTTTGTTTACCAAGTGTTTTAAAGTGTGCAGGAAAGGGTGGCCTTTAAACAGGACAGGGGGCAGATGTGGGCAGTAAACTAAACTGAATTTTTAAATACAGTGTAAAAGGAATTTTCATCATCCTTATTGCCTGAAAAGGAAGTCAAACCCACTTACTTGCATTTCTCATCAGACACAGGGATTGTACTCTGCAGATAGTTGGAGAACAGTCCAGGTAAAAGAGGAGGTTGGGCAACAGTCTCCTAATACTAAAGGTTTATGTGTGGATTTTGATGAAATCAGAAGAAATCTCCATGCAGGTACTTCCTTGGCTGTTCTGCAGTCATCAAATCTTGGAAAAGTCCAGGTTGAAAAGGATCCCTGGAGATCATCTAGTCTAACCCTTTGTTGAAAGCAGGGCTGCATATGAGGTTATCCAGTGCCCCCTCAAGCTGAGTCTAGAATACTTCTAGCCAGGGACATTCCAGCACTTCTCTGGGCAACGTACTCCAAAGTCTAATTTCTCTTGTGGTAAAGAATTCCTTCCTTCTATTCAGATGAAATTTCCCCTGGAGCAACTTGTGTGTGTTTTCTCTTGACACCGTGCATCTTTGTGAAAGAAATGCCTTTATTTTCTTTATAGTGGAACACTGTGATGATATTCCCACCAAGCCTTTTCCTTTCTAAGCTGAACAAATCCAAGTCCTTCAACCTTTACTCATGTACCAAGGCATGTCCTATACTCTAGACATTTTGATGGTCCTGCTCTTGATCCTCCCGTTTTTCCTTGTCCCTCTTGAATGTGGAGACACAAAACTGAACACAGTGTTCCAGGTGTGGCCCAGCACGGTGGCATAATCTTGTCCCTTGATCTGCTGGCAGTACTCTTGTTGAGGCAGTTCAGGTTTCCTGGTGCTGCTGCAGGGGTGCACTGCAGGCATGTGTTGAGCTTTCTTCATGACTTTGACAATCTGTCCATGACATCCTGGATCTTGGCTCTAGGCAAACAGTGGGCTTCCAAGATTCAGAGTTAGGTCAGCAATTGGGTGTCTCAGTCCCCTCCACCAGCATGCGCTGCTTCTCACTGCTGGCTTTGACCTGCTGAGTAGGACCAGTGGGTCCAGTTGTGGCTTCCAGTGGAACTTGTTTGTCTTCGCCATTTATTGCCAAGACTTTATATAGCTTTTTCAACTGATTGTCTGCCCCCCAGCTATGAGGAGAGCTACTGTTTTGCGGCCATAGGTCTCCAGGGTGCCTTTTCTTGCTGTTCATGTCTTGTTTCTGGTCATCCCACTGTGTCTGCACCACAAGGTCTCAGTTCTTGCCCTTGCAGTGTTGCTGCCAAGCATCCTACTGATCTCCTGCTCATCTTTGCTGATGCAGCAGAACAAGCTGACCTGTTCCTGCAGCTCCTTGACCTTGTGTTCCATCAGTATTGCTGCCCCTGAAACATTAGAAGAGTGCTGTGGGCTGTTGTGGGAGGAGACCATATCGTGTGTCATGTCAGCACCAGATGACTGTCAGCTTTCCTACCAGAACACAAACACCAAAATGAACAGACACCCAAGTGATCTCTCGAGCCCCTTGCCTGTGAGCTGTGGCAATAACTGCCGAGTGCTTGTTTGTAGCCACTTTTTTCTGTGTGCTGGATCACTGTGGTCCTGGAGTGGCAGCTAGAGAGCGAGGAGAAGCTAGTGGAATAGTTAGTTTCAGGAGAAGCTTAATACTGCTAGTTTACCTTCTTAATTTACTGGCATAAGTTGCCCACCAAAACTATGTGAACAGTATTGTTGGGACTCCCTTATTTTTTCATACTTTCTGTTTTATTACATACTAATTGTCTTTCTTCCTCTCTTTAAAAAGCTTCAACTTTTCATTCTGTCTGTGTCTTGCTCTGTTGCAGTATCCCCTACTTTGCTGCCAATCTCCATTTCTCTGTCCCTGTTTATTCATACTTTATGCTCTCATCTGCTGTGTTCCCTGATGAACTTGGGAAATCTCTCACGTTCTAGCATGGACATTAGCTCCTCCTGATATGTCTGCTTGTTGGGTTGTGGGGCTGATGCCCCTTGATCCCAATGCCCTCTCTTTCCTGCCCGATTGCTATTGTAGGCAGAGAAGTCAATGAATTGACAAGAACTTTAAAACCCAAAACAACCCTAAAACCACATGCTTTTCAAAGGCAGGGGAAAAAAAAAAAAAGTAAAAATACTGCATTTATTTTTGTTAATGCTATCTCACAAAAATGCATCTTTGGTGGCTTTTCGGTTTAGTGTGAGGGTAATGCCTGATAAACAAGTGAGGGGGCTTCTGTTTTGGAGCACTTAAGGACTATTTTGCAAATCTTATTTTACCATGACTTGAATGTGTGATGTGGAATTCAGCTTGCTTGAATTAATGTACTGTTATATATGTCTTCCTTCTGTTTAAAGAATCAGTTAGGTAAGGGATCACTTGGTAATTAGTTTTTATGGTTATTCATACCACATGTGGGCCGAATTAGATAAAGTAAAAGACAGTCTATGGTACATGCAAAATTTTGTTTGCCTGTGATTATAAGCTTCCTTTAAAAAAGGAAAACGGGATATTTTTTTTTACATTCTTTTGTGTTGTTTTGAATTCTGTGACACTTCTTTGTCTTTCTTTCTCTCCAGGCTCTCGTGAAACATGTCCAGTCAAAAGGATACCCCAATGAACGCTTTGAACTTCTCACCAACTTCCCTCGAAGGAAACTCTCCCACCTGGACTATGAGATCACATTACAGGAGGCAGGCCTGTGTCCGCAAGAGACTGTCTTTGTGCAGGAAAGGAATTAGCACCGTGGCTGCGTTCTCCCAGCCTTCCTCCCCTCTCCTCTTTGCCTGGGACCCCAACTCATTAAATACGCAGTTGAGGGTCATAGGATTGCAGTGCGGAAATCAGGCAGGCAGCTGGCTGGCCCTTCTCTCTCCTTCCCTTCTCCTGCTCTAGTGACCAAATGAGAGTGTTCAGAGTTATATTTTCTTCCTCAGCTTGGGCCTTGCGGAGAGCATTAGGAAGAACATCTTTCCTTTGTTTTCATGGAATAAAATAAAATTATGATCTGTGTATCCAGTATGCTGGGGCTTGGAGGGGCCATAACACACATACCCTTCTTGCTGCTATTCTTAAATCTGTTCTGTTTAATTTATTTTTGAAAATAGTGTGATAAGGCACTGAGTCATCTGTCTGTAAGGAGAGAGAGTGTAATCTTCAGTACAGTCTTTCCTTTGTTTTGATTCTCTACACGAAAGGGCTCCATTAACCTTACAGCTTTCTCGAGGGTTCACTTATCTAGTGCTCTGCAAAAGCTTGGGTTTTGGGAAGAAATTGGCTTGAGCTGTGGTGAGATACTCGGCCCCCATCTAATTTAAAGACTTCTAGATTGCATGCATGTCTTCCTGCTGCTTTAAATGCTGCCAGTGGACATAGTAAAAACCCCAACCAACCAAAATAAAAAACCCAGCTATACTATAAATGGGATTGACTGCTTGACCTGGCAGGAAAGCTGCATGTCCAGTGGTGGAACAGAACTGACTCCTTGGTAGAAGTAGGTGAAGTTTCCATTTTTTTTTCTCTTCCCAGCATTCCCCAAGTGTCTCCTTTGTACTTGCTCTCAGAATTTTGCATATGATGATAGAAGGTGGCAGGATACTGTAAAGATCTTGGACTCTCTGGAAAACACCTGTCATAAAAACTTTACAGTCGGCTTTTTTTTTTTCATGGTGTTTTGTTTGTTTTCCCCAAGAGTGTGACTAGCTTTGCAGGGGTTTTAGAGCACTGACTGCAACTGAGCAGGACAGCAAGTCTTAGGCAGATTTTTTTTTCATGAATTAAAAACATACATAGCAGGTTTTCTTTCATGAATTAAAAACATACATAGCCTTGTCAAACTGTGGGATGTGAATTAATGCTTTATGAAAGACTTCACAGCCTGGTGGCTTGAACGCTCTAGGCTGCTGCTTATTCTATTTTCATGTTCATCTACCATCACTTACCTCTAAATCTGGAAGGCTTCTATGAAAAGCTACCACTTTATTTATACTTTCTTTTCAGCTCTAGAAGCTGGCACCAGAAGTCATGCAAACATATCCTGTGTGTACACTGGGCAGTGCAGAGTGCCCTATTTTTCCAGTGTCTTCTCTAGACTTTGAGCTGTTGATCAGTTGGTGCTACAGTAGGTATTAGAGTGGGATAAAAGTTGACTAACAGCCATCCACAAGGTAGGTGTCAAATTTGTGTATTTACATTAAGAGCTCAGTTTAGCCTGCTCTTCATCAGTGAGGAAAAAGGCATGTGAGACCTACCATAACTGCTAACTTTTTCTGCAACTGTCAGATTATACTTGTTAAAGAAAAAGACTTTAGTGGTCAGAAATTTACCACAGACTAAAACTTCTCAAGTTTTTTTGCCTCTAATTTCATATTAGCCTGCATACTTTGGAGTCTTTAAATCTGTAGGAAATCACAGAAAATGTCTTGCATTCCCCATGATAATACTGGCTCACAGCTGTCTTCTGCTCATAACTGAGGTTTTACATGTAGTCATACAATTGTATAAACTGATTTCCCTTCCACACAAAAATTATTTTGCATTTTCCTGCAAGATGCAGTATCAGGAACGCCAAATCTGATTACAGTTTCCTGCTTAATGGTTGATGTGACATCAGACGTTATTTTTGGCTTATAAAGAGACCATGGAGGCTGCTTCTTAGCATTGGAAAGGGAATTGCAAGGCCAGCAGAAGAGGGGGAGATGTTGGTGTTTGGCCTGTGAAGCAGCAGTGGTATTTCTAGGATATCCACATTTATAACTCGCACGTATGCGAGAGTGGGACAGAAGGAAATCCTTTCCGTGTGGGTCTGATGGTTCCCTAAGTAGCTTCAGCTGTCTAGTTGAAATAACTCACTTGGATGTTTGTTGCCTTTAATCTCATTACTTCTCCTGTGGTTGGCCACAGGAAAATTAATGCAGGCGACCCATCAGGATGCAGTACCCAATGTGTGTATAGATGGTGCTTTTGTGTCCCACAGGCGGGCTGGGATGGGAGCGTGTGGATCTTTCCTGCTCGTCTGCCAGTTCCTGCTAGAGTAAGGCAAGGAGCCTTTGTGGTTCCACTGATTCCCCTTCAGAGTTGTTCCTGGCTGACTGCTTTTGCTGGTGGAGAGCCAAGTCATTTTGGACAGGCTTGGGTTTGTATCCGCTCTGGGAACATTGTTCTGTATCAACATTTCTAGCAGTGAAGTTAAGCGTAGAAAATTGATTCTGCCTTCTCAGTCCCAGGTCTGTTATTGGTATCTTCTCTTTCCCCCTGCCCCTCCCTGGTTGCACTAATGTCTGTGGGGCTAGGCAGTGATACCTTGAAGCAATCTGATATAAAATAACTCAGTGTATCAACAGTGGAGAAGAGGGGAAACTGCATTGCAGGCAAGAGCTGGAACTGTTTCCATCAGTTCTGCTGCTGGAGAGATTGTGCACTGTGTGTCCCACAGTGTGAACCTTCCTTTCCTACCCACTCTTGCAGAGCTTTGCCTGTGAGCTGCCAGGCAGCTGTCAGCTCCTTCCTTTCTTCTCTGCTCAGCTCTAAGGAAAGGAGTAACCTTACACTCATCATCTTTCTATCCAAAACAAAACTGGGAGCCCTAGGTTACCCTTTCCTTGCTTTTCTTACGCCAAGAGCAGCTCAGTCACCTCTCTAGTGAGGAAGCAAACATTGCATTTGGCTGCTGCAAGTTTATTTTTAAACCATCAAGAAACATGCTTCTCGAACAGGGTTTTGCCTGCTGGTATAGTGCAACCAGGAATGCTTATGCTCTCACCTAACTTTTTCTTTCTTGAGGTTTCATGTAGAAAAATATTAATCTTTTTATAACCTAGCAGCAAAAGAAGGATGTGAAATTTTTATTCCATCTTGCAGTTCCTAGTAGTTTGTTTTGTTCCAAGAAATTATGAGCCTGTCTGGTTTGGTTCGTTTCTCTGGCACGATGTGTTTTTAATTTCAGTTTTGTTTTGGTCTGTGAGCAGGAGGCAGAGAAAAAAAACTTGTTAAAGAAATGAGTGTCCCTGCATGTGGCTCTTTCTCGCTTCATTCCTCTCCCCTCTTTTCCCCCTTCTTCCCAGCCCAAATGAAAACAGTGCTGTAGCACATGTGTCAGCTGTGCTGTGGTGACTGAAAGGAACAGCACCAACCAGGATACAGCCTCTTCAGATCTTCATTCATGTTGAAGCACTTTGGAGGAACATGTTTTGCTGGCTGGAGGAACATGGCTGAAAGCATTAAGCAAGTTATGCCTGCAACAGCTTGTAGCAGTGAAGGTGTAAGCTAGTTGGGCTCTAATCTCAAAGAGCCTTTATCACATTTGCTTTACATGTTAAATCTGAAGTTCAAATTGCTTTTGACAAGATTGGCAAAAATGCCTGAAATCTGATTTCAAAATAAGTTGTTGAAATATGAAGGACAAAGAAAAAAAAAAATGCTTCAAAGGCTGTGGTTTGTGGCTTCCATGGGTGTTGCTTGGCCGTAATTTGCTTGTTGTGTTGCAAGGACTGCCATGAGTTTGAAGGCACAGAAGTGCGTGTAGACAGTGGAAGTCTTTCTGGGTAGAGAACTAAACAAAGCCAGCATGTTTCAAGCTGTAGCTTCTTGCTGCTTGTGGAGAAGTTTCCTTTGCATGTGCTCTTCATCTGACTCTGCTTTGTTTTGACATTTAATGTCTAATTGCAGTTAACAGTTACAGTCACAACCAGTACTCAGAAACAGAAGGCAGAATGAGGGCTGGGTTTCCCTGCCAGGTGCTGTTGACACATTTACTGTTGGGTCCTTCTTGTGATCCTTCGGAGGCCCAGAGAAGGATTTTGGGTCTTACAGATGATACATGTTCTAAGTTGATTGACCAGCTTCAACCTCACAGCATTCCCTACTGACGTAAAGAGGGCAAATAAAGGCTGTGCTGAACATTTCTGCATGTACTTTCACATTATTTTCATTAGTCTTTGATTTAAGGTCTGAGATTTTTCACATTTCTGATGTCCACGGACTGAAGTATGTTGCCCTTCCTGATAAATCAGCTAAGTTGACAACATCAATATTAAAAGAATGTGCATGTATGTGCCTTGTAAAATGTAGTTGTCTGTAAAAAGGCACCCAAAGGTACTATTGTTCCCAAGTAGATTTAAACAGCAATTTTGCATCAGCATACTTTCCAGAGCTTGCTAGATCTGCTGCCTTGCTATTATGGGAGAATAACACCTTTCATCTGTAAAGCACGTCTGTTGTTCACTGCTGCAAACAGCTTGTGTTTCACGTGGTCCACTACTTTCACAGATGCATTTTTTTAAAGACTACTGAATTTGTACACTCATCTGCACCAGCTTACACCAGCTTCCGCCTTTACTGGTGCTATGGTTTGTACCCTTGCAGAAAGTGGCAACTGGTTTTAGTATGTGTTTTAATAAGCCTCACTGCTGAAGGGCCTGATTTATCAAATACACAGTCTAGAAAACCTCCATGTAATTGTGTGCTTTGCTGTTTGATACATCTTTGAGCTATTGAAGGCTTTTTCATTAAGCATACTTGAGTTCTTGATGGCTAAGTGGAAATATTTCTTCAAAGAACTAGAAAGAAAAGCCAGCATCCTCAAAAATTAAAAGTCTGGTCTACATGCAGGATGTCTTTGAACGCAGCTGCCCTGTAGCAGAGGGCACGACATGCAGTTTGCAGCTTGTTCAGACAGCTAACGAGAGCCAGGTCTAACACTTGGAGGAGCTGGGATGCTGAGTCCTGGCTTTTTGAGTCTGTTCTTGCCAGGGCAACCAAGCTCATTCACAAGGCTTGAAGAGGAGCAAGGGCTTTCTGTTGGGGGCAAGACATCACTTGGGCTGCATTTCGTCACAGAGAGATGCATAAAATGTGGTTTGTGGTGTTTTTTTCTAAATCACATGAAGAAACAGATCACCTGTGTGGGAATGTCTGTCTGAGTGGGAAGATGCATGTTATTTCAGGAGCTTACCACTTTTTATCTCTTCTTAGCTTTTAGTAAATGTCACTACTTTCTTCTTGTTTAATCCCTTTTTAGTCAAACTAGTAAAAAATAGGTAGTCCTGTATTCCAGGAGGAGAAGGGGTAGCAGACGTGCTTTAGGTGGGTGAAGTGCAAAGTCTGTCCCGTAAAGACTGGGTGTGCCTTGTCTAGCTGTTGTAATAGATGTGAATGCAGCCTCTCTTCCCCCCACAATTTTCTATGTATTTATTTTAACAAATTATTTTCTATAAATTGAACAGCTACAGTTTTAAAGGCAAACCAACAGCCCAACAGTCATGTCTTTAGCCCTGTATTGGCCATCTACGTTGTTGGAAATACCTGCAGTTGCATGTTTGGAGTTGATAGAACACTTGTGACAACTGAGCTCTGTTGACTGACGTTCTACAGTCTTGCCAAGGTTTTCCCTGTCCGAGCCCAAGATCTTTCCGCAGTTTGGTTATACTCTGCTATCTGCTCCTTGAACCAGTGAGGTTAATGGATACCCTTTCTGTGATGGTGTACAGGATGACTTTTATTCCAGTCTCCTCTTGTCCATGAGGTGCTTAGTGTCTGTCCACTCCCAATAAATATAGCCATATGTATATACACACACAGACACACACACAGGTGTTTTTAATCGGAGAATGTGGCACTTAACATCAGTGCCTCAACTTGCCTCAGTTTTATCTTCGGTTGTTTTACATGGGTGTATTATGAGTGATTGCAGAAGTTTGGGATTTGGTCACTGTTTGATTACTGTGAGTGTCTGCAGTACAGAGAAAAGTGATTTTGTAACTGCTTGTTAAATGGTGCTGAGATGTTAAGGTATAGAAGGATAGATAGTAAAAGTACACGGAGCAGGGGAATGAGGTGCTATTTTATAGAACAGATTTATATGAAGAACATCTGGATAAAACTCAGCTCAGAGACATGGTGACTCATCAGAGACACCAGACTATAGGATAGATGACTTTTAGGAATAAAGCTGTTTCCTCTAATTGGTGAATTTACAGTTTCAAAATTATGACTTTGCCTGTTGGTTTTTATGGTAGTCACTTTCTTCTTCAATGATGGTGACTTCGTGTGGGAGGAGAGGATTAATTTGGAAGTTTTCAGCTCACCGTGCTGGGAGGGACCAAACTCAAGGAAACCTCTGATCTATATACACAACTGCTGCATTTTTTTATAAATATATGTAAATGTCCTATTGTAATATTTGATCCTGGAAATAAAACAAACTGTTTTCAGTAGCTTTCTTCATCTCTTGGTTTTTGGGTTTGGGATTTTTTTGTTGTTGTTTTAGTTCTAATGAAAGTCTGTCCCTGCATTATTTGGAGAGTTTCTGAGGTTTTTCCTTAAGGTCACTGGATTAGAAGGGAAGGAAAGAAAATCAAGCTGACTTCTCTATCTGTGTGTATCCTGACTTTTTAGTAAAACTGTCAGATTGTGTGCTTTTCTTTTTCCTTTGCCTCCTGGTCTGTGAATTGGCAGGATAGGTCCAGGTGCCACAGCTTCTGTTGAACCTCTGGGAAGTTTATGATTTTCTTATCCTGGCTGTAGCAGCTTTTGTTGTTGGTATTGACTCTCTTTACAAAATAAGTAGCAGAAGCTGCAGGTCAGCTGAAGAAGTCCAAATGTGTGTCATTTCAGATAATAGGTCTGAGTCTGCCCAGCCAGCAAGGACAGGGCTTGCCTAAATTTGAAGCCTGTTTGCAATATGGTGTCTGATAATAAATACAGTAATAATAAATAAATAATAAATACTGAGTCACTGACTTCAGTGGAAAACATCCAGTTCCTGCTGATAAGGAATTGTTGATTAGTGAGCTGCTTGCATAGCCCAAGAAAGCTTCAGCCCATTCTAGAGGTTACAAAGTCTTGAAGCAAGACAACCTTTTGGCACCTTGATAGAAATATACCCATATGAAAATGAATAAAAAGAGGTCGGGCTAGAATTTTCCATCCTTCTAATGGAAAAGCAGACAAGATATGGTTTTCTATTCTGAACCGTCAATGTCCTCATACAGGTGTTGTCAAGAGCCTCTTAACTTCTGCAATTGTCTTCTGGGCTCCTTGGGGCGTTCCTGTAATGGCCTCACATGAAATGTCGATAAGCAGAGTCCCTTCTGGACAGGTATTGAGCGGGGATACTTAAGCAGCTGATCTCAGGTCGTCATCATGTTCCTGACTGTCGATAGGTCTCCACTTAAACAGTAACTGCAGTCACTGCCCCAGTTCTTGCACTGTTTGAACTCTCCAAAAAGTTATGGAATAGGGTGCCAACAGTCACACTAAAACCTTCAACCAGTGTTCATCGTTGACTCATTTCCAGCAGGCCTTGGAGAGGAGAGCAAATGCCCTCAGCTTGGCTTACCCAACCCCAAAGCTTTCTCAAGGGAGGTTGTCCAAGGTCAGTGGTTAAGATCCTTCTGGGGTGCACTGACCTGAAAGACCCCCCAGGAGAAGGCTGTTGCTCTGGCCACCTTTCCAGGGGGATCCTGGAAATGGCTCTCTTCAAGTTCTGGCACGTGCACCTCTCCTTGTCACTGTGTTAACTGGACAACCCCAGTTTCTGTGAGGAAGGCTGGCTTGTGCACTGGAAGACTGGAAAACAGCCTGATCTCTTCATGCCGCTTAGGAAAATATTTCCCCTTCCAAGTGAGTAGGAAACACTTTTTCATCACAGTCTGCAGGTCAAACTCAACTTACAGGATAAACTCAATATGCTTCTTGGTTTTGATTTATTTATTCTTCCTTTCTGCAGACTCCTTACAACTTTTAACTGGGTTGGTTTATCTCATCTGACCTCAAGCTGTGCCAGGGCAGGTCAGGCTGGCTCTGAGGAAGGATTTCTTTGCAGAAGGGGCTGTTGGGCGTTGGAATGGGCTGCCCGGGGCAGGGGGGGAGTCCCCATCCCTGGAGGGGTTGAAGAGTCGGGCTGACCCAGCGCTGAGGGATCTGGTGGAGTTGGGGACGGTCAGGGTGAGGGTCATGGTTGGGCTGGAAGAGCTCCAAGGGCTTTTCCAACCCAGATGATTCTGTGATGTATTAAATCAGGTGAAATTTATAAGGAAACTAAAGCAAATGCCCTATTGTCTAGCAGGATCTTGTTGGTATTTCTTCAGTCTGAGTTCTAGCCACAAACTCTGTGCAGGGCTTGTCTAAGGGGATCACTGTTGGCAGCAAATGTGCCCACACCCGAGTCTGGAGAAGTCTTGGCTAGAGGCAGAAATAGATTTGCAGATGCTATGGAGAGGAGCGTGAGAGACCACTGAATGGTGCTGGGAATCCTCTGGACAGGACCGAGGGGGAGGTTGGTTTGGCACAGAATGGTTCAGTCTCACCAATTCAAACCCGACTCAGCCTCTTCGATACTCCTTGAAGCCAAACTGCTTTTGAAACCCAACCTGTCATGCAATTTCCACAGCCCAGAGGAGTTTGGAGAAGCAAAGAGGGGGAGCGTGGTTAAGAGTGTGGACTCTGTGGTTAGAAAAAGCTCACTGATCTTAAAGTTCAGAGCCATTGCTGAATGTGACATGCAGACCATGGACTGGAGAGGCAGAGCCCTCTGTGATGGGATAAAGCAACACAAAACAACCCTGATAAATGTATCCAGAGTCTCCAGCTGTGATCTGGTGTCAGAAGAGGAGTCAGCAGGAGCACCTTGCCGAGCCAGAATCGCTTTGCGTGGGACCACATTTGGCAGCACTGTGGCTGGGTAACTCAGCAGAAAATTACTTGCCTGTAATTGTTGTGCTGGCACTTTCTTAACTAAGTTCTTGTGTGAGAAAGGGAGGCGTGCAGCCACTCATGGTTCTCGGGAAGGTGCACAGGGCTAAAATTAGCCTATTATTATTACTATTACGGATTTGGGCCGAAGTGGGTGATGCTTCATCCTGAACGGCATGGGATTTTCTGTGGGAGGCGATTGACCAGATCATGTGTGTGGCAACGTAGGAAGCTCAGATTGCTGTGACGTAGAAAAGGGCACAAGATGAAGTTGCAACACAATTTTTTCCAGCAGAGTGAAAAATGCTTCCTCTCTTAAGATAAAAAAAAAAAAAAAGGAAAAATTGGATTATTCTCAACAGTCTGCTGTCCTACGTGTTTCGCCATTGCTGCTGTGTTTTTCAGAGACCAGTTTGTCTTATTTAAGAATAAAACAGGGATATACATGCTGTTGCAAACTGATTTTCCTTTCAGAGGAACTATCATTATTCAGATCATCTGTTCCTCTCAGTGTATTTTTCCTAGGAAAACAGAATTGGCTAATGTAACTCAGCCTCACCTGTTCATCTTTTTCTATGTGGCACTCAATGGCTCCAGCTCCATTTTCTGTTTCTTCCAACAAACAGTGGCATGCTGCAATTGGAGCAGGGTTTATGTTCTCAGCAGCCCTGTACTCATTGATTTGACAGCAGGAGAAGCCACTTTGAAATGTGTTGGCAAACGCTACTCGTGTGTGCTACCCTAGGTAGAGCAAGTTGAGTTATAAAACAAAAGTTGACACTCTAGGTGCTTTTTTTAATTTACTGTATTGGAGCAAGACTGTATCAGGGCTATAAAATATCTGCACTTACGCTTTGTCTCCTGTGGCTGTTGCAGATGAGGAAGCCCATGTTCCAGGCAGCTGATGTGCCTAAGGTCCTCATGATGAACGCACGAGGAATATGAACCTTCTCCAAATTCTTCTTTGAGAGGATTCTTCCTTTTGCCTGCATAGCCCATGAGCAATTCTCCTCTGTGCTGCCTGCAACTCCTCTGCCAGAAAAGCTGCCTATTTTTGCCATTTTTTTTCTACTACAGCTTTCCTGTCTCCTGTTCTCAGACACAGAGGTTGTGTATTTCCAGTCCTGTTCCCACCTTGGATCTGCTACTATCAGACCTCTCTGGGATCACAAGAGGAGCTTCCCCATTGCACGCTGTCTGCCAGCCATGGTCACCCTGGATAGGACTTTGAAATGCTGGTGTCTGATAACTTGCAGTAATTAAGATACCCAAAAATAACCTTTCTCTCTCCAAGTTATCACCAAGGTGTAAGATATATATGGAATGGGGGTATGCTCAACACCTGGGGGAAAAGCTGGGCTGTCTGCAAGGAAGCAAAGGGCAGGAGATGGCAACCAGCTGAGACATGAGTATATTTATTTAGAAGCTTTTATTAAAATATTAGTGTGCTCCCTCCTGCAGGTAAAAGTAAGAAGAGGCAAACCTGAACTGTTCAGCATTCACAAAAAAAGCTCTTGCACAATGAGGGAAATAAGGTGAAACATGGTGGAAGAAGCCCTTGGTAGAGGATGTGGACTCATGGTGACATTTGGAGTGGGCTACAGAGGAGACAGGAAAACGTTCTCCCTACACAGTCATTGGAGGTTGTTCCAGGAGAAATGGTGTTTGCTACTTGGGCAATAGTCAGGGTATTTCGAGCAGACGTGGTAGAAGCCTTAAAATCTGAAGTTGTGGATGTTTTGGTGGGCTCGCGGCTTCTGGCAGTGAAAGGGGGCACAGTGGGGCAGATGGATGAGCCACAGTGGCGGCAGAGGCAGTCTCAGTCAGACAGGACAGTCATTCTTCCTTTTGAGCTGTCAGTCGTGTAGGAGAGGAAAGGATGTGGTGGGTGGACCTCGGGGCGAAGGAGGAAGACGTGGAGCATGTCATAAATAGTCACCCATGGGCGATGCCTCCGGGACGGCTCATCCGAGGAGTGGACGCTGCTGGCTCCACGTGGCACCGCTTCCAGGTAAGGCAGAAAGGTGGAGTGACAGGTTCCCTTGGATTTCCTTAAATCCCCTAGCTGTTGGCCATGGGGACATGCTGGCCAGGAAGGGAGTCTTTGTTTTGAGTGTCCTAACAGGGACTAGTTACGCTGCACGTTTGCTTTACCTCCCGTTACGGTTACGAGGGGTTTGTCTGAATGGCTGAGGTAAAGGAAAGCAGCTAATGCAAGCTTGCTTCTTGCTCAAGGGGAGTGTTGAGGGGCCAGTGAGCTGTGGAGAAGCGGGAAGGAGACCTCCTGCCTTCCACGGGGAGAGGGCAGTGCTGGAGGGGAAGAAGAGTCCTTGGAGAGGTGAAAGAGAGACGTACAGAAGACCACAAAAGCCCCTGGCTGGTGAGAGCAGCCCACACTGTGAGCTCCAGAGGAGCAAGAGCTCTCCTGAAAGATCCTCCGAAGTGGGGAGGTGGGACTCAGCACTGAATGCTCATGGCTCTGGGGGGACAGCCGTGCACAATCCCTGGAACGCAGCAGGGGCAAGAGGCCCTACATTCCTTCTAACAAAGGCAGGGAGGGCACAAAGCAGAGGGAGGGTGAAGCTCCAGGATAAGGTAGAGCTGATGGTCTACCTTGGGCTTCTTGTCTTGTATCCTCTCCGTGCAGAAAGGTTTTGCAGCCTTGTTCCTCCACGTTCAGTCCTCCTTGGCCCCCAGCAGCCTGCTGGGGCTGGCGTGGCTGGTCTCTAGCAAGTCACAGCAATGTGAAACCCCTTGGGCTGGTGCCCCCCGTCCTCTTGGGCTGTGCAGGGCCTGAGCTGCTCCTCCCCATCACTGACTCTGTGCACGAGGCAGGCTGAGGCACCTCTTCCCATGGAAATAACCACATGGTGCCTCTTCACTTCTGCTTCTGCAAAACCAGAACAAGCCTGAAATAAATTAGCCAGTGTGAAAAGCAGCTCGATTCAGGCAGCTTGTGCAAAACAGGTTGGAAGCCACAGGGAAAGGGGAAAACTCATAAAACCAACCTAAAGCAAAAAATGAACACAGGGTAGAAGAAACCTGGGAAGCCAGGACAACAGCAAAACAGGTTGTTTTCGGTGGTCCCAGAGTGACTGATGAGCATCCCCCATCTTGAAGGTACAGAAGAGGGAGAGCTAATGTTTGACAAGGTATCACCTGGAGATGGGCAGGCACTTCCTGGGTGAATTGATAACTTAATAAAATGCCAGTGGATCTGGATGGCTTGTCTGAGGAGATGTGAGAACCTTTTCTTAAAGAACTTGAATTTGTTTCAGCATATATATATATATATATATATGAATATATATATATATATATATATATATGACTAGTGTGTGATGGGGATGAAGTTGCTGTTGGATTAGATTGGAGACTAATGTGCTTTCATAAGTCCTTGTCTAAGGATTTTGCCCCTTTCCTGGCTCCCTCCTGCTCGTTGTAAACACTCAAAGTCAAACCAAGCCGTGGAGGTTGGTCTCCTTCTGCAGTCACGTTTTGGAGGAGTTGACTCTGTGGGTTGCACAGGTTTCAAGGCTCAGTGCAGGACCTGCTCTTGTCTTAAACTCCCCTGCCCGTTTGACAAATACTAGCGGGTCTAAAGTTAGGCTTCACCATCTATGATAAAAAAAGGTCAACCTCAAGAAAACTGGCAGTGGTATACTGGTATTAACATGGAATTATTTTTAATATTTAATTAATTAGATGGTGTGGGGAAAATAGGATTTCTATTGGAAACAACTCTTGAGTAAAAGCAGTGCCAGTGGGGTAGGCTGGGACACAAAAGCATCAACCAACGAACTCTTGTCTACCCACGGCTGTGAGATGGGTTTGGGGGGGGAGCTGTGGGGATCATGGGGCCGAAGGCAGCCCTTTCCTCTCCTCTTCCTCCCCATCCCTGTGCAGAGCGGCGATGTGTGTGGGGAAGTGCAGCCGGATTGTGGGTCCCTGCCTGCTGGTGCTGGGCACACTCTCCATGGCAGCCAACATCCTCCTCCTCTTCCCCAGTGGGACATGGAAGTACCTGGTGGAGGGGCACATCAGCAAACACACCAAGGTCCTGCCGGGGGTCTGGGGAGGCGGCATCATGGTGAGTACCACGGTTTGTGCCGTGTCCCTCCTCAAGTGCCTGCAGAGCAGGGATGAAGGTGTGGAGGGGGTGGCTCGCCTTCATCCCCAGCACCTTTTTCCTCCCTGTAGGTGCTGCTGGCAGCGACCCACGTCACAGCAGTGGGGTGGCGATGCACCGGCTGCTCTGACTGCGGCACCCGTCACAACGTGAGGCAGCCCCAGGGCCCCCGTGCCAAAGCGCTCGCGAGTGGCGGGTGGTGGGATGTGGTGGGGGGGGTCGTGGCAGGGTGCCCCCTCTCCCAAGTGGGACGCTGCGTGGTGTCACTTCCCCAGAGGACAGGGCTTCCCGTGCTTGCTGGCGTGGGCTCTGCCCACCAGGCTCTGCGGGGCAGCTCCACTTCTGCCCAGCTCTAAACAACCCATCGACAGCTCCATCCCCAGCCTCGCCGCCCTGGGGCTGAAGGCCCTTGTAGTGAAGGGGAGGGGAGATTTGCCCCTTACCAAACTCTGCTGATAACGTGCAGCCAAGTTTTGGACCCTCTCTGACTTTCAGTGTCCCCCTCTGCCCTCCCTGGGTGCTGCCCACAGGCTTTCATCTCCGCCGTGCTCTCCAAGCTGGCAGTCCTGGGCGCTGCTGCCTGCTTCGTCTTCTCTGGGCTGGGTTTGACCGATGGACCCCTCTGCTTCTACAACGCCTCCAAGCATGGCCACGGGCATGGCACCCTCTGGGGTTACCCCTTCCGGGATGCCAGCGACCAGGAGCCTGAAGCCAGGTGAGGCAGCAGGGTTGAGTCTCCGGTGCCACCTCGTCAGCTTATTGCTAATTAAGTCAGTGTTATTTATGGTGGGTGGGCTTACTGGTGGTGATGCAAGACCCCAGTAGTTCAAGACGTCTTCACCTTCCATGACTTTCTATGTGTCATGTTCCCATCCCCATCACCCTGTTGACGCAGCTCATCCTCAGGATGAAAGACAGGGAGTCTGGGGCACAACTCCATGACGGAAAGCAATGTGATTCCTGACCTGCCACGGGGCAGCATCTTGCATCTCCTCCTCTCCCCATTGTGCAGGGTAGAGAACTACCTGTTTGATCGTCGCGTCTGGAGCATCTGCCTGGAGCCGAAGGGTGCTGTGGTTTGGAATGGCATCCTCTTCTTCCTCCTGCTGCTCATCAGTGCTGCCGAGATGGTGCTGGCCTCCCTCCAGGTCCTCAACGGCTGCCTTGGGTGCCTCTGTGGCTATTGTGAGGGCAAGTAGGAACCTGTGATGGTGCCAGGAGGCTGGACTTAGAGGAGGTATCATCCCAGGGTGTCCCTTGCCCAGTGGCAAATGCCGTGGTGGGGATATGGCAGGAACCATGGTACCAGCCCAGTGCAAGGCCCTTGTGCAAGATGGACAGAAAGGCCCATGGTGGACAGACGCCCCAGCCCACATGAGATGTCAAAGCAATGTGTGTGTGGTTAGTGTGCAAAGGGCTGCCTCCATGCAGCCTCTGGTCTCCACCTGGGTGATACCTCTTCTTCCTCCCTGGAGCTCCTTGGGGCTGGCACTATCCGGGGTTGGAAATCAGTCCAGAGAGTGATGGAGGTGAGGACCTGGCTCCTGGCATCCCAGCACAAGCCCTGTGGCTTCCCCAGCCCCTTCTCATCAGCTACCACCTGCCTGAGTGCAAAATGTGACATGATGGTATTAGTAGAGATAAGAGCTGGAACACTAACTTATTTTCTTTAATCAGTCTGTGTTTAGAGCAGCTTGTGCTGGTGTTTGTCTCCCACCTGGGGCAGGAGAGGTGAAGGAGAGCAGAGGAGCCCAGCTGGGTTCCAGCTGGGGCTGTGGGACTTGTATGGAGTTGTGCTGGGGGACACAGTGCTGGAATTGAGGTGCAGCCCCCACAAAGTTCACCCATACATACACAGGCCTGTTTGCAGCAAATGTTGAGAGCAGCTGCTCATCCTCACCAGCCCAGGTCCCCCATTGCACCACCCCCTCACAGGGAGTGTCACCAGCTGCCAGCGCATCCCCCACCCCTGTGCCCTCCTTCCCTAAAACTTTACAGGGACTGGGTGTGGGTACAGACCCTGAACCTGCTTGTGTGGGGAGGATGTTTGCCCCAGAACTGATAAGGCTTAGAGGAAAGTCACCATGTCCATGGTAGCTTAATAAAAAAAGCAATCAGCCAGCAACTAAGCACCACACAGCTGCTCCCGCACCTTTCCCCCCAGCAGGGTAGGGGAAGAGAATTGGAAGGGTAAAAGTAAGAAAACTCATAGGTTGAGATAAGGACAATTTAATAATGGAAATAAAATAAATCAATTGTAATGAAACAGAAAATAACAGAGAGAAATAAAACCCGAGAAGGACAAGTGATGCAAATGAAAACAGTTGCTCACCACCAACTGCCCGAGGCCCAGCCAGTCCCTGAGCAGTGGATCCCAGCCAGGCTCCCCCCTAGTTTTATTGCTGAGCATGATGTCATTATGGTCTGGAATATCCCTTTGGTCAGTTGGGGTCCTAGCTCCGTCCCCTCACAACTCCTTAGGCACCCCCAGACTACTCACTGCTGGGGTGAGGTGAGAGGCAGAAAAGGCCTTGACTCTGTGTAAGCACTGCTCGGCAGTAACTAAAACATCCCTGGGGTTATTAACACTTATTTTCGGCACAAATCCAAACCATAGCCCCATACCAGCTATTGTGAAGAAAATTAACTCTATCCCAGCCAAAAGCAGCACAGAGGTTTCTGAGAGACCGCTGAGAAAAAGAGGAATTGGCTTGAACAGGATCATTAAAAAGAAGCAATTAAAAAAAAATAGCATAAATAATTATGACCATAGGAGGAATACCCTTGGAGCAGGGTGGTAGTACCAGCTGGAGCTCAAGAGTCCCCAGCGCAGCACCTGGCACACACAGGTGACATGATGTGCCCCTGGCTGCCTCCTCCCCACATCGCTGTGTTGCTGCCCATTATGTATTTCATGGGGTAGCTCATGTGGTTGGAAAGAAGGATGGTGCTGGGCTGGTGGTACAAGACTTCATGCCCAACTAACTATATAATTTAAAAAATAGCAATGAAAATGAGATAAAACCCAGTTTTGGGATGATAGCGTGTGCCTTCTGTGTGATGTGGCCATGCAGGGCGGTGGCAGGACCCCGGCCTGTGAGCATCCCAATGCCCTGGTCTCTGGATTGGCGCCTGGGGGTCTGGCGCTGGGGGGCAAAGGGGGGGG
>NW_020799111.1:638314-665635 GCF_003259725.1 Athene cunicularia | reverse complement strand
GGTGGGCAACCTGGTGGGGGCACTAGGAGACAAGGCAGCTCCTTCGCCCCCACTTCCTGCGACGTGTGGGGCCACCATCCCGCCGGGAAGCAGTGGCTGTCAGGGGGATGTTCTGGAGCACATCGTGCAACGTGAACATGCTGAAGGAGATCTGCTCGTAGGGTGACTGTGTCCCGTTCTCATAGAGGCAGGCGAAAGCGATGGCTGGGCCACCAGAGATGGAGGTCTCGTTGTAGGGCAGCTCCATGTAAGCCAGGTCCGAGTAAGCACTTGGGCCCTCGTAGATGACCCAGGGCTCAGTCCAGCTCTCTACATCCCTGGGGAAGGTGCTCAGGTGGACCCCCATGTTGACCCGTGACATGGAGCTGGTAGGGTGGGAGTAGAGGACCCATGTCGGCGCTTGGAAGAAGGCAGCAGGGCTGGGAGTTGCTGCAGAGTCCCCTTGGACTGAGGTGATGCCACGGGTGTGGACGTGATGCCTTGGGGTTGGACAGCCCTTCTCAGGATGGGCCGACTGCTGGTGGCTGCTGGTGGCCAGGGCAGGCAGCCCATCACCTGCTGCCTGTCGAGGGGGCAGGTACCGAAACCCTGGGAGCATCCCAGGGAGCAGCCGGTGAGCTGAGCCCTGGAGGGGCACCACGGGCTCCTGGGGGGTGGCAGGGACATAGACGAAAGGTGCGGGGAAGCCAATGACACTGCCATGACAGCCATGGGGGGGCTCGACCAGCCGCTGGACCAGCTGCCCCCCGTGGAAGACAGCACCATCATCTGTGCTAAGTGCCTGGACTCTGAAGCCCAGGGGGCTGCGGGCGTTGCAGTAGAGGACGTTGGAGCCGTCCTCCTCGTCCACCGAGACCAGCTGGCACTCGCCGCTCTGCAGGTTGGGGATGAACTCCCCGAAGCGCCAATCCTGGCCGTGGTCATCGCTGTAGAAGGCAAAGGAGTGCGGGGTGGTCTTGCAGAGCTGCCCGAAGCACTCCTTGCAGTCGATGTGGTAGCTGTAGGCAGGCACCAGCAGCCGGCCAGACCGCAGTTGGATCCCGTGCCCAGGGCCCAGAGCAAACGTTGCCCAGTCTGGGGGAGTGGAGATGGGAGAGGGGTGAAGAGTGGCCTCCATGGTGCCCCTGACATGCCCAATGTGGGAGGGTCTCCAGAGCATCCCCCCCACCCCTTCCTAGCCAAGCAAGGTGGTGGGGTGCAGAGCCCAGTGCTGCCTGGCTGTCCTCATGCATGGTCCTACCCACAGCTATGGCACCTCTCCAGCGTCTCTCCCCCCATGCAAGCTACACAGATACTCCCTCCATCCCCTCACCCCTCTGCTTGAGGTCCTCTTCTGCCCCGCCTCTTCCTCCCTACCCTGAGGCCACCTCCAGCCATGTCACGGGTGGATCCAGGAGGCCAAAACCCATGGTTGCCCTCTTGCTGGCTGTCCTCCCCCCCCTCCTCGCCCCTCTCCCGTGGGCTACCTTTGATGGCCCCACCAATGACCTGCTGTGTCAGGTCTGTGGCTGTGCTCCAGCTCAGGCCCTGGTCAACGCTGGTGACACAACAGAGGCGGGTGACATTTTGGCCGGTGACAATCTGGTAGGCTTCGGGTGTCCTGCCCAGCACCGTGATGAAGAAAAGGAAGAGCGTGCCAGTGAACTCATCATAGAGCGGGCAGGGGTTCATCGACCGGTGGTGCTGCAGCGTCGCTGTCTCCAGCACGCGCATGTCCTCCCACTACCCGGGGAGGAGGAGAGGATGGAGAGGGTGAGGACCACTCCACTCCACCCAACCCAGCTTCCCTTCCCTGTGCAGGTGCCACCAGGACCTCAGTTGTGTCCTCCGGACAACCTCCCCCCAAGCTGTCTTCATGTCCCCAGCACAGCGTGTCCTCCCCTCCCCAACCTCGGGTGCCTCCCCTGTCCCACCTCCACGTAGCTCCCGTAGATGGTGCCGCGGCGCAGCACCAGCAGGTTGGCGTGGGCATCGTCGGCGCTCAGCCGCTCCTCTGCGAAGGCCAGCAGCTTGGCCACGCAGGGCAGGTAGAGCAGGGCGGGCACGCGGTATGTGACGCCGTTGGACTCCTTCTCGAAGAGCACGGTCCGGGCGGGGAAGTGCCGGGAGCTCATGGCGTCTACAGCAGAGAGATGCGGCCCCATCCCGGGTGGGTGATGAAGGTTGGGGTGGGGGGGGTGGGGAGTTGACCAGCTGCTGGGCACAGCTGGGGGTGCAGGCTGAGAGATGGGTTGTCCTTGGAGGGGTTTAATTTGGTGGGTTTGGGGACTCCCCAGGGAGCACAGGCTGGAAGGCAGGTCGCTAAGGGCAGGGTTGGGGGATGAACATGTGCTGCCGTGGTGGCAAGTCACTGCTGCTCAAAGGTGGGA
This sequence comes from Athene cunicularia, assembly GCF_003259725.1. Taxonomy (NCBI): domain Eukaryota; kingdom Metazoa; phylum Chordata; class Aves; order Strigiformes; family Strigidae; genus Athene; species Athene cunicularia. The sequence continues at coordinate 663,266 of NW_020799111.1, read as the reverse complement.
CGGGATTTTGTGTAACTGAAGAAGCTGAACCAGGCTACCCCAAAATAAAAATTATTTAGGTTGATCTTCAAGATGCTCTTCAAAATGGGTTTCTGATAAATTGAGACCAGTCAGCAAAGGGCAGAATGAGACCTGCAGCTCCCCACTCCCATCATCAAGCGGGTGTGTTGGGGGGCAGAGCCCATTTCTGCATGGCCGTGACCCGGGTACCGGACCCGGGCTCTTTGCGAGGGCTCAGGGAGTGTTTTGTCCTGCACTGCTGGTGCCTCCAGCACAGTGGACACAGCCGGCTCCTTGTTTCCTCCTCCCCTGTGGGGAAAACTGGGGGCCACAACACGAATCGCAGGGTCCCCAGCCAGGGTGTCCCTGTGGCAGTGGGGTGTGAGCGGTTCCCAAGGGCCTTTCCTTTGGGGACCGCAGGAGCTGCTGCCACCAGTTGTCCCCAGGTTACATGTCCCAGGTTATCCCTGCAGAAGAGATGGGTGTCTCGCTCTGGGGAGCAGCCAAGGACGACTTTTAATTATGAGTTTTTGTAGATTGAATACCCCATGGGGAAAGTGAAGGCACTCACCAGGTCCTGCTCGGCTGGGGTGTCCCCTCTGTCCCTCGCCCCCACTGCGGGGCACCGCCAGGTCCCGCAGTCGCTGGCTTTCTGCAGAGCCCGTTGCCTCACTGCTTCACTGCCACCCTCCCCTTGCAGGGTCCCCCCACCGATGGGTCACGGGGCTCCCGCAGCGGCGGTGGCCGGGACAAAGCCCTGAGTCAGCAGCGGCAGCCGGGTGGCACAAAGGCCCCGTTATCAGCCTGGGCAGAGCTGGGGGCCCCGTGGCTGCCCAGCCACCCTGTTCAGAACCCCCGAGTAGGGATGCAAAGGGAGCCGTGGGGGGGTGTTCACATCTCCTGCCTCAGTTTCCCTGGGAAAGGCCAGACCTCCCTGTCCAGGTGCTGTGACCCACGTTCACCATGGTTTGCCCCAGCTGTGAGCTCCCCAGAGTGTGGGCTGTGGGCCAGAGGGTCCCACGACCCCCATCCGCACACAGGTCAGCTGTTAAGTAATTATTTTGATGCCTCTATTCCAGTATCAGCTTAGCTAAAGGGGCTCAGCAAAATTCACATGGCATGTCACGGATCAGAAGCTCCAAGGTGAAAGCTCAGGCTCAGGCTGCAGAAAGGGCTGGGAAAGGCCCCCAGGTATTGCCCAGGCTGACCACGTGCACCCGCCATCTCCCCTACCTCCACCAGTTACAAATGCCTCCTAAGCCAGGTTAATTTTAGCTGGGGTTGCTGGAGCAGAAAACTGAAGGTGCTGTTAATCTCGTGTTGCTCCTGTTGTGCATCACATGGGCTGCGGAGGAGGGCAGGTTGCAGTGCAGGAGGAGGTTAACCCTTGCTTCAGCCGGCTTCCCTGGCTCTCTGCCAGGTTTAAACGCAGCAGAGGAAAAGCCCAGCTCTACTTCTCACCCTGCTCCCCTCCAACAGCATCTCTCCTGCTCCCAGGGCTGAGCTTCACCACTGAGGCGACGCTGCAAGCCAAGCAACCCTGGATCCATTAACCCAGTCGCACCACCCGGGTCCCTGCTGCCACCCTGATCAGCATGAGTGGGCAGAGACGCTGGCCAAGCTCTGAAATATTGCACCATGGGTGATGGCAGGTGTGCTGGGAAGGGGCGATGGGCAATCATTAACCGCACTGACGTTGGTCTTGGCGCTGCTGTCCTTCTGACGAACCTTCTCAGCACCAGCACGGCAACAGGAAGCTGGCTAACAAGCAAAGACGTCCCAGGCAGGTTTAATTACCTCCTTCAATAATAAGGTCATGCCCTAAACAAGCAAAGGCCATGCCTCCCTCCATCCCTCTCCTAATCAGTGTTGAAGAGTTTGGCCAACACAGCACAGGAGATGCCCAGAGAAGCCTCTGCTGATAAAGGGTTTCGGGGGTGCTGAGCCCAAGAGACCGTCCATGCCCAGGGACCTCGCCCAAGAGAGAGGGGTCAAACTACAAAACAGGCCCTCCCAGGAGAGCGCCAAGCTGTCCCAAGTGGTGCAGAGGCCCCGCCGCATCTCGTGACACACGAGAAGTACATCTCATGTGCCAGGAGGGGAAGGATGCCAGCCAGCCCACCCAGCTTGGGGCACAGTGCTTAGGACTCCCAACCAAAAAGCAGCTCTAGCATTGCATGGTGGCTGGATGTCGCTGAGCACAGATGCTGCTGGATGGAAGACCCAGTATCTCTCCTACACCTTCAAGCTCTGCATTTCCTTGTCATGCTCTCCTCCTTGTTTCCCTCCCCTCCCCTTTTTTCCCCCCTAAACAACGAAAATCAGGACCCGCTCTAGTGAGCTGTGTCCATCCTGGACGTAATGATGGCTATTAAATAAAGTCGAATGCAAACAAAATTATTAAGCCTGTGATTAATGATTAAAAGGCAGGAATGTTGAAGCCAGCTGAATGCCTGCCCAGTGCTCAGCAGCAGCGGGCTGTCCCCCTGCCTGAGAGCGGAAGGAGGGATCACACAGGATCTGGCCCGTGCAGAGTGTTTGGCTCGAGGTCCCCAAAAAGGGACCCACCACCAGCTGAGTGGCCCCAAAGAAAGTCCCCACCCTGCGTCCCCCTCATACGCAAGAGTCCTGTGGGCCAGTCACATGCCAGATATAGGGTGATGCACAGTGGTGGGAAATCGCAGCGGGTTGCCCCGTGTCCTAGTTGGGTGTTGAGAGCTGCATCTTCTCCTGAGAACTGGTCCACAGCGAGGGCAAGCCTAACCGCTTCCTCTTCTTGTGTGGGTGTTGAAGACTGTAAAGGTAGGATGTGTACTGGAGCTCTGGCATAACCATCTTCTGGCAGGTTCTCAGAGTCCTGTTGTCTAAGTCTTGTCTGAGGTTGTACCCAAGGATATTTGCAGACCCTGACTGGAAAGGCAGGAGAGCTTTGTCCTTGATGTAATCCTTTCCCACTGCCTCCTGGTCCAAGAGACAGGTCTCCATGAGCTCCTTCTGTCTCGTTCGCAGGAGATTCACCTCCTTCTCCAACAGCGTGAGTCCTATGGTCTCCTCAATTCTGTTCCAGAAGCTCTGGTTGAAATGCAGGTAGAGTTTCCAGTCCAGTGAGCACCACGTTTTTATCCGCTCCTTGCTTTCTGGAGTCAAGGTCTGGACGGTGTCCTGGCTTCTGGAATTGAGCTTAAAGTAAATCACATCATCCAGATCCCAGCACAAAGTGTGCTTCAAGAGGATCATGGATTCATCAAAGTAGTCTGCTATCAAGATCAGATGGAAGTTCTTTTCAATATCCTTCAAGACTGCCTGGACGTACTTTTCGTTGGCCACTGCGTTGTTGTCGTAGCCAAAGTCAAACCACATGATATTCCTGGCGTAGATATTTTGCTTGTAATTCTCTGGATAGTAATACTCCAGGGGTGATGCCAGGTACACATTCACATTCTTGGAGATCCTGAAGGCAGGGACAGTGTCCTTGTAGTAGATGTAGGAAGACTCCAACAGAGGAATGGGGTTCCTCAGGATGGAGAAGTAGAAGGTGTTTTCTGCCATCACCTTCCGCACCTATTTGCAGGGAGGAAGAAGAGAGGCTGTTAAAGTCTGGAGGCACTGCTTATTCAGCCACGTTTCTCCACAGATGCCACAGCTCTTTCTTACCTCCGAGGGGTTGAACCGCAGGTGGTTGCACATGATGTTGTAGTTTTGTCCTATGGTTTCAAAGTCCTCCACAAAGTGGGCCAGGAAGGTCTTTGGGTAGCCCAGGTGGACTAGCTGGTCAGCTGGGAGGGCGACGGTGAGATTGTACCTCTCCACAAACCTGAACATGATGTTCAGGACGGTGCTGCTGGCTGTCTTGTGAGTCTTGAGGAACATGACGTTAGTCTTGGCACGGCAAGGCATGGAAGACATCAGCAGCTCCTTGGGGCTCTTCGAGATTCTGCAGGAAGGCAAGAGATGGGAAAAACAGCCTCTCCAGTACTGTACCTCACCTCTGAGACTGGCAAAGCCAAACCTGAGCAAGTTCTCCTTCTGATACCACACCTGCATCTGGTGCAAGGCAATAGCTCAAACAAGCCCCATCCTTCAGATGTACAAGTCAGTTTTCTGCTTCTCCAGGTCCTCACTTACCCAAAGATCAATCCACTTTTTCCATATGGCTTATTTTGACCTGAAGAGCTGCACTTTGGTTAATTTGATCCCTTGCCTGCTCAAATGTGGACCTAACTTTGGGCCACTGCCCTTCCAGTATTAGCCTAAACCTCATGAGAGTTAAATCACGTGTCACAGGTCAGATCCTTGCTGCCCTGGGCAGACAAAGTCATGCAACCCTGTTTCTGCTTCACTTACACACGTACTTTTTGTTCTTCATATGGAAGAATCCTGACAGGAAGATGAGTCCCAGGCAAAGGCTGAAAATGAGACATTGCCTGGAAACAAAGAAAGAAAGAAATAAAGAGGAGTTTCAGTGGATTTTTATCCGATAGTCCTTCCTGAATGTGAACCACCAAACTTTGCATATTGCCCTTGGGAATTTTTATCACCGCGAGCACAATTTTATGTCTCATTGGTGTCAGCTACCTTTGGCTCCCCCAGCTCCATCAGCAGCTCAGAGGCAGAACAGTGAGAAATTGCACTTTCACTATCACTCTTCTGAACTTCAGCCTTTGGCAAAACACAGTCTACTTTGGGCAGAGCCTAAACTCTTCCAACAGCCTCCCACTCTGCTCTGCTGCCTTTTAATTTGCTTTTCTTTTGGTTTCTGTAGCTTTAGATCTTATTCACTATTCAAACTTCTCGTTTATTCACTAGAAAATGAGCCCTTTGTAAGGATATAAGGATTTCCCTGGTAAGAAATCTGAGCGGCTGCTGTAATCTTATCACTCCAGAAGATGGGGATCTCAAAGAAACACTAAACTGATTTATTTTTTTTTTCCGATGTAACAGATTTTTTTCAATACAGAAAACCGATTAATAACCCAACAGCGCTGGTAACGGACTAATTACCCCCTGCTTTCAAACAAGAGCACTGCTTCCCTGCTGTGACAGTTTCCCCTCCCAGGTCAGCTCTCATGCTCAGCCTCACCCTTTCATCAGATTTTCTCGCCTTGGCCAGACTTTAAACTGCCTGAGATGAGAGGCAGCCCTTTGGACCAAGCACTTCATCTACCCCTGCTTTACTTGGGTAATGACGAGCGATGAGTCTTTCCCAGCACTAATTATGCAATCACCATGTCAGTGCCTTCTAGCTGGGACATGTAGAGGAAGGCTTGATGCCCACCAAAAATGAACTTTTCATCACCAAGCTTGATCTGGCTTCTCTGATCCTAAAACCTTTTTTAACTTGGTGTGAATTCTATGTTTCCAGCTGCCATTTCTAAAACACAGCAGATCTGGCTTGGGTTTTAAGTTGTTTTGAGAAGATATAGTCCCATTTACAGCATGGGATGGTCACACTCATGGTTCCCACTCTCCCACACAAAGAAGGAAGGCCCCAAGCCTGCCCAGTCTGAGGATCAGTGGGCGTACACGGCTTGCTGTGGGCTGGACCTGGTGGTCCTTTCTACCGGCCTTCTGTCCAAGGGGTCCTCACACATGGTCCTGATGCACAGGGTGGTAGCTTCCATAGCCTCCAGCTTGTACCACGTGAAAGACACTGAATTGCTCCTTCCAGTTGGCCTCACAAGAGCACAACCACCAGCTTTATCTGACCTGGTCTACAGCCTCCCACTGACTGGCCATAGGATAAGCTGGGCTGTGACAGCCTGGATCCAGCCATGGATCACTGGAGAGAGGATGGGAGCAAAGTCCAACAGAACGTGGAGAGCTGCACATAAAAACAGCCATCGTAGCCAGCTGCACTAGCTCTGAGCGGGGAGCCACAAACTGAATGTAAACACAGTGGAAGAGTGGAGACAAGCTGCGATGTCGCAACATCGTGACGGCACTGCAGAAAAGCATTTGACTTTGCGCACCATGCAAACCTGCCAGAAACCACTTTTGCTTCAAGCTTTGCTTTGCACAAGAGTGTTTTCCTTGTCCAAGGGCACCCTGGCCCAAGTGGGAAATTCTCAGGCAGAAGAGCCCTTCCCAAAGCCAGGGAAGACCCTCAGGCACAGCTGGTACCAACCTCTGATAAGTATTTGCAGCACAGCTTCTACATGCATGAAGAGTTTCAAGACATTGCTGCGGCAGTCTTTCATCAATATTTAATTTTTTGGTCCCAGACCTGTTAGGGGGACAGGGGTGAAACAATCCCCTTCTCTTCGATCACTCTATGCAAGTAGAGATGAGACAGGAGAAGAAATGCAGATGGCCCCACATCAGATATGAGAGAGCAGGCTCACATCTGTCAAATGCAGCCTCTGCCTATTTTCTTGGTCTTTCATTTAAACTGAAGCCGATGTTGGTGCAATGGTTTTCCAAAACATGTCATCCTGCCTGTCTGGAGGTCTTGCCTAAGCCCATCCGGCAATGTCCTTCTTCTGCACCTTTTCTGTGGACTTCAATGCCTGCAGTAACAGTCCACATGTTTGTTTGGGTGGTGTCCCCGCAAGGGCTACCCAGATTGATGTTTTATGGGGCAAATAAATCAGCATACACCTTCAACAACCCTGAAGACAGATCAGGATCACAATATGCTCCAGAAGGATTAACAGTCCCTTCTGCTGCAAGAAGACAGGCTCTGTAGACCTCTACATCTTATCACCTCAAGGCATCCATTATATCTTAATAGTCGTTTACTTTAATAAGAGATTACATAATGCTGTCCTGACTCCAAATCTTCAAACACATGCAGCACACCAAGCCCATCTCCAGTGCAACTGGATGTTCCCAGCAGATTCGTTTTGTCTGGATGTGCTTTGAAAGCCCCAAACAACAGCAGGCTTTTTCACATGGAGACATGGGGAGGGGTAATAGTCTGGATTATCTAGGCACGTAAAGCCTCGAAGTGTTGCTGGTGCAGCACAAAGGACTGGTATTGCAGCACCAAACATGCCCCATGGGCAAGTTATGGGCACAAAAGCGCCACCAGTGAGCCCCGAGGGGCCATGCGAAGCTCACCCTGCTCCTCGTGTCACTGTCCTGAAGACAACAGCAACCTGCAGCCGAGCAATGTCGTCACTGTCACCATAAGCAGTGGCAGCCCAGCCTACACTGGGCTTGCCAGAACCATGGCAGCTTCCTGGAATGGCCAGTTTTAAGGAGCAAGAGTGACTGATTCCTTCGGCACATATGCCACGGAGGTGCCAGTCCCCACAGGGAAATGATGGGCTTCTTGTTCTGAGGGTGTCAAACAATGGTATCTTGTGGCGCGGTGCTTGTACCCCTGCCTGGGGATGTGTGAATGGAAAGGTTCCGGCTCCGGGAGCGAGCAGGGAGCGGGGACAAGGAGGAGACTGCAGCCACCTCCACCCCACTGCACGTCAGCCCAGTGAAGGCGAATGCTGGAGGTGTTCAGGTGAAGGGCCAAGGGCAGGGATCGAGGTGATCCCCAGGGAGGAGTGCAGGAAAATAGACCAGGGTGAGGGGAGAGGAGAGGGTTTCAGGTACACAGGGCACTGGTCAGTGCACTCATGCAGCTGAGTCTTGTCCCCAGTCACTTCAGGGATTCCCACCCCCATCAGCCTCTGGAGCTTGGCCACCCGCAGCTGCACTCGCAGGGGCTGTCACCGGCTTCAGCACATCCTGCAAACCTGCACAGGGGGTTTCACCACCCATTCTGCACCCACTGCCCCAGCACACCTCTGTGAGAGCCAGCTCTGCTCTTAAAGAGTGTTCCCTTAGTGCCACAAGACTGCAAGTCTCTGACCAAGCCACTTCTAAATCTGTATGTGTTGGGCCAACAGACACCATATTCAACGTTGGTTAAAATATCACCCATCCTTTAATCCCTTCAAGAAAGACAAGTACCACACGCCCGAGATATTTTACTGTTGACTCTCTCGCATGGGCAGGCTGAAGATGAACCAGGCAGGTACGTGGTGTTACAGAAGACAGAGCTGATCTTTTATACAAATGGCTACAGCCATCAGCAAAGGGATTTCATAACCATGGCACATCGATGGGAGTGTGGAGGGTACGGCACACAGGATCACGGCTGCAACGATTTCTTTTTTCTGCCCACGACAAGGAAGCATTTCACCTGGGATGCACAAAGCCCGACATAGCTGAAAGTTGCAGGGCACAATCACAGCCACCATTTACTTTTTTGCCCCTTTACTATAGTCTTGTGCAAAGCAAAGTTCAAGAGACAAAGCCACAATCTGAATGTCACAGACAAGTTACCTAAGCACGATAGACACGCAACCAGCCTGGGAGCCCTCCGAGGAAGCACTTGGGAGCTGATTGCTAAGACACGAAATCCTTCTAAGAAGCCAAAAAACTTGTGGAGCTGTCAGCAGGGCTGGCACCAGAAGCTTGACTCACCTTTCTGACCTGCGCCGTGCCATCTCCCAGCCAGGAAGAAAACACGGAAAACTACCCCTCAGGTCGCATTTGGAGATGCCACTATGGATGCTTTAAGGCTTGAGACAACCTTCTTGTTCATTTGGCTTAAGCCGGAAATAACAGATCTCTGTGTCAAGCTAACAAGGTTCTTTCAAATTAAAAGACCTGGAATACAGGAAAGAAACATTCACGGGGAAATTAATCTCGACCCTAGAGCGAACTGTAATTAACTCTATAGGTTAACAATTTAAAGGGATTACCTGAGCCAGACCTTTCTACAAGCATTTTAATTCTGCACCCACAGCATTCGCGTCCCTTTCCCCTTACCTTGAAGTGCACCCAGGGCTTTTCATGCTGCCTCACTGCTGCAAACTAGAAAATACCTCCTTTGCAAATCGACTCCAATACTCCTGTCGTCTCTGGGCTCCTGCGGCTCTGTCTCTATTTCTAGCATCCCTTCACTGCTATAAATGGCTGGGACAGGTGAGGACAAAGGGAGTGGCTAGGTGTTCCCAGGGGTGGGGGGAAGTTAATTAATAAGCCATGAAAAGCGCTGGTATGGCATGACATTAACACAAAGAGCTGCCTTGGGAGATGAGGCTTGCAACTGTTTTGCAGGGAAGTAAGGGTTTAGCAGGGACCCCTCTGTGGGGACCCCCCTTCTCCCCGGGAGGTGTGGGGGGTGACGGCAGGACCCAGGCAGGGTGGCAGGGGACTGGAGGAGGGCAGCATCACCCTCTTTGTCACCCTGCACACCAACACAGAGCTCGTTCTGTGCCACCTCCCTGCCCACCGCCACTTTCCTCTTCTTGCTCTGTGGTTTAGGACTGTCAGACACATTTGGTGACAGGAAATTAGGGACAACAGCAAAACAAGAACAGCGTTCACCTACCAGAAACTCCCCTTAAAACATTTAGACTTCAAACTCTTCCCCAGTAAAAACGCAAATATTGCAGCTGGAGATTAAAAGCTTAGAGACTTTGCTGTAGAGAGAGCTCCTGTCCCTAAGGGTGTTATTTTACTACTTGTCCACGAAGTGACTTGCTGGTGTTAGTAACAACTATTACAACTTGCATAACGCAGGAATTTGAGATTCCACCAAGGCTGCTGTACATGAGCACTTCACAAACTAGGTTTGATGGTTGCAAATTGCCTCAGGAGAGCAGGATTTGTCCTGCAAATCTGGAGGTGGGGTAACCTCCCCACTCCCCAAGCTGGGGATGAAGTCAGTGCTCTCCTCATTTTGGCAACAAAAAGTTTACCCACATCTCCCAGCCCGGAACAGGGGATTAAGCTGTTGCTTTTGGTCTTTTATGGCTGTGCCACTTCCCACGCATCTCCTGACATAGTTCCCTCCCCACCCATGGTGCCACACTGAGAGCCCAGTCCTCAGCATTCTGGCATCCTTCACCTACACTGCTATGTCTTCAGAGTGTCCAAACAGACAGCATTTCTTTTTAAATCACACCTTCCGCAGGCCAGCCCCAGCTCCAGTGCTTATCAAGATTCAGAGATTAGCAAGGTATAGGGTTGCTTTCCTTGAGTTTCTTGGCAGAACATGAGCCAATGTGCTGTTTAACGAAGAATTTCTAGGGTTACTCTTGGCACAGTGTCAGTTGCTGCTGGCAGGGGGGGGTCACGTTCAATAGACTTCTTTCTCCTGTTACATTATAGACGTCAACTGTGCAATTCCTTGATCAGAAGCTGGTAGAGCCCACAAATCACAAAAGGCCATTTTTTACACTTTCACAATTGATTCATTGATCTCTCCTGGGTTGTTGTACATGAATTGTCAGGTTTGGTTACGCAGAAAAACACGGTGCTGTACAGAAATGCTTGGCTTCACGTGGGACTAGGCTGCTCTGAGACTGGAAGCAGTGAAGGTAAGGCAGCTGATGCAAAATTAGTTAGCTAGGGAAGGATGCTGAATTAATAGCTCCACACTGGCCCCACTTCACACGTCTGCTTGCTTAGGGGAGAGCGTTGTGGGTCGGCCCTTATGGGCAGCTCAGCTCCATGGAGCCACTTGTTCACCCCCCAGCAGCAGGATGGGGAGAAGAATTAAAAGGGTGAAAGTGCAAAAACTTGCAGGTTGAGATAAAAGCAGTTTAACAGGTAAAGCAAAAGCTGTGCACCCAAGCAAAGCAAAAGAAACCCATTCACTGCTTCCCACTGCAGGCAGATGTTCAGCCATCCTGGTAAATCAGGGCTCCATCACACACAACAGTGACTTGGGAAGACAGATGCTGTAACGCTAAACCCCCCCTTCCTCCTCCTCTCCCCAGCTTTTATGGCTGAGCGCGTCCCATGCTATGGGATATCCCTTAGGTCAGTTGGGGTCAGCTGTCCCCAGCTGTGTCCCCTCCCAGCTTCTTGCACAACCCCTTGCACAACTGGTGGGGCAGGGTGAGAAGCAGAAAAGACCTCGATGCTGTGCAAGCACTGCTCAGCAACAGCTACAACATCCCTGTGCTATCAACACCGGTCACAGATCCAAAACACAGCTTTATACCAGCTACGATGATTAAAATTAACTCTATCCCAGCCAAAACCAGTACAAAGAGTCAAATGCTTCCTCACTGTGCCAGAAAACAGCTGCCTCAAAGCATCAAGCAACCACACCCACATCATTCTAATAGTTACGTCAGTCCTAGAAAAAATAGAATTTTGGACAAGAAATTCCAACCACCATGCTGCTTTACAAAAATACCCCCCCACACATATAGGTACCCACCCTGACTCTCCCTCCTATATAAAACAGTGAACCTATATTTGAAAGCATCATTGAGAACATGGAAGAGAAGGATAATACTGGTGTTTAAGCTCTAGAAAAGATACTGTAAAATAACACTCCGATAACTCCTCCCTTCTAGTCCCTCAGGGTAAGTGCTCTATTGTTTAGCTGGAATGGTAAACTTACATTGAGCTTAAGGATCTTCATGTGTAAAGAAGATGGCTAAAAGTAGCTGTGCCAGAATTTCCCTGGCCACAGCACTAGGTTGTCTGTCAGCCCTGACTCCCTCCCTAGCACTCCATATGTAGTTGAAAAAAAGCAGTATGGAAAGTTCCGCTTCCCAAAAAGAACCATTCACATGTAAAGCCTGTATTTTAAACAATTATGGTCAGTGGTTTGGGGGGAAAAAAAAAAAAAAAAAAAGAGAAAGAATGGCATAGGAAAAAGGCAGAGAATATAAACAGCCTGATCCGGAAAGAACAAGCTGCATCAGCTTAACTTGGCAGAAAGCAAATCCTGTACATTTCTTCTCTAACAACATCATGGATTTTCCATATTTTTGCATCACCTGATACACAAGCAGCACAGGCTGACTGCATTTCACAGTCTGTCTTCTCTTTGGTAATGATGGCATTGTTCACTCTGCTTCATCAGCTCCTCTCTGAGCAGTCCTGAGAAATGAAGGGAGGGGTGGGGAGTGCACCCATACCAGAGAGAAGGAGGGAGCTGAAGGGAAGAGACCCGAGGGTGGGCCTAGACACTGGCACTGGAGATTGCATTACAGAGGTATTTCTGTTAAAAGCATCCGTGTGGCCCAGTTGAGAGAGTTGTGACCTTAGAACTGTATTGTGAAGGGTGTTGAAACACAATGCTGAGCGTAAGCCATCACCCTTAATGCAATTCAACAGCTTGCAGCCCTGTAGAGACAGTGTTCTGGCTAAAAACAGAAGAAAAAAAGACTATAAAATGATTTTCTTCCAAGAAAAAGGCTCTGGATGGAACATCTGTTTCACTGCACAGTGGAAGAGCAGAAATCACTGCAAAGCAGCTAATGGAGAAGACAACTAGTGGGTAAAGCAACCATGTTCCCTAGTCTCATGGAGTCTGGTGAGGCCTCCCAAACCAGTAGACTGGAGTAAACCCCACTGATCACCACCCTCTCAGCACAGCTGGTGAGCCAGTTTCCAGCCCATCTCACAGACCCCCACCCAGGCTCTGCCTTGCCAGCTTGTCCAGAAGGCTGTGGGAAGGAGTGTGGGATGCTTTGCTCACATCCTGGCAAACAACATCCACTGCTCTCCCCACGTTGACATAAAATGGTATTTTGTTGCAAAAGGTGGTCAGGTTAGTGACGTGATTTACCTTTGGCAACCCCCTGGGCTTTTCCCAATCACCTGCTTCACCTGGACACAATAGAGCCTAGGTTAAGAGAGTGACATGTATTGGCAAATACGGATGTGACTAACGAACATTGGGTACACCAGAAGATGACTCACTAGCAGACGGCTTGGCCTGCCCTCTGATAACAGAAGCAGGACAATGTGACATTGTACACCAAACTGTAAATGGCAATCTCTCCTGTCATCTCAAAACAGAGACAGACTGTAGGAAAAAAAAAAAACAACAAAAAAACCCCCAAAACAAACCAACTAAAAAACCCACCTTAGAATAGAACAGTCCAGTTGGAGGGGGTGTACAATAATCACCTAGCCCAGTTGATGACCTGCTCACTTCAGGGCTGACCAAAAGCTAAAGCATATTATTAAGGACAGAGTTCAAATGCCTCTTAAACACTGACATGCCTGGGGCATTTACCACCTCTCTAGGAAGCCTGTTGCAGTGTTTGACCACCCTCTCAGTAAAGAAATGCTTCCTAATGTCCAGTCTGAACCTCCCCTGTCACAGCTTTGAGACATTCCTACACACCCTGTCCCTGGATGCCAGGGGGAAGAGCTCAACACCTCCCTCTCCACGTCCCCTCCTCAGGAAGCTGCAGAGCCATGAGGTCACCCCTCAGCCTGCTTTTCCCCAGACTAGACAAACCCAGAGTCCTCAGCTGCTCCACAGAGGACAGGCCTTCCAGCCCTTCACCAGCTCGCTCACCCTCCTCTGGGTGCACCCGAGGATCTTCACATCCTTCTGAAACGGTGGGGCCCAGCGCTGACCCAGCGCTCACCCAGCACTCCAGGAGAGGCCGCGCAGGCGCTGACCCCAGCGGGACAATCTCCTCTCCCACCAGTGGCCGCGCTGTGCCAGACCCACCCATGAGGGGGTTTGTCCTCTTGGGCCAGGGCATGCTGCTGGCTCCTGCTGAGCTGCTGCCGACCAGCACCCCCAGACCCCTCTCTGCAGGGCTGCTCTCCAGCTCCTCCCGTTTTATCCGTGCCCAGTGTTACTCTGTCCCAGGCGCAGAATCCAGCATGTGGACGTGTTAAATTTCACGCTGTGGATTGCCCGTTGTGCCGGCCTGTCTAGATCCCTCTGCAAGGCCTCTTGTTCCTCCAGAGAGTCAACAGCACCTCCCAGTTGGTATCATGAGCAAAACTGCTAAGGGAGCATTCAACTCCTGCACCCAGTTCACTGATAAAAACACTGCACAGCACCGGCCCCAGGACTGGGCCCCGAGGCACACTGCTGGTGACCGGTCACCAGCCAGCCGTAGCCCTGTTCACCACAACCCTGTGAGCTCTGCCCTTCAGTTTTTCACCTAGCACATCATGAACCTGCTCAGCACACAGCAAGACAACTTGTCCAGAAGGATGCTGTGATGGACAGCATCAAAAGCCTTGCTAAAATCTTTAATTAAAAAAATACTCAAACTGAGGCAACAGAGACACTGCCTGGGATTTGTGGAGGATCAGGCAAGATCCCAAGTCAAAAGGATCCTTCCATAATGATCAGTGATTCCTAAGAGGTATAAAAGGTGTGTCCAAACATTCCTTATCCTCCTACAAGTGTCCCTGGACATGCAGCACAGGTGACACATGTTAGAGGGCATGAAGAAGTGGTCAGAGAATGAACATGAGTAAAATCAGCCTACTTTAAAAATAAGCTTCTGTTAGGTTTTGCACTGACTTCTGGTACTTTCCTACACCACCATCTTCTTTCTCTCACCCTCCTGCTTGAGTAAGCATATTTTTTAATGCATCGTTTGCAATCAGGGATCCTCCTGAATGCCAGACAAGCTGATTTTATTTTTCTACTCCTTTATTTTCTTGACTATTGCCAGACCTTCCAAGCTGCTTTTGGGTAACGTCTGTCTGAACCGTTCTGTGGCCTCACTAACTCAAGCAGGACACTGGATGCAGGTACCAGCCTGCCCACTGGCCAGGGAGCCTCAGAACCACCTCTGCCAGGGTAAGGGGGCACCTCAGGAAAATAAATTAGCACAGAAATGTCTTCTGCCTTTGTCTTTTGCACATGCACAGTGTGGAAAAAGCTCTGGGTGATTTTAACATCACTGTCATCTGCATACAGCCTAATACAGTTTGCTGGTTGTCAGGGATACAGATTTTATATATCTCTGTAAATCATTAAGGTAACGGCTCTCACCCTCTGTGAGAGCAAACGAGGACTTGCTGTCAAGGACAGACTGGAAGACAAGGAAGCAGGAAATAATGCCTGAACCTGCCAGATGTCCCTTCCCTCAGCCTGGCTGCTGGCTTTTCCTCCCCAGCTGATACCACCCAGGAGCTGGGTCTCTGGGAACCTCCTCGGGCCCGTCCTTCCAGGACTGCAAACCTGTAGCTGCATGCTGTGAGACAACATCAATGCCCGTGGGGACAGCCTGCATGTGGCATCACTACAGAGGTCATGACCTGATGCTGCCATGCACTTTCCGACAAGCATATCAGATGAAAACAAGTGAGGAAGAGGAACGTTTTCAGTTGGAGATGGTGGTGTAGCATCAACAGATTCTTTTGTGCCTCTGATGTTACACTTGCACACCCCAAGCACAAAAATGTCTCCTCTGGCTGGTGTCACTTCACTGAAAAATCAGAGCAAACTAAGGGGAAAGAGAGCTGGAATATCCACACATAATATCTGCATGCTTGCTTTCAGTCCTCAGATTAAATAGGAAACTCGCACCATCAAAACTAGTACTGAGTATTTCTTCAGAAAGAGCAGGCACCCCTGAGAAGAGGAACCACGTTCCTTTACTTGTTCCATCACACTAAAAAAATAAAACAAGGAGCATTCCACATGCTTGATTGATCCAGCAGTTTGTTTATGGCTAAAGTGCAGTAACTGAGCTAGAGACGCCATCCTCGCGTGATGGGATCTGCTCGTTCTGGGTGTGCGCTGCTCTCAGGAACGAGAGGGCAGTGTCTTGTAGGGATTGAGGATCCCTTTGGGGTCTAACATGGCTTTGAAACGCTGCATTAGAAAGACTGCCTCACTGGCTTTGCTGTACTGAATGAACTGCTTCTTCTTGAAGCCCAGCCCGTGCTCTGCACTGACACTGCCGTTGTATCTTGTGGTCCACTCGTACACAAACGGCTCGATGGCACCCAGCAGTGAATGGCTATAGGACTCCGCTGTGATGTTCAAGTGCAAGTTTCCATCTCCTGCAAGAAAACATTCCAGAGGTGGGTCTGTAAGAAAAACTCAGTGGCCCTGCAATGGAGACTCACTACTGCCTCTTCCATGTATTCAAACAATGGTGCCTTTGTTAGTCTCCAAAACGTGCGAGAAAGGACAAGTCCACGGTCCTTCTACAAACATCAGCCTCTCCATGCACAAATAATTCAAATAGGATCTTTGTTTTTCCATGCTTTCAGTACAGTATTTGAGAGAGTGTTCTGAGTTAAGCTACTTTCAAATTCCCACTGTTGTGATTTTAAAATTAAAACAGTGCTGCATTGATTACTGTCCCACTACTGAGATGACATGCATAGACTTCCCCAATGGTATTTCATAATGATCATTAGATTTTAATATGGCCCTTCATCACTTTCTCTCTCTCCATTATGTTTGTGCAATGTTCTAAATGCACTTTGGCACTGCATCAACAGAAACAAAGAAAGCAGAACATTTTCTCCTTTTGCCATTTGGCATATGATAGTATTTGATTAAGCATGTAGTTGCTGGGTATTCAGAAGACAAAACAAACACAGCTTACTTATTCTCACTCTGGAACCTCTGCCTGCAACCCAGCAAACCCTCACAGTACACAATTTAAATCTCGATACCAAGAGCTACCAGAGGCAGCCTCTGTTACGCAGACTTGTCTTTCAAATCATCTCAAATCAAGAGTGCTTAAGAAAGTCCTGTACTTTGGGTTTTTTTATCAGAACAGCTCTGCTAAGCTACCAATTTACCTGCTTGTAAAATCAAATCAGTTTCAAAGTATTCTGACAAATGTACCAGCCTTTCTGTGCTTCATCACTTTCTCCTGGAGGGTTAATGGCTCACACAAAATTGATTTCCAAACATAACTAATCACTTTGGACAAGAAAGCATTTATGTACCACATGTGTCTAAGTACATTAATCAAATTCATGGTCCAGTTAAACAACCGTCATACTCAAACAGAAAGTACAGAGCAAGAAGACGAATGACCAGTTCAGTGGCTGGCTGGCTAGCAACCTGCCATTAACATATGGAACACAGTCTGAAAGCAATGAAATTCAAACATCAAGATCCTTATGCATCCTCCTCTTCTGATAGCTCCTGGCTATTTAGCCTATGCCTCTCACTGATCTAAAAACAACCTTTACAGCTACTAGGAAGTTGTGCAGCAAAACCAGGAGCACAGAAGAGCAATTGCCTCCTTTCCCAGCATCCACACTTACCCAAGTGGCCGTAGCCCACCACATTTTTGGCACTCTGGCCCAGGCGAGCCCTTGTATCAGTCACGAGATCATACAGCTTTCCCACAGGGAGAGAGATGTCGTATTTGTAGACATAGCCATCATGAGTGAGGGCCTCCGTGATTCTCTCCCGCAGGCTCCACAGTGCCTGATGAACCAAAGATCAAAGAAATCCAGATAAACCAAGTGCCCCTTGGGTTCCATGCTTTGTAGCACGGAGGAAAAAGAGCCTCGATTCTTTGCGTGTAACATCAACTACTCATTTCCCTCGACATCCTCTGCCTCTTGGAAGCTGGTAATAACACTGTACAATGCTGCTAAGAAAGCAAAGTAATACACCAACTCTTCAAGCTTGACAGCACTCCAGAGAGAAAGAACACAGGCATGGGCATTTTCTCTCAAAGCTGGTTTGGGTTTCCTGAGAAGTGAGGATGCGCCTCCTCTACTAAACTGCAAGGGTCAGTGTGGGAACAGGGGCTGGAAGAAACACGGGTCAGAGTAAAAGCCTCATGTTCACCGGGCAGATGCAAATGAGAGTTTCTTAGTGAGACACTATGTGTCTGTGTAGTTCCCTGAGACCACAGTCTCTGGTTCTAACATACTGTCATGTCAGCCTCCAGTGCTTTGCTCACTCCTGACCTTGCTGACAACTCAGCTTCTGGTTTTGGTAGTTTACAGGCAGTTTGGGTCCTACCCCAGCATCTACAAGATGTAATTCCTTATTCTTATCTTTTTGAAAGGGGAAACATCCACTGAAACCCCAAATACTCAGGCCTTCTGGGAAGAGTCAGCAGTGGTATTTTCTCTTAGCATTCTTACTCAGTATGTGGAATAAGCTACCAGATCACTCAGGGATGTTTATACTAAACATCAGTCTGAACATTTACCTAATAAAAATACAAATCCTAGTAGAGAATCATGTCAAAGACATTTGTGCAAGAAGCAACAGTGACTTGCCTTTATTTTCTTATCATCTGTTGCCACAGTTCCATCAGTGACCAAACCAGAAGTCATGGCCTGTTCTAGGAAGTTGTTCAACTTTTCTTCATCATGGGTCGAGTTGGAGCCTGAAGTTTCAATTAAAACGTAAAAAGGGCTGCCTGAAAGTGAGGGAGAAAGAATAAGCAGATGCTCTGGTGTAAAAGCACAGGAATTTAGCAGAGGTTGTGAAGCTTCTCCCAAGCTTGGCATGTTCCATGAGGTTGCTTTACTGCACAGATTCTCTGGTGCCAGGTGGAAGGACAGCTCAAGTGGCAATCTTTTATCTGTAGGACACTTCACTTACATGCTCTATCCTGTACCCAGCTACCCCTTTTCAGTAAATTAGCAGTTTGGTGGAAACAAGTAGAAGTAAAAAGTCTTATA
Source organism: Athene cunicularia (assembly GCF_003259725.1). NCBI lineage: Eukaryota > Metazoa > Chordata > Aves > Strigiformes > Strigidae > Athene > Athene cunicularia. The sequence continues at coordinate 644,909 of NW_020799111.1, read as the reverse complement.
TTTAAAGACTTCCGCCAAACGTGTTTGGAATTGAATACTGAGTAGAAAAATTATGAGGGGTGCCCACATGCTCATTGACATACATATATATATATGTGTATATATATATATATATGTGTGTATATATATATATATATATAAAAAAATATGTATGTATATAAAACTAGGCTAAAAATCCCCCAAGCAGTACAATGCCTCTTTCTGCAGCATGAATGACCCTGGTACCTGTCACTGGGCTGGACAGCTTGAGATGTCTCTCAACCAATTCCATGCACTTCTCATCCATGAACTCACAGGCAGACAGGATCTCTCCCAGCATGGCTCTGCAGGTTGTAAATGTTTCCAGAACCTTAGCAAAACTCTGACACCCTTCAGACAGGACACAGAGAGGAATCAGGAACAAAAAAAACAGCGCCTCAAAACCTTGTAAAAAGTTTTAAATAGTCTATCAGGCTTCAAGTCATCTTTCCCATCTCCAGAAAATGTAAACTGCTACCCTGCATGGGTTTAGATCAGCAGTTCCTGTAACGGGAAAGGTTTCAGAGCACAACAGGAAGAGGACATAACAATTAGTCTGCTATGGCAAGGACCTCTTGAATAATCTAAGACAGTTCATTCCAAAACATCTGCCCCAACCTCAGTTCTTAGCACCAGCAAGAAGGCAACCAAGGGAAATTTAAAGGCTACTGTGAGAGTCCAGGCAAATTCTGGGGTCCAGTGCACACAGTCCACAGGTCTGTCAGTGCTTGGAGTCTGCTCATCCCCTCCTAGGAGCTCAGCTCTCTGCTCTCAAGGCCACAGCTGATATGAGCAAGCTATCTGAGAAGCCCCTGCTGGCCTTGGAGGCTTTTGAGAAAAATCTCAGTGAAGGCTCCCCACAAACCGCTGTTTGCACAGCTCTCAGCACCCCTGATGAGGCTCCCTCAGAAGCAGCTTTTAAGCAGCTGTGCCTGACCATGAACCCTGCTGATCTAGACCTTGACCTGAAGACTTGAATTTCCATTCTTGCCTTGTCACTATGGACTCACCTGGTGACCGCTGGATTGTGGCTGCCTCTGCCTGGTGTCACCAGACCTGCCCTGCTCCCCTCACTCAGGTACTGTCAGACCAGGCCCTCGTCAGTGGACAGTGTCCTGTCTGCCTCTTCATCCTGCTAAGCTCCTGGCTCCTCGTCCCTTGCAGAGCAACCCATGCTTGCACATATTTTACACGTTTACACCACAGATATAAAGTAACTGTATGGGTATTTTAACATACAGCACCATACTATTTCTCAGGAATAAGATGATGCTGGTAGTTGAGCTCAGCAGACTGACCAGTACTTTCATCTCTCCATTCCTATTCCCTTCCCAGCCTCCAAATTTAGGTGTGAAATTATTAATATCAGCTCCTACCTAGGAATGCCAGATTCACAGCCTTAGGTTTCTGAGGACAGAGTATGGAGACAGCAGTGACAACTCCCAAGGTCCCCTCAGATCCGATGAAAAGTTGCTTCAAATCATAGCCAGTGTTATCTTTGCGCAGAGATGCCAAGCAATTCAGAGCTGAGCCATCACCCAGCACCTGTGGGAATAGAAAGACCCAGTCAATGCACCATGTAGAACTCTGCTGTCATAAGCTGATGAAAACCTGCCACTAGCCTTGAGCACTGGACACCAGCTACAGTCCACTCCCAGTCTCGTCACTGTTCCTCCATTCCCAGCTCTTCCTCCCCTCTACATCCTACCCGTCTTCCCTCAAACCTTTCTGCTTCTTTTTTTACAGTGTTTGCACACATTCCAGCAGGACAAGCAGATCGAGTTCACACTGCTTTTCTCAGCAGTGGTGGCGAAGATCAGCCATTCTTTGCAGCCCTAGCTCCCATTATTCAACAGACAGAGGGAACACTATTTGAAATAGTGAACATAGCTCACCAGAATGAAGGCCTCCACCACTTGAGCCTTAAATCAAGTCTTAATAGCTCTAAGTCATGCTATTAAAGGCTGTTTTGACACTAGAGGTACTAACCTGAGAGAGAAAAGCTCTCCTTTCTGGGCCTACACAATAAAACCAAACCAGGCTTTTGTTACCTTCCCAATTTATTTCCTACAACCTCTTGGCTCCCAAGCCCCGAAACCTTTTAGACCCACTAATCCTGGTCTTTACATACAGAGGCGCAGGCCTGTGGAGCAGAAGCAGGCTGAGGAACAGCAAAGACTCTAGGATAAATCCAGCAGCCAAACGAATTCAAAGCAGATGGCTCTATTAAAAGTCGAGTGAGCAGCCACTAGAAGAGTACTGTAGGATCGATTTAGCAGAGCGTTCCAGAGACGCACCACTCCACAGAGAAACCAACCAAATTTGGGATCACCAAAACTCTCCCTATCTTCTCTGGATTAGAAAACCACCTAATATCACTTCTGTCAGTAAGGAAGAGGTGGAAGCTGGAAACTGCAGTAGCAATAACAGACGCTGTACCCGTGAAGACACTTGTTAACCCTTCTCAAAAAAGCCATGAAAGGAAAAGTTAAGAGTGGAAGCCTGCACAACGGATAGTTAAGGGCTAGAACAGCTGGAAAGGTATGAAGCAAAGGTATAAACACAGAAGAGAACTGCCATGTACTCGCCTTACCACTTCCAGGCCTAGCACTGTCCCTCGCAGAGAGCCGTATCTCAAGAGCCGTAAACCTCCAGCATTTGTGGCCACATTGCCACCGATGTGACAGCTACCTTTCGCTCCCAAGTCAAGTGGCATGATAAACCCCTGGTCCTCCAAGTACTCGTTGAGTTTCTCCAAGATGCAGCCAGCTTGGCACACAAGGATTCCTGAAACATAAACATCCTGCTACAAGCTGATGCCCAAGGAGAAGGTGCTTCTTCAAGAGGCAGGATGAGTACAAGCAGATGCAATCACTTCTTCCTCCACAACTTTCTGGGATTCATTTTAAAAGCACAAAAAGTCTGCATGCTACAGGGCATTGTCCTACATCTCCTCAAGCCTAGGGGAGCTTTGCTGTTGCCTTAACACTTCATCATACACAGTTCCAAACTGGCAAAACGCGATGACATTAAGTGTATCTCTGCCTGTTCTCTCTCTCTCTCTAAGAACAGAAATACTCAAACCAGTCTGACTCCTAACTCTCCGAATTGAAACAACGTGTAAGTTTTCCCCATCCCTCTGCTACAACAGTTACCAGGTGCCTTCTTTAACACTGTCAATCCCCTCCACTTGGATGGAGAAACTGCTGGGTTTCTCATTTAATTTATGAACAGATAATAGGATGTCCATGTTTCTCTTCTCTCTTTCTTCCTCTTTCTGCCACCAAATGTATTTTTATGTCTGCTACCATTATAGCCTAAGGATGACATCAAGCAGCAGGAGCCTGGATGAAGCAAACCTTTGATGCCCCTTACGATGCTGCTGGCCTGAACCTTGCTGATCCTGCAGTTATCAGTTCCTAGGAAAATGGCCAGTTTAGGGCCTGGGGCTGATGCCTGTGCCTCACATCTCTGAGATATTTACCAGACACCTTGTCAAAGCTGATGATCCGGTTCATGAGAACAGTGGAGAGAATGATCTCATCAAAGACAGGAACGCTGCCCCCAACAAGGCCTGTGTTTCCCCCCTGTGGGTTCACTGCCAAGTTCCTCTCATAGCAGTACCTGGAAGGAAAAAGGTTTCTGAAGTCTTATACATTTTAAGGCCATAATCCAGACTATCAGAAGAGTTTCACCTCCACATGCCTACTGCTGCGACAGTGCTCAGCACTCCTTAAAATTAAGCAGTGTTTAGCCTGAAGATTAAATTGATACAAACTGTGAAAGTGAGAAAGCACACCTCTTTATTAAACTCACCCCAGCACTGAGCAAAGGAAGGAACACTTGGGGTTACCCCTGTGCGTATCTACAGATCTGCCATGCCACACCTGCCTGAAAATCACCGCTCGCTCTATTTATACGTAAGCTATTTATGTAGCAGTCTCTGTTAACAACTTGGCTTCCTCAGTGGGCTCTGACAGATGGCCTCCGGCAGTGGTGTAAGACATAACTGCCCTCCTCCTCCCCTCAAGAAATTAATGCCCTGTAGGCAATGAAACAAGTGCATCTACGCCACACCTGCTTCACCTTCCAGCCTGCCACAGCCCTGCAAGGCACCACCCATCACATCCTCTCCAAACTCACAGAAGTTCTTGCACAACAGATGGCACACAGCCACAGTGCATCAGCAGTTACTTCAGAAGCCCTGACTTTACTGTGCTCTATATATCTATTTTAACAGAGCTGGGAGCAGGTTCGTGCAGCTTTTAGCTCTTCAGCCAAAGAAGCAGCAGTTGATCCTTCATACTGATACCCAACTGGAACTATGCTCACACCAGCAAACCAGGAAAGGGTTCTTACTGATGTGGTGGACAAAACATTAGCTCCTCAAACTGCCTGATTCTGACCTAACCTTCTTTACCTTTTGAGACAGACCTTCCTGAATCCTTCAACACAAATGCTCCTCCTGAGCACTAGTACAGTGTCTAATTTGGACAATTTCATAGAGCAGAAACATCCTGCCACCATTTCTCTCCTCCACACTAAGCACTCTTAAGATCCTTCTACTCAAAGCCATCAACATTGATTTGAGAAGTCTGCTGCTGCCCACTTAGCCTTTGCAAGGACATCTGGCCAGGAAAGATTAATTTTATTTTGCAAAACAAATGAAAGTTCGGCCCTTGTTTCTGCCTGATACTGACATGACATCATCACCCCAGAAAAGCTAAGGGCCAAAGAGAGCACTGGGCCTGGGAAATACAAAGCACAGGTGGAAGTCCCTTTCTGCACTGAAAACTTTCAGCTTTCTAAGTGAAAACATTCCTAATTAGGAAACTGTAGGTTTTTAGAGTGACACTGCCTACCCACCAATACATGCATACCCCCAGGCTGGCAACAGTCTCTGAAACAAAAGGTACTTCAGGAAACAGTGGGCAGCCCAAGGGCAGTGGGGATATAAAGAACAGAAGAGAGAACTGAAGAGACCAGAGCTCAACCATAAGACACACAGTCAAGAAGAAAACAGCTTCAGCAATTTCAGTGCTTGAGCACTGAGTAACTGAACATCCAGAAGTTCCCTTCACTTGCTGGATCCTTCCTGAATAACCTGAGTTTCCTCACCACAAACCCCAGCAGAAAAGGTACATGTTACCTGAGAATCTGAGACACCTCTGCTGTTGTCTGTGGCTTCAACATCAGCTTGCTACAGCCTGCAATGAAAGCAAGGGACTCTCAAGGCACCTTGTGGGCCCTACAGAGGTCAGAAAGAAAAAGGTGGTAAAGCATGTCTAAACAACAGTGTTCCCTCACTGTGAGGCAGAGGCATTTTAACCACTTCCAAAACAAATATTCTCAATAGCAGGCTTTCCCTTAAAGCACTGTAAAAACCTTACATGTGATACGTAGACTTGGTTGCCAGTGAGGGCAATGGGAAAAGTTGTATACTATCATGAAAACTGACAAACACAACAGAAAATTCACACTACTTACTTGTTTTGTGAGGTTGAGCCAAAATTATTAACTGAATCAATTTGTTTCAGGAAAAAAAATAATTAGTAAGTTAACCGGGCTTAGATGATTTTTTTTTTTTTTAAGTGAAAGCCTGAAAAATTACCTGAAAGATTAGGTAATTCTCAAAGGAGTATTTACTATGAGAAAAACTAATTTTGTTCTGTAAAGACATGGTCTGCTATAAATAAATATGAGATTTTCTTTGGAAGACTTTTCATTCTGGTACGTTAGCAGAGGCTGAGAGGAGGTTTTACCAAAATCAAAAAATAAACAACTTCACATACCTCGGACTGATTTAAGCCAGTCCACATTAAACGGTTTCAATTCCTCCGGATTTGTGATGACTCTACCTGGCATCATGCGCTCAAAGAAAGCCACATCACTGTCGGACACAAGGGAGAAGGGCAGCCGCTGCACTCTGTAACGCTCACTGGTCAGCATGACCTCCTGGAAGCCGGAGGAGGCTGCGTGGAGCGCTCTCCTGCCCGGAGGCCTCACACCCCACGGCCCGGAAACCACACTCGTGGGCATCCCTGGTGGTTTCCTCTGCTGAAGCACCCCCGGGGCACAAGTCACACTCTGCGGTGCCAAGATCCTCGTGTGGAAGCCCGTCAGCCATCTTAGCTGAGCCCAGCGACTCCACACAGAGCAGTGGGCGCCGGCAGAGGAAATCCCCATGATCACCCTGAAAAACAGAGGCCTAGCTCATGGGCGAGCTCCCCTCCCTGCCGCCCGGGCTCTGGGGTTTCCCCTCCCGGCGGAAGCAGCTCAGGCACTCTCCCAGCCTGCGAGGAGCCGGGAACGGGCCCCTGTCAGTGTGACAGCCACCCGGGCAGGCGCCACCCCGGGGGTGGGGGGACACCCTTCGCGTAGCGCCTCAGACCAACCGCCCGCCAAACCCCAGCCGGCACACGGCAGCCTCACGCGCCCCTCGGGGCAGGGGAGAGGTGTGTGTGTGGGGGCAAACCCGGCTCCTGGGCCTGGCAGCCTCAGGCCTGTCCTGCTGCAGGCAGCAATGGCGGCTGCGAGGCACCGCCGCGGCCGGGCCCCCCCCTGACGCGGACAGGCC
>NW_020799111.1:628606-638264 GCF_003259725.1 Athene cunicularia | reverse complement strand
CCGCTCGCAGGGGGCACGGGCACGGGCACGGGCCCCCTCCCCTCCGTGTGCTCACAGGACTCACCGGTGCGGTCACCCACCCCCGGTGTCCCCACAGCGCTCACGGACATAGGCCCCCCTGCTCCCCGAGGCACTGAGCCCCACGGTGCAGCCCCCCCTCTTCACCCACACAAGCTCTCCTGGGCTGGTGCAACAGACTCTCATACATCTTTGTTCCCAAAAATACTTTATTTATAACAATATATCCATTATCTATAACATGATCCAAAAATACAGATAAACATTTTTACTTTACATTCCGTTTTTTTTTCTTCATAAAAAGATTTATATTCTCTTCCATTTACAAAGGGAACATAGATCTAATTCCTTTAAAAAATAGAACAATGGGGTTAAAGTCGTTTCCCCTCCAGCTTGGACGCACTGCAATAAAGCTGAACCCCACAGGGTATTCGGGTACTTTGACATTTGGAACATTCCTTTACATGTATCACAGTCTTGTTCACCCTTCTCCAGAGAAGTATATTTAACACTGTACATTCAAAAGTCAGGAGAAAGATTTAAATCCTTTTGTAAAGAAAAATGAAGGCTACCGGTATTTCTGTCTATAAAGGAGTTTTAAAAATCTCTAAAGGCAGGTGTATGTGGCCAAGAGATGCTCCTGAGCCCACCAGAGCCCCTGTGCTGGTATGCTCCCAGTGGGACAGTTTATTGCTGGTATCAGATATCCTGACATGAGAGACGTTATGTTGTAAAAAAGAGTATTTTGTACCTCACACTGTTCACAATTCCTAGCGAACTATCTTTCTTTTTGAGGGCTGATGCCAGCTTTTAGAGCTTATTTTAATTTTTGCTTTGCTGGTTAAAATGGAAAATGTCTGCTCTTCTGAGCCCCGAGAAGCACGCACTAACAATTTTGTTGTCCTACCTGACCATGCTTTCTGAGCTGAGGGCGCTCAACTCATCCATAGCTGTGTACTTCCATACGGGCATGTTTCCAGCACGACCCACAAAGGAGGTGCAGTGGAATTCTGAGATTGTTTCAAACCACATGCTTACTGTATGGTGATACCACTATTAATAAAGCCTTAGGGAAAAAAAAAAAGTTGTATATGATATCATTGAACGGAAGGGGGAAAATAAAACCTGAAATGCTATCTACACTAGTCACTAGTCTTCAGGACGCAGTAACGCCCCTATGTTAATCCAGTGTAGCAGGTCAGTGAGGTACAGGTCTCACTCCCTGGTTACTGAATTACAGGCTGGCTCATGAGGTATCACAAATAAATCTGCTCTCAAAGAAAAAAAAAAAAAAAAAAAAAAAAAAAAAAATCAGAAATAAAAAAAAGAGGGCTGACTGTATTTCTAAGTTCAGGTTTGCATGATTGTGCTTTTTTCTCCTCCTTCCCTCCGCATTTAATCTGTCTGCCTGCTTTGCGGGTACTACTACAATGCCAACAATGACAAACGTGCGTCATCTTGTAAACACAATAACTACAGCAATTTCATACACAACATGCGGAGTGATGAAATGGAGCGAAGACACGTGCAACATCACAGTTTAAAATGACAGGACCCTGGAGATGGGTTTGGTTTGTTTTGTTGGTTTTTTTTTTTTCCCATAGCAGATGCAATAAATCAAAATGTTCACAGAAAAGCTGTCTCAGTATCAAGAGATTTCTTCCATGTCAGTCTTGACATACCTGCAGCATCTACAAAGCCCAACAGAGCAAAGGAGGGAAGGAAAATTGGCAAGAGCTGTGTTCTACTTTCATTGCAAAACACAAGAGGGTTAGTATTACAGGGAAAAAACTTGTTTCTTTTGGAAACAGGTGCCAAAATCTGACTAGAAGAGGGTTTTTCTTCTGTACTGTTCATTCAGATTGCTTTTACAGCCGAATAAAAGCTTATCTGGAAGTTTCTTAATGCCTTTCAAGCAGTCTATACCAAGAGCTCGGCACAATGGTATGCAAAGTAGTACACAGCCCTGCAAAGAGCTGCCATCTACACCCATCAGGGATCACAGACAGCAAAGTTCATGAACCCTGGTGCCTACTGCTGCAGGGGGTTTTCGTTTGGGACGGCTTTTTTTTTTTCCCCCTCCACCAGCAGAACCACCTTTCCCCACAACACCTTTTATTGTAGGCAGGTAAGCCCCATAATACAGGAGATGTATGTGAAGACAAGAGTTATCCCTGCTCTTCCCTCAACTTCTGCATCCACTCTAACTTAGAGGAAGGAAAAAAAGACTTTTGTTTTCCTACTCCTGGTTCTTCCCCTGCTGCAACTGACACTGTGACGACAAGGATTCACATTCATAATCCAAAAGGCATCTTAAAGAAGTCAAGAACATGCAAATGTGTTCGTTCCCCCCCCCCCTTAAAAAAAGACATGAAGTAATTTTAAAACATTCCTGTTGCATGGCCTTCCCTCAATAGCAGTGCTTCACAGCAAATGCTATTCAAATCCCCACCAAACTACCCAGTGGCCTCCTTTATACTTTCCCACACCAACATGGGAATGTACACACCATCCTCAGGGAACGTTCCCCTAAAGCTTGTTTTCCTGATTTACCCAGGTGCAACACAGGCAAACACAAGTAACAAAAATGAGGCCTTCATCTAATTTTATGAATAAATCAGACCTTCTATCTCTGTAAGAATACTGTAGGTTTCATCTTCACAGTAATGTACTTAAAGGATCTTGAGAGAAATGGGAATAGCCAGGAAAGGTAACGCCCTCTCTCAATATTACTGTCACTAAGAAGCACTGCTGGACAATTCCTTTGCTATTTAAAGGTTTTACCCCCAAAAGACAAACCTTTCCTAGCAGATGAAAATCCAAATGATTTGCTTCTGTTAAGGTTCATGTGAATGGGGGCAAGATCAAGTAACATAAAGGCAGTGCAAAGGTAGACAGAAGAAACTCCCCAAAAGAGAAGGTTTGACCTTACCTCTCTCCCACCCTGCCTGCCAAAACTAAGCACAGTACTTGGCTTTGAGGAAGCCGACCCTGAAAACAGTTAACCAGTTTCCCTGTTCCTTTCTGTACTACAAAACTGCACAACAAATGGACTTCACGCCTAAACAACGGAGCCTACTTCTTTCATGCAGGCTACACTGGAGCACGTTTCTTATTCTCCCTCACACCAAGCTCTAGGCCTAAACTGTTTCCATGATGGCGATGCATCATGCTGAAGATACAGGTATTTCACTCTCCTGCAATGCCTTACATGGTTTCACAGATTCCTACAAACTAGCAGACTACAGCTACTGGCTGCCCTAGCACTTCATAGTAACTCCAATTTCAGTGCTGTGCAAGTGTAACATAAATAAAATCCCCATGGCAATTTCCCTCCCTCCTACAGCCATTTTCTTATGAAAGAACAGGAATTACAACTGGCCACTGGACAATTAAATATCATACCAGAAAAAGAAGGAGGGTAGTTTAAAAAAAAAAAAAAAATCAAAGATAATATTGCAACATGAAGGAAGGAATATATTAAATTCTTCTTGCCTCAGAGGATGTATTCCCCTCTACTCCTTACTTCTTTTTCTTTCTTTCCTGAACACAACGAGGACAAAACCTACAGGGAAAAAGAGGCAATAATCAGTTCCTGAAATTAACAAAACATAGTCCAAGAACTGTTTTTATTATTTGGGAACCAGTGGGTGGGAGGGTGGTTTAAAAGCAGCCTATTTAAGTAACTGCAACAATTTTCATGACACACAGGAAGCCTGGGCAAATAGAAAAGAAACTGTATCAATTTGGGTGAGCAGAAGTGACAGCACTAGAAGGCTTCCAAGGCTCATCAGCCGCTCACAGCTGTTATTCACCTCATTTTATTCACCTAGAAGTTACTCCAAGTATCTTCTCCAAGTTTGTCACACAAGCTTCCTCTACAGGCAAAAGAAAAAAGGTACATTCCCCTAATTGTTTCCTTCTTTCCTTCCTCTCTCCAATGACTGCAGTTCACTTTCACTTAAGCCCATTTCTGATAAGCACCTTACTAGATGGGCTGTCTATTAAACAGAACAACCCTATGATTCTTTCCAAGATTAGCACATATATAAGCAAAACCTAGAGCAGTCTTCAAACTTTGCTTCCAGAAGTGAAAAAAATAAATACATTTCTTCTCAATTTTAACCACAGCCACAACCACACAATACAGCAGGCCTGATATGCAACAGGAATGCATTTACACAGGCCTCAGAACAAATGCAATTGTCATGCAATTTTACATACACCATGGTCCTTGTTTTGCTCCCACCAGAATCGAAAACTTGTGTGGAAGTAGACTTTAGGAAGAAGGTTCCTCTTGTACCTTCTACCTTCACACAAACACAATGCCAAACCATGGAGGATGTAAACCCTCTGCTGACAAGAGCAAAGCTCCTCTCTCAGGGAGGGTCACAGTGGAGTTTTAATTGTTATCATGATTATTTTTGAGGCAGATTGTAGCCTGATAAAAATCAAAACGCTGTACATTGTCATACCTACCATTTCCCTTTTGGTTTGGTGGTGAGGTCCACACAAGCAAAGTGGAACCATTCAATTGGGCACTGCAAAACAGAAAGGAAAACCCCACAGAAGAGATGTTTTGTGTCTCACAGATGTTACTTTCATTTTGTATAATCTAATTGAGCAAGTACCCCTCCCTCAGATTTTAGTGTTGTGATGTAGTAACCATCTGAAAATAAATAATCTCTAGTGCTTACATCTGGGTTGTCACAGCCAATCATTTCTCCATAGGACACCTGGTGACACAAGCAGTAGGTAGGTTCATTGGGGTCCACTGGCATGTCCAGGACATCCGATGGATGCACTGACAGGATGGTATCAGCAAACTCAGATCTGTGGACAAGGACAGATTGAGGACAAAACACTTTTCAGTTGTAGGCAACACCATTTTGCCAGGATCTAAATCCCACTTGGGAAAACTGTTTTTTAACAGTATCTTCCCTAAAATACAGTGACCTTGCTATAGAGTTTAGATTACATTATCACATATTATCCAGTGATTAAAATGATAAGGTAGATTTGATCAAACACAAAACATGAGCTTGACTATAAAGGATTAAAGAGAACAACTTGTAGATGCCATGACAACAGGAACAAAACCAATGTACAGATCACTTCTGCCTGTGGACAGAAGAATCTGATTTTTTTCCCCTCAACCTGTTTTAATACACATACTTGTTGTCAGGTACAAGTGAACCCTCTTGCTCTGACAGGAATGTATTAAGTTGACATGTCAGTAATGGTCAATGGAAACTATTTTTAGTTTTCTGCCCCTCCACTTAGCCAACTGAAAATATCAGAATTATAAGAGCCCCTTTAGTATGAGTCATATCCCAGGGAGCAGACATGCTTCCTTCCTTGCTTCACAAAACCCTATCACATTATTCAAGATTTAGGACAGCATTCTTTGAAAATACCCCACCAAATTGTCCAAGATTTTAGAACAACAATACAACATCAGTTTTTGTCCTGATAGGCAAGTGTTACTTTTTACAATCAAGACCACAAGCAACTGTTAAAAATAGCTGCATGACAAAAATCACAGCTATTTCCTCCCAGCTTGCCAAAAGCAACAGAGAGGCAGATCTTGTCCTTCCAGTCAGAGGGCATTCCAAGCATGCTGGGCTTCCACATGCCAACCAAGGAGTTAATTAACAGGACACTAATGAAATGGACTGAGACCAGAACACTCTAACACTACTCACCATCCAGACAGAAGACATAAATAGGGTAACATGAGCTTGCAGAAAATTCATCAAGTGTCAAGCCAAAGTCACCAGAGCTGTGACTGGGTATGCCTTACCCTCCTTTGAATTTCTTTTTCTTTGGTGTATCTTCTTCAGATGTTCGCCTGCCTCGGCCACGAGAGCCTCTTTTGTCTTTCTGACTTCGTCCCTCTATAAAGAAAAAATACCATCAATTCAACCTACATTTGAATACCAGGAACATCTCCACATTTTTCTTTTGATGGATTTATCGTTTTGAAAACCCTATTTCATATGTAAATGAACATGAATGCTGCTTCTGAAATACATTTTTATGCCACAAATGCACCAAACTGGCAAGCAGTACAACTGGGCCCCAAACTCTTGCATTCACAGTTTTGGCAATTAAATCATTGCAATACAATGTTAGCCCATATTGTTACACAAAATATAAATTAGATATATATTTTGTGCATTTAATTATACATGCTGTAATAATTCTTTTTAAAAATCTCAGTGTATTTTTAACCACTCAGCCCAGTAATTGGTTACTCAGTAACTAACATAACATTTATATCCACACCCCTGATCTTACCCTTATTTCATAGTTCAAAGGCATAAGCTGTGCTGCTCTTAACCGTGCTCAGATTTCACTGTAATCATACGAGACTTCCAGTACACATTACAGAAACTGGTACCTGCCTTTAACTCCTAGTTTTTCCTGCTGTTCTCAACTTGATTAGTATTCAAATTCTGATAAAGGAGGAAAACAAGCAAATTTGTTCTCCTCAAGAAGAGCTGAGAACTTACTCAGTAACAGATCAAGCCTAAAACTTAAGACTTACACTCAAGAGCTGTAAGAGTATCAGTTCGGTTTTGTCACAGTTAGTTCCCCCTCGACCAGTAGCCTCCTTACAACCAGTAACTGTGGGCCACCTCAGGATGATCGGGCCAGCAGAGACAGTAAGTTAGACCCTAGCATTAGATTCACCTGTTTATTGCCCACCAGAATGCTGTAAATATTTGAAGAACATTAAAAACAAGTAGAGAAGTACACCATAGTGTACTACTTTTCTTCCTCCAGAATTAATAGACTACTTTGTATCTTAGCCTTTCTGCTTAGATATGGTCAGTGCTGGAAAGGCTGTCAACTGTATAAAATTTACACACTTTTCAGGCTTCGAGATCCAGGGTTTTCAAAGTCACTGCCTTCCAGTTTATCTTTCAGATCTGCTTCAAATCGTGCCAAGTCTGCATCCAGCCGGCGGATATGCTTATCCACCTGCACAAAAAAGGAAACCATAAATTGAATTAAAAAAATAAAAAATAAAAATCCCCAAACGAACACAGGAAGGTCTAATAACTTGGCTCTTATCAGCATGAACAGGAGCACACTACTTCAGAGCAAGGCATGAAAGGGGTACCAAACAGGAAAAAAGGAAATGATACACACAAAGGGAATTAAGGAGGAGAGAAAAAGAAAACAGGCAAAACCAAGAGTACCCAATCCCTCTACAGACAAAGAGAAAGGAAGGAAAAAGGAGTTGGCATAAAGGAGAGTCAAAGTAACTCAGACTAATGGTTTCCAGAACAAAAGAAGACAATGAGATATATTAAAAATAATTATTTTCTCCCTGCAATTTTCAAAATATATTATTCAACTATTGTGCATGGAATGTGTTGAGCAGGTAACTCCTTTTTCTGGTATTCCACTAGCACTCTATTCAAAGAAATTCAGTAATAGATACAGGCTTCTGTTGACTATCTTGAATATCAAGTCAATACATATTAAGTACACTGTACTACCCTGGTTGCAATAATGTTGCTGACAGAACAGAGACAGAGCAAAGGTATTTTAAGCCACCCCCCACCAAAGTGTGTTGTTGCAGTAGCTAGTTCTCAAATTAGTTACCTAGTTATCTAGGACACTTTTCAATTCCTGTGAAATAATTTCCTTTTCTGCAGTATTTGATGCCAATAAAACTTACTGCAGCTGCAGATGTAGCAGAACTCAAAGCATCTCTAGAAACTGGACAAAACACACTAAGTACAGCCAAAGGGATTCCCCCTCGCTCAAGTTTTATCTGGGCCAGAAAATACAGAGATGAGATTTGTTCAAGAGTAGGAGCAGAAGAAAAAATTGGAAATCTGCATCTTAAGAAATTTTTCCCATCAGGTCCATCCAGGAAAGTTTGGAGTCCCATATACAACCAGAATGGTGGCACTGACAGGGCTGCTTTCTTTTGTCACTTGGACACCAAGGTAATTGAGCACGTTTCCTTCCAATAGCATCGAAGCTGACTTAAAAAAATGTTGCTTACAACTAAGACCAGCCCTAAATAAATTATCATGTGACAGGGGAGCTGCTAGGGAGAAGGGTAAATCAGCTGGTACTGTTACACAGCAGACAGGCACAACCGATCAAGCAATCTCCAAGTGGGATAAACTCATTTAACTCTTCACCAGAAGAGAAGTCTACTTGACACAAAACCTGGTAACACAAGAGGAGGCTTTGGGGGGATGGCAACAGTAGGAAAAATAAGCTTGAGGACTAGTAATTTGGTTTGGTAAGATATTTAAGCAAAACCATAAATATGTCAGGGAAAATGAACACCGTGGAAGTGTCTTCCACATCCACCAGCCACCCCATTCCAGAGTATGATCATTTTTACACAAGGCTCCCTGGCAGTGATCCTCACCATCTCGTAGGTCTGCATGGCTAGCTGCACTTTATCATCACTGTACTCTTTACATTTGCTGTAGGCACTCTGGATTTTCTTCAGGTGTTCCACTCGCTCCTCAGGTAACATGTTCTTGACTGATTCAATGTATTCCGCTGCAAGACTGTCAATTTCTGCTTTCTTATCTGAAAAAGTATATAAAAAGTATATACATGCGAGAAAGCTCTCTGTCAAAGCAAGTATTTTTTTCTACCTTGTCATAGTATTCAAAAGACCCCTGCTGACAGTTTTTGGACTTGTCCTAATTCCTTAATGTATTTACCTTTTTTTTACAAAAAAAATAAGTTAAAGGTATTTACTCTTCAACACTTGCAGTGTGATTCTGATTTCAAGTGTTTTACAGTTAATTCAGAGGAGGGGCTCACAGTTAAGCTCAGAAACTGAACTCATGGGTACACAAACTTCAACCTCTCTTCCCACACACAGAACATTACATTTGCTGCACAGCCATTTACTGTTCTGATGGTGCAAATTGAAAATCATTAATGTGCAACCAGATTCCAACACAAACCTCAAAAAAAATGATTGGTCTCACAAGACGCACAGCAATCTGCAACTCAGTAGATGCAGAAATACATGCAAGTAAGGCCATCCAGGGTGCCATCAGGTACAGAAATCATACAGCTACAAATTCATATGCAAATGCTGAAAAAAAAAAATCTACTCTCATAAGCTGCAGCCCTCACAGAAAGGAAACAAACGCCGCACAGCACTCAGGTCGAGAAAAGGACAAGTGGTAGAAGGGAGACACGGCCTCTAAAGCAATTTCCATATAGCTCTCCAATATCCTTCAGGTCGAGGCTCTCTACCAGACTGTGCTTATCGAAATACCTGAACACACCTTCTGTTCTCTGATCCAACTCCCGCATCAGCTGGAAGTTCCTTTGCAGCTCGCAAGGCAGGTTTTCGATACCTGGAACACAGAGGCCAAGAAATACCTCGCTTACCTGTTTACACAGGACTGTCCTCGCAGCAGCCCCCCCTCCTTTGACAAGGAACACCGCACCGCCTCACGGGGCCAGCAGCCGCGTTACCCCCGACCACGCTAAACGTACCCGGGCGGAGAGATGCGCACGATGCGCACAACGCGCGGGGAACCGAGCGGCGGGACAAGCGCAGGCGGCCATGGCCTCACACCCCTCTCTCCCCGGCGCGCAGCGATGACGCCATGCGGCGGCGGCTGATGAGCCGCCG
>NW_020799111.1:598656-628556 GCF_003259725.1 Athene cunicularia | reverse complement strand
GCGCTGATCGTGCTGGAGGGGGTGGACCGCGCCGGGAAGAGCACGCAGGGCCGCCGGCTGGTGGAGGCGCTGCGGGCCGACGGCCACCGGGCCGACCTCCTCCGCTTCCCGGGTACGGGACCTGCCGGCCCCAGGAGGAGACGGGGAGGGGTGAGGGAGTCCCGCTAGGCCGGGCCCGCGGCGCCCGGTGTGCCTCCGGGGCGGGGGGCGTGACATCCGAGGGCTCTCGTGGCACACGCGGCCTCTCACCCCCACCCTCGGACAGACCCTTGGACACCCCCAGCCTCAGATAGGCCAAATTCCTCCCGCCTGTGACAGACAGATAAACCCTGGCCCTGGACAGACCGACCACCTCCCACCAGTGGCAGGCAGATAGACCCCAGCCCTGGAAAGACCAACCTGCCACCCATGACAGACAATTTGACCCCCAGACTGACATGCATCCCTACCCCCGGACAGACAGACACCCTTTTGGCAAGAACAGCTTGGGGCAGCGTTTGTTGCTTTTCCCCTTTTTTCCTACAGAAAGAACAACAGAGATTGGGCGTCTGATTGGCTCCTACCTGGTGAAGGAGAAGAACCTGGAGGACCACACCGTTCACCTGCTCTTCTCCGCTAACCGCTGGGAACATGTGTAAAGATAATGTTTGTTAAGTTGTAAAAGAAAAATGCATGGTGTTGAATCCTCCCGGGTTTTAGCTTGCAGTGAATGCAGTAGGTTTAAGCCTGTTTAGCAAGGAAAACATGGCCAGAAGCAATGTTTTGAGGACTCTCACAGTTTTGAATTTATTCTTAGATCAAATCCCACGGTTTGGAGTTTTTTTTTTGGGGGGGTGTTAAATCATAGGTATAATTCCAACCCCTGTACTGTACTGCATTTAAGAACTGGGGAACTGAGACTGTACCAGTCTAGACTGCGAGTTTATTTCCTGAATGAAGAGACCTTGCTTTGCAAGGAAATCCATGTGAGTGACAAAGTGGTTAAGGAATCTTGTCCATATGTGCCCTCTTGCCAAAGGCTTCATTCAGCCGTAAGTGGCTGTCCTTGCTTTTGGTCCCTGAGTCTTTGTGTGTGGAGCTAGGGAAATCGGTGTCAGCTGTTGTTTTTACCTGGAAATCTATATTGCAAAATGTTTTAATTTTAATAAAAAAGCTTTGCCAATTCTGCTGTAGTGGTGGTGCCCAGCAAACTGGGAAAGCATATGGCAGATGAGTGAGCTGTAATAAGAAATGTCATTGTTGTGAATAAAGAATGCTTTTCTGTGACTGAGACAGAGCATATCACAAATCTACTGCACCACTTAGAAAAGGAAGAGGACTAAGCTGTTCATGTCTGATCTTGCCTGTAAGCCATGGAGCTGCCTAGAGCAGGGATAGGCACTGGGGTACCCTGAACTTTGGTGTCTTGAAAGGATATTGTTTAGTGTCTGCTAGAGGACAGAATACAAATAGCTATTTATCTGCAATCAGCATTTCAGATAACCCTGACACTGCTAAGAATCACTGTTGATGATGATGTACATTAATAGAGAAGCACAGACCTCATGAGTCATCTTAGATGAACTCCTTTAATTTGTATTGCTATAAAGGAGTGTAATATTTTTTTTTCTTCCACATGGTTTTCAGACCACTGATGAAAGAGAAACTACATCAAGGGATCACACTTGTGGTTGACAGATATGCCTTCTCTGGTGTGGCCTTCACAAGCGCCAAAGAGGTGAGTGAGAACTCCAGCAGCCCCTGCCCCTCTCTGCATTCGGGAAAGAAGCTCCAGTTAGATTCCTGATACAGGTGTTGGCACGCATGGCCCAGACTCCTGCTCTGGGGAAATGAGAATTGAAATGGAGGGGTAGAAGTCCCTGCTCGGGTATGGACGCGGTTGTCTTGCCTAGGTCTACCACTTCCCAGAAAGAGCAGAGAAACTCATTTGGTTACTTTTTATTAATCTGGACAGACTCCTGGCTGTGGGGAAGCTGGCCTGTTTGACTCTGGAGAATGATTTTGCAAGTTTACTTGAGATTCTCCACACTTGCCCTGGCTGCTGGCCCATAAATTTGCAAAGAATAAAAGAATGGTGCATGGACCTGTGGAAGTCCCAAAGTCCAGCCTCCTGTTCAAGAATAGGTCCAGTGTCAAGCAGGCTGCTTGGGGCCACATCCAGCCAAGGTTTGAGTATCTCCAGGGATATAAATGCACAACCTTTCTGGGCTCTTCTTTCAGTGTTTGCTCACCTTCATAGAAAACATTATTTTCTTCATTCCTGAATTTCTCACATTCCCGATTGTGTGTTTTGGCTTGTTTCTGTCTGCTTTCAAGACAAGTCAGCTCTGTCAGCCTTCCTTTAGATCATTCTAAAGGATATAAGATCCTTCTGAGCTGTGCTCTGAGGAGGCTGTCCTGGAAGATCAGCCAGCTCTCCTGTGCCTCTTTGCCTTCCACACGAGTTTCCCGGGGTATCCTGCTAAGGGGTCCCTAATAAATCTGCCCTTCTGAAGTCCATGCTGGTGATTCTGTTTGTCTTGTTGACTCCTCTCCAGATTTTAAACCACTGTCTCGTGTTCTCCGCTGCCCTTGACCTTCACATCTTTGACCAGTTCTTGCATGTCACCTCCCCTCACTGGCTTATCAATCACCGTGTCAAGAATTTCTTCAGCACACTCCAGAAACCTGGATTGTTTGTGGCCAGCAGATAGGGAGGTGGTTGAGATCCTCTATGAGTACCCGGACCTGCTATTGTGATCCTTCTTCCAGCTGCCTAAAGAATGTTCATCAACTTCCTCTCTAACCAGGCAGTCTGTAGCAGGCCCCATCCCAACATCGCCCCTGTTACTCTTCCCCAGTTTTGCTGCTTTCAGGGGAGCTTCCATTACCATATCATCCCCCAGACATTTCCTCCTGGCCTCCCACCTTCAGCTCTCTACAGATTGCAAACCTTCCCCTGTCATTTAAAGCTTAGCAGCTTGTTTGTGTAGACACTCTTGTCCCACTTCATCAGATGCATCCCATTCCTGCTCAGCAGCCAGTGATCCTTGGAGTGTCCTGTGGTCACAGAAGCTGAAGCCCTCACTGCAACACCAGCTGTACAGCTGAGAGTTGACCTACATTCATTCCTGCCCAAGCCTTTACCCGCTTCCTTGAAGCACTGAGTTGATTCTGGGCCCCCATGCCCTGTACCCTCACCTCCAGAGCCCGCAGTCACTCTTGGTACATTTAAGATCACCCTGATAGTATCGCTGGTGCCCATGTGAATGGGCAGTAAGCGACAAGCCTCAGTGGTCTCTCTACATCATAGATTCCTGTGCCCTGATGGAAGCCTTCAAATCTGATAACAAGATCCAAGAGCTGGAAAGCTTTGCCTCTTGTGTCTGGGCTGAAATTCCTGGGTAGGGCAGGTATTTTTCTGAAAAGGAGCCTCCATGGGCTTGCAAGATTCACACTAAAACTGTATGATGTTTTGGACTGGTAACAGCTGTATGGAGACTCAGAATATGACTTAGTATTTAGCTCTGCAGAAAATGTTAAAATCTTTAGATCTGTCCAACTTAAATGAGCATGAGAGGTGCACAGCACCTAGCAAAACCTGGCCTCCCAAAATTACAAAGACTGAATTCCCACATGATAAGTCTTTCCAGTTTGTAGCCTGTGCCTAGTGTTTAGGCTGCATTTATTCTCTTCTCTGGCTGTTTCCTCCCTACCCCACCTATGTAGCTAACCTGATTCTTTCCCTTCTTCACATTCCTTTCTTTCACCTCAAACTCTGTTTTTGTTTGGGACAGAACTTCTGCCTGGACTGGTGCAAACAGCCTGACGTTGGACTCCCAAAGCCCGATGTGATTCTGTTTCTTCATTTAAGCCCGGAAGAAGCCGCAGAACGAGGGAACTTTGGAAATGAACGTTATGAGAACAGCTCCTTCCAAGAGAAGGTTCTGCAGTCCTTCTCTCATCTGATGAAGGACAAGACGTTAAACTGGAAGGTGAGGAAATAACCCTAAAGTGGCCTGTCACAGATGAGGGTGGGGATCTCTTGTGAGAGCTCCTGAATTGTGCCCATTGCCCCTGCTCCTGGAGGGCACACTGGGGCCCAGCCATGGCCACTCCACTCTGGCAGAGAGGGCAGGCAACTCCCTGCTCCATGTCACCCTATGGGGCCCTGCTGGGGTAGAGGGAAGACATTTGGTTGATGTGTTTTCCAAAAGAGCTTTCTGGAAATCATTCTCTTTCTTAAAAGACAAACCTGGGTAAAAGGCAGTGGGACACACCCATGCTCTTCCCTGCCTGTTTCCTGCATCATCCCTGCCTGATGTCCTGCAGCATCTGCCAAGGATTCTGGAATCCCTCTGACACCTTTCTTCTCACAGGGCCAGTTTCCATCAGCATTTGCTGTCTTAATGCTACCAGAAGTCTCTCTAAATACGTGATTTTTTTTGTTCCACGCTGCTGCATTGCTTTTCCTTGTTCATTCCTTGGAGCTGTTTGAAGAGGACTGCGCAGCCTTATCCCAGAAGAGGAAGCATTCCCCATTTATCCTGTGTGTAGATCATCTAGGCGGAGGTTTTCTGGTGGGGGCATCCTTTTTACCATCTCCATCACCCTGTCAGTGCTCTATCATGAGGCATGGGCAGCATCTCTTTATTCTGTAGCTTTCATGCAGACACAGGAGGACGCAGATTATGGATACTAGTCACTAGAAGCTGGATATGTACACAGATTTGCCAAATGAGCAGACTGCAAGGTAAAAGTAATTCTTCACTGCCTGTTTCAGAGAATCATGTTTACATAACATGGAGTTTGTGTACTGTTAGGTCCTTCAGGTTCTAAATGTATAACAATCACCAAACTAGGACTTTTATTCCAGTAAATGTTATGATAGGACCTTCCCTACATCACGATGACTGGAAAAATAAGCTGAGAGAAAACACATAGCATAGCACAAAACCCAAAATAATTCATTAAATGAAAATAAGCATGCTGTCATATGAGACAATATGGAACTTCTGTATAGTCTGTAAACTGATTCTTCCAGAGATTGCAGCAGTGGACCACACATCTCTTATTACATCTCTTCTGTTATTTCTTTTGTTTCCTATCCTTTGCTTGAAAGGAAATTTCACTTAAAGCAACACATCTCTTTAAAATATCCCAAAGTGCACAACTATCAAACAGATAAATATCAGAATAGATGATGAAGAGGCGTCTCTGAAATAGTGATGAAAATCCACTTTCAGTACACATTAAAGGTGTAGTTACCATTCCCGTCTCATTGCCCTTCAGTATCAGATAGAATAACAGACATCAAACATTGCCAGAGAACTGTTCAGTCCAAGGCCTGGAATGCAGCTCAGTACCATTGGTTACACAGATAAATAGAGATCAGCAGGCTGCTTGAGGAGATTGTGTGAGCACAAAGGTGGGGTGCTGGCTGTGCTGTGAAATGAAAAGGCTACTGTTTAATCATGAAGTCTATTTATTGCATATCCTCACAGCTTTCTCATTCTCAGCAATGGTGTGTGGGCCAGTATTGTATAGATGACTGATGAATCTGTACCTCTCTACATCTTCTCACCAAATCCTTTCCACAACTTGGTCATGCCCTTAACCACATGCGAGGGATGCTGCTGTTCTTTAAATATTAGCCTGAGGAACATAGCACGGTATAGCTCTACCACCTCAGCTTGCACTATTTAAAAAAAATTATATCTGGAACTGGAACATCCTATGATGGATTTTTTAGAGGTTCCTACCATTGTGGGTGGAGTTTATTTTGAAGGACTGATGTTTCTGGGAGATGGCAGTACAGGATGAAGAACGTTTACCTGCCTTTGTTACGTGCCCCAAACACTGTCAATAAGCAACATGCCGCAGCAGCAGTTTCTTCTGTTTCCCTTCATCTAGCCCCACATCTACTACTTAAATGTCTATTCCTACATAAAATAGATTTTTTCCAATTCCACTCCAGAAGCAGTGCACAGGAGGTGTAATTAGCTCATTTCACTGCTCATGAATAGTAACAATATTGAGTAAAGAGGGAAGCAGAGATAACAGCCAGGTTTTTCTCATTTGGTGTTGTTAACTGAGGAACACATTTCTGTATTTTTTGTCTTGGAAACAGACAATGGATGCATCAAAGAGCATAGAAGACTTGCACAGAGAAATCAAGTCCATTGCAGAGGAAACCATGCAGGAGGTTCAGAATAAACCTTTGGGAGAACTTTGGAAATAAAACTTCATACAGGTTATCCTTTTAGACTTAAGGGAGAAGATACCTCTTGGATCTTCCTCACTTGGATGACTCCCCTACATCACCTTCCAGTAACCACAGCTTTGATTGCATATATTCTGGTTCCAGCATGGTGCTGATGCTCTTGGGATTTTTATCTGCTCCTCCCCTCCATCCTGCATAGTCCCTTCTGTGTTTTATAAATGAACATGCGATGAGCACGTAACAAATTTTTCATAAAAACCTCCCTACTTCAAGCGGGAGTTCTTATTCTAGCACCAGTCCTGTAGCACAGATGTGGTTATGAAACCCAGGGTTGCCCCTGGACACAGACACAGCAACAGGCAGGCAGCAGCCTTCCCAGTTATGTGGAGCTGCCCTGTTTCTGCTGCTTCTGCCTCTAGGAAATGCATCCCTGATGCTGAAACCAGTTTGTAGAGGGCTTGCTAATAAATTATTCTTTTAAACATTTTTTGCAGGGGTTGTTTGGGTTTTTTTTCAGTATGATCATTTACCTTCTATAAAGATATGGTGGTGTGGTTCAGGTACTAAATCCAGGGAGAGCAGTGTGCTAGAGCTGTGGAATGAGGGGAGAAATGAATTCAAGTCTGGTCCTCAGAGAACAATACAGAAACTGAACTGCTATGAGCAGATTTATTAGCTCACAGCAAGGCTAGTTTGAAGGGTGAGTGGCACATAAATTATTTTTGACTGGTCAAATTACTCCTGCAGCCAAGATCAGAGGAGTAGTCACCTGTGACTCCTACACTGACCCCAGAGCAATTTTAAACAGCCTGGCACAGGCTGCCACATTAGATCAGCTATGAATTCACTTAAGTCATCAGTAATGACCACTAAATACAATAAACTGGAATGGTAAATCGAGTAATTTTCAAGGTGCACTAGGATATGGGGATGACCAGGAGAGTTAACATCTCTATCTGCTAGACAATTAACTCACCTTCTAGCAGCGTGGACTGGACTGTCTCCAAGCTGGCCATACAGAGACTGAGTCCTGCTCTAGCTCTAAGAGAGAGGCAGATTGAACCAATCCACTAGCAGGGAGAGGAAGATAAAAGTTTTAAACAAAACTGCTAATGCAAGCATCCGCTGAAATAGAAAATCTGCTGCTTTCCCTGTATAGCTGCACAGCACCTGGTAGCAGAAATGCCTTGTGAAGGAGGTGAGCACCTGTAATGCCGAATCAGGCCCTTCCAGCAACACTGGAAGATGATGACACACAGAAAAGTAATTTAATTCATATTAGCTTTAAGCTTCTGACTAAAAAGCCTGAAACACCTGTTAAAGATCTAATAAAGCTGAGCTTAGCTCTGTTATTTGGGCTGCATTAACACTTAGGTAAAATCTTGTCTGGCTGAGCTTCCTTAACCATAAAAGCACGAACATGAAACAAGTAGTAACTCTTCTTGTGTACAAATCAAGAGGGAGATGGGTCAGTCCTGAGTGACTAGCTCTCAACAAAAGGGCCTGACAATGGCAACAGCTTTTCAGCACAAGCACTGTGTCCTGGTGTTGCACAGCAGAACAGGAAAAATAATTACTGAATTGACTACACTTAATTCTGTAACATTTAATACCTCAGAGCTGGTGCTTCAAAGGCTAGCTGGAAACTGATGCTACAAAAATCTATCAGTTAAATAGATAAACAGTAAAGAAACAAGTTTTACTTTCCACCTCCCCGTGCAAAAACTTTTGAGCTTCTGCTTGGCTCTTTCCCCTCTACCTCAAAAGCACACATAGACACCAAAAAAGTGTGTCCTGTCTCGGAAGGCCTTATGTTGTTTTAGAAGCAGGGAGATGCTGTGCTGCTTAAAATTCAAGTAGCGGAATTGCTATGGAAGTGTTTTTTCCTTTTCTGCCAACACATCTGCAGGTGCTCACCCTCTGGCAGACACAAGCAGCCAGCCTGTTCTGTCAGATACACCAAGAGGAAGATAGTCACAGCTGCACAGTTCAACTTTTGCTTCCATCTGCCTTCATTGCCCTAACAGAGTGAAAACTGCAGTCACTCTGTCAGTATTCCCAACCGTGCTGCAGCATTACTAGTTACCATCCGCCACCACCTTCAGTTGATGTGCAAGAATATCAGGACAGGCAAAGATTTTAGATCAGTTTATTCAGATACAAATTGAAAGCAAAGTGGAGCACAGCCCCACTTCCTCTGCTGCCTCTTCCCCTAACTACAAGAGAGAAGGGGAGAAGCAGGCAGAAAGCAGCAAATAATAATTTTGTGACAGAAGCATTGTGGTTCCCAGTTCAAACCTCTGCTTTTGGATAGCACAGGGACAGTTAGAGCATCAGTTGGTCAGTCACGGGGGAAATGGGTCATTTCTAGCCAGCTGTCACCACCCTTTGGGCACAAAAGCATCAATTGACAGGTTCCAATCCTAAACGTACAAAAGAAAGCCTTGTAAACAGGTTTGCAATCTGCAGCATGCCTGAAGGAGACTACTCCAGCAACTTCTGTTGCAGTTTGCATTAAGACAGCTCTCCTCCACGGTTTACCTTTCTCTGAATTCTGTGTGGAGAAGGGCCCCAGGCAGAGCTATCATCTTAAAGTAGCTAAAATTTCCAGTCTATGTGGACCTTCTCAAGGCATTCTGGTCCTTACTGCCCTTTGGGATGTTTACTTGAAATGGGTTTCTCCAGGTTAGCTCCTACAGTACCTTTGTGCACACTCTGCAAGGGACAGGGAACAGGCAGGACACAAAAGGGAAAGGTACCGATGTAGCGAGGGAGCCTACTCGGCCTTTAGGCACCTCTTCTGTTTTGGAAGGGGAATGTCTAACAGGAGTAGTTGGAGGAACTGCTGAACAACCCACCAAGGACACCTCAGGGAATTTTCTAGCTCATGTTTTTGGTACCGACAGGATTAAATCCCTAGCTGCCATGCCAGCACGCTGGGGCTCAGGCACACGACTGGCAGATCTCAGTTGTCCTGTCTTGCCTCTCCCAGCTGTGGACTACTTTCCCCCCGCCCCCCCCAGGACTATAGAATCCAGTTCTCTGCTCAAAGCAGATTTCCTGAAGATACTTGCTGTAGAGATTAATCCATTGTAGAAGCACAATGCTTTATCAACTCACCGAGCAAGAACATGCATTTTCTGTTCTTCCATTCTGTTATTTAAACTGAGATTGAGCTGTTCCTCCCCACCAGCACACGCCTGCTCCGCACCTTCCCAGACAGCCTTTCGCTTATTGAATTATCAGTCACTTATAGGTTCCCTCAACTTCCTTTTCATAGGATGTGAGCAGGAGAGGGGTACTACACCTGCGAGGAAGCGTTGTGTACTGGAAAGCATGAGCAGGAGTTGTACTGTAGGAAGCCCAGCCACCTGCACTCCCGGGGCTTCACAGCTGTCCTCTTGGGACACGTCTGCTGTTCATTTGCGTTGTGAGCTGCAGTCCAAGTTGGCCAGTGAGAAGAGAAGCTGCTAAAGGAATTAACTCTACATTTCACCTGCTAAACGATGGCGGCTCTACTTAAGCTTCAGAGGGGAGTCCCCATGGAAGGATTGAGCGCTCTAACGATTTCTGTGCCTCCCCCAGAAGGCCAGCTGACCTGCTGATGAAACAGATAGGCTTTGAACTTCTAAGCACCACTGCATCCACTTCCAGCAACTGTCTTCTGCCAAGAAATTCTGACTCCAGCCAGTAAGGCTCTAACACCCACTCGGTTCTTCATCCCAACGCAGACAATGCGTGCTCCGCTCAGAGGCTGCACAGAATGCCAGGATGGACAAGAGGCGGGGATGGCAGCAAGCGCCTATGAAAACCGGTAGCCCCAGGCTCTCGAAGGAGCTTCCCTCCCCCCCTTCTCCCCACACATAACACAAATTTGCAGAGTCAGTTTCCTATTTGTTTTCAAAGGGACAGGATTTCGAAGTCTTCATCTTCCGAGTCAAAGAACCTTTCCAATCTGTCAGCATCAGAGGAGTCTGCAAGAGAAAAAGAAAGTGCTGCCTCCATGGGATGCACTGACTGCTCAGCATCAGCGAGACCAGCAGTGAGAAGGCAGCAGAATTTGAGAGTCAAGTGCCTGCAAGTTCCAAGAGACCAGTGACATACCTGAATGAAGGCTCTGAGGAGGGATGAGAACATGACAGTAGCATGGAAAATGCACTGGAGAGGATTATATGGCGTGCAGGAAGGATTATATGATGCCATGTTTCACAGTCCTGGTGCAGTGCAACTGTGCTGTGACTTTTGTACAATCTTCTTGTGCAGCAGCTCTGTAGGAGACCGTTCTGCCTCAAGAGGCTCAAAACAGGAAAACTTGCCCAGGTCTGGACTAATATCCATGAAGATTTCTGGCCTAATTAAGTGATATGGGAACATTTCTTTTCCCCTCCATGTATTAAAGACTTGTTTAATGCTATAGTTGCCTTTGATCAGCTACTGGGGAATGTAATCACACAACATGTGCTCTCCCAAAAGCAATTAGTACAGTCCATTTTGTAAGTAAAGGTAATGGTCTTGATCCCTCCTGTCCATCCTTCCAACTCTGTGGTAAGGAGGGAGTACAAATCTAAAGGCAAAGCAACTTTACCACAGGGGAAATTCAAGTGAGAACATACGGGCAAACTGAAGAAGTAAAGGAGAAATCTACTTTGACTCAGTCTGCAAAAAAGCACTTGCTGGACTTGGCAGACCAGCCAGCCAAAAGCTAAACTGCAATAAATGATGGCTGGGGACAGAGAAATGAAAAGTTGCAAAGCCACCTAGAACATTTTGTGACAAGCTTTAATCCCACAGTAGAGTGTGCAAATGCTTAGTGTCACGGGTTTTGATCAAACTGCAGTGCCCATGAGTGCTGGCAGTACAATTTCCAGAGGTACTCCTCAGAGGAGTGGCTCCTTTCACTTAAGTAACATAGAGAACTCAACTACCTGAGAAAAATAAGGGGCTGGACAGTCATGAAAGTATAGGTACTCCTCTAGCGAGGTGTACAACTAAGAGACGGAGTAGCCATTAGCTCATGGGAGCTCCACAAGATAGGGAAGAGGAAAAAGAATAAGTAGCCCATTACAAAAACATTTTTAGGGGTAAGAAAGGCAGCAATTAGGGACAATTTAATATAGGTGAGGATCAATTGACAGTTTAAAGGAAATCAAGCATTCTTAACAGAAAAGGACAGTGAGATAAGGAAGGTTTTGAAAGTTCATGCTAAGGGAGAGAGACAGCAAGGAAGCACAGGGTGCAGGATGCATGTAAGAGGACACAGTCCAATGACTGGTGACAGGGTAGGTTTGTCCATGCATACTCACTGCTCTTGGCAGACGCTGTCAATGGCCCTTTACCTCCTGCAACGTTTGTGCATGCTATTAACATGATAGGCAGAGCCTGACAGCCAAGATACTGCCCCAGCACTTGTTCCTTTTTGCATTGGTAGAGGCACATGCACAGGGAAGGAGTGCCTTACACTGGAACTAAGTTTGACCACCCCTGTCTTTGACCATTTTCATTACCTAGAAACTCAGTTTTCAGCCTTTTCAAGGGACCCTTTTGATTCCTTCAAGCATCCTTTTATGAATCAGATTCACACTGCTGTGATAGCCCATGAACTTGTTTTTTTTTTCTCCCCTCAGTCATCATCATCACCACCATTCACAGACTCATTCTAAAAATCATCCTGAGACACTTGCAATCTGCAGCTGAAAGCCAAAGAAGTAGATCAATTGACCCAAGAGCTCCAGATCAAACTCCAGGCAGAACAGGAATGTACTAGAAGTCACTGTGCAATTCCACACAATTTCTGGAAAACCAAAGGGACCAGCTCACCCTTGGCTCTACCTCCCTGCATGGCCTCACCTGGTGTGAGATTCAGGACATCGGGGTTGGAGAAATGTGACGGCTGGCGTTCGACCAGTTCGAACATTGGCAGCGCTCCTCTTACCAGGGACAGCTGCGGAACAAGAGTAGAGCCATGAGAACCAACAACTCTGTACTCATAGTGCACTGGGTCTTTAAGGGGTAATAATGATCCGTTGGGACTTCACTGCAGCTGAAAAAGTGTTTTTCAAATCTTTGACTTGCATCATCAACAGAATTCCAGAGCTATGCCCTTTTTGCTAGTTTAATAAACTGTTTTCATGTGCTTTAGAGAGGGATCATGCTGCAGAGAACATGGTCTCTGTGCAGTGGTTTGGAAACTAGACAATACCCTATATTCCTTTCCCAATGATATAAACACAAACCTTTTTGATTTGCTGGCACCAATCGCTAAAGTCCTCCTCTGTGTTGCAGAAAAAGCCCTGGAAAAAAAAAATCTTTATATATTGTAGATTGATCACTTCAGTCTTAAAGCCTTGTATTAATGCCAAGCAACACAACCAGGACTGCAAGCAGTTAAAACACCTAACTGCCTTGCTTTAAAACTGTGGCTTACACTGCCCTGTTAAACTGAACACCCCCCCATATGCTTGATGTGACCAGACTATCCAAGTGTTGGAATCATCAATGTAATGTTCTGCTTTATTGCAGAAGGAAAATCGGGCAGAAATAACCCACATGGAAGCAGGAACAAGCCACACTGAATCAGAACATGGCTTCAGGAATGGATTCAGATCCACCCACTAAAAGGCAGGAGTCAAAGCCCAAACTAAACCTGAGAGAAGGATACTGCCCCATGAGGAATGATATTTAATTGCCATGCATTTTAATTGCCCTGTACCAAACCACTTCCTGCGCAAGGAGCTTCTTCACCAGCTTTACTGGAACCCACAGCAGCAGGTGCCCAGAGCACAGCATGCCTGTGGAGTATCCAACCCATCACTGCTGCCTTTGCCAGTTCCCTGGGGAAGGGGACAGCTGTGAAACAGAGGGACCACCACACTGTTCCTTCAGTTATCAGAAACAAGCAGCAGAAACGCACCACTGCAATGGAGGGGTCGAGCTCGGCAATGCTCATCCTGCAGGGAGGGTGCTGGCAGTGGAAGCTTTCGTCGGGGAGACAGCCGCTGTCATTGGGCTCCACTGCAGGCTGCGTGGTGTGGGGATCCAGGTAAATGAGTTCCTCACCTGGACAGAGAGGCAAAGAGACATCAACAGGAGGAACCATGCCAAGGAAGAGCGATGACAGAGCCAGCTCTTGTAACCCCACAAAGGAACCCACATTCTAGGGACAATTCGCTTTCAGCCACTTGCCCAAATGCTTCTCATCCAGGCAAAGAGCCAGCTGCCAGCAGAATCACAGTGGCCACTCCACAGTGACACCCTGGGATCAAGGCACAGGCACTATTTGGATACTGTTCCTGCACATGCCTTCCAGGGTCCTGTAAGCTCAGGTAGGGCCCAGAAATCCAAAGCACAACGAGCTTGAGGTCTCAGGCAGAGAGAAAATCAGAGGGAAGAAGGAGAGTAAAAGGACAACAGTTTGTAGGGTTTCAGGAAGGGGATAACTAAAGGACAGTTAAATCCAGCCAAGCCCCCAAAGGGAGGGTCGGCTCTGGGTGTAGGAAGAAGTCTCTATGCACACCACTTTACAGACAGCATTTAGCATTACACTGTGGAAGTTCACAGCCCGTACTACAGCCATTGCTCAAAGCTACATCATCCTTGCAAAGAGGTTCAGTCACAGCAGCCTTCTACAGTTCCAGCAGGAAAGAACCACCCTGCAGCATGCATGACAGACCAAGCAGGAGAGCTCTACTGCTTAAGCATTTTTTAGCTGGGGATAGATGCTTGGAAAGCCTCTGCAGTACTCTGGGCACTCACCTACATAGCCAATGAAGTAGTGAGCACTGTTTGGTTTCCCTCCGATCACTCCCAGGGACTGGGGCATCATGAAGCAGTGCTGGAAAAGCAATACAGAAAACACACAGCTGACAGACAATGAGACAGCAGGTGGCAACAAAGGCAAACATCCAAAAATGCAGTGGGAAAGAAAGACAGGGACACTGAAAATCAGCAACTCTAGCAGCAGAAACAGCCGTTTCTGGAGAGAAGCTCCTTCAGGAAGGCTGAAGGCTGCGACACAGGGCCTTCAAGGGACACAGAAGCAGATCAGAAACACTCTTAAACTGCTGACAGGAACACACAGGTGAACCAAATGGAAGAAGCAGCACTACTCCAGGACCCAGTCGGGGTTAAATCCTGGCTCTGCTGCAGTGGGTGGCAAGATCCCTTGAAGCTGTCATCAGGGTGCAATAGTGCTCTTGGGAGGAAACAGTCTAAGTTCCTTATCCAGCTGCAGTATCCAGGCACCATCTACTGAGTTAAGGGCAAGTAACCTCACATGAATTTGGAGCTCTCTTACCTGTGCAGCTCAGAGCTTGCTAGCATGAGGACAAGACAATGTGCACCCTGTCCTGCACACATACTCTGCACACCCTAAATTCTGCAGCCTCCCAATACCCAACCTGCAACTGTCTGCCAGCTTCTAGCCTCAGTCTGCAGTACAAGCTCCAGCAGAGCCACAGGGAGTTTGCACCACTAATGCTCAGGTTAATGCTCATTAATGCTCAGGTTGCCACCAAACACAGTACAGCTGTGCTGAACAAACGCTTCAGCAGGTTGGTACCATCTAAACGCAAAGAGGGACTGAGATTAAGTTGAGAAGTAAGATCCTCAAAAAAGAAACCAACCAAAAAAGCCCCAACTCCCCAAACCCCCCACATTTCCTGACTATAGCCTACAAGAACCCATGTCCTGAACTCTGACAAGGATTGTCTCTAAACATTTTTCTTTTGCAAATAGGACAGTTACTTCTGAGTAATTTTGCCCCCAAACCAAATTACAGAAATCACTTAATTCACAACAGAGTCCTTAAGCATCAGAACACCAGGAATTCAGCTCCAGATCCCCTACCTTTAGTGTTTCAATATAGGCTTCATTGATCTCTGTGAGCCCAAGGCGGAGAGGTATCAGCAGCACCAATGGTTTCCACAGTGAGAGCCTATCTCTAACCCCCGCTTCCTCTGGGTACCCGTTATAGAGTACGTCTGACTCCACAGCAGGGCATGCTGCAGCTCCAGCACATGGAAAGTTGGACTGGCACAACCGCCCTACAGAAAGGGAACATGAGCAGAAAGCATCAGAAATAACCTCTGTTTCTAGGCCTTGAATAATTCTATTCAAGATCTGATCAACAGGTGCCATTTACTAAAAGCCTACAGCGCTTAATAAAAAGAAAAGCTTAAAGAGGTCCAGTGCTGGGATCATGTGATGCATGTACTCCCTGCCAGGCTTCTGGTAGAGTTCAGCATTTCATCTAAGCTTACATCAAGATTATGCCAAAGCATGCTGTACTCACAGCCACCATCTGGTGGGCCATTAAAATGCAAATTCTTCTAGCAGGTAAGCAGCTAAGCAACAATCTGTGCCAAAAAAAGTTGAACAAGTTGATTAGGAGGTCAGGCAAGAGTCCTGAATTCACAAAGTGTGTAGGCACAAAGAGAAAAACCAGGAGCATTCAACTCCAGAGGAGTTCATGGAGGATATGAAGACAGCTGAACTGAACTAGGAAAGCGTTATTGCTTAACACAGGAAATATTCACCCATGGTGTCTCTCTAGAGTAGCTGTAATTTTCCTAAAGTTCACTAGAGCCTTCACAAACTCTACTGTGGGATCTTTCATAAGCATTTTTAGAGACTGAAAGCAGATGATCACTAAACACTGCACTTCCAGCACGAGCTTTCCCTGCAAGATATGGGGCAGTAAAACTCCTCAGAGTGCAAGCATACATAAGCACTATGCATTCTCATTCTACAGGCTTGACAAACGTACAGCCAGGCTGTAATGTAACCAGGTTATGTAAATTCTGGCCCAGAAACATCTCCAAGCCTACCTGTCTCACCGGCCAATTTCGTTACTTGCTGAGCATGTGGAAAAAACAACCCAACCCCCAAAGAAACCCAGAGCACTTTAATCAGGAAGCTAAGGCAATTAGACAAAATGCCAGAGGTTTATTTAATTTATTCCAGACCTAATCTGAATACCAGGACACTCTAGCAGGTAGAACACAGTGTAAACAAACACCTTAATCACTAGCCATTTCAGAAGGATGTTTGCTCACTACTAAAAGCTTCAAACCCAGCTGAACAATGAGAATGTTACACCCAAGGTTAGAAGAAACAGGACTCTGATCTAAAGCCTCAGTATGAGAGACAAACTGCACTGAAGAGTTTGCAGTTGCTCCCCATACCATTCCTCAA
This sequence comes from Athene cunicularia, assembly GCF_003259725.1. Lineage (NCBI taxonomy): Eukaryota > Metazoa > Chordata > Aves > Strigiformes > Strigidae > Athene > Athene cunicularia. Next base: position 612,163 of record NW_020799111.1, on the reverse strand, counting down.
GGAGGGAAAAGGTGTATGTGTGCAGCTCTCATGCAACAGACAGTATAGTTACTGGAGGTCCTGAGAAAATTGGAAGTAATTATTTGCAGTGATTTATCCTGTTAAAACAGTAAAGACCATGGGGGGGGTGGAATGGTCGCCTGCCTGTTCTGATGATCTGCAACCAGCTGCCAAGCCAGGGCTGTTGCTGAATGTAGTGTCACTGCAGGTTTCCTCATCAGGCAAAGCAACTGGCAATCCAGCGCTATTTAACCCAAGTTTAAACAATAGGGAGCTTGGCACACACCAAATTCACCTTGCTTCTTTGGCAGGTTTTGCAGTGTTATGGTGCCACAGCGCAGCGGAACCTGCCTAAAGCTTCCCAGCTGGATCCAACCCATTTACTGCAAACATATTCCAACAGATTTGACACATCTCTCCTGCTGTGGCTGCTGCTGTCAGGTATTGGCTTTACTGTCTTGGTTTCTCAGCACCTTAATGATGCACAGGATTCTCCAATGCCCAACCAAGATCCCCTTTCTGATACAACAGGCTGACTCAAAAGGGATAAAGATGGATGTTTCTTCACTGATGTAACAAAAGGCATTTCCTATGAACTTTAGGCTGAACAGTATTAGTGACCAAATTTAACAGATGTATGAAACAGCATTAACTTCTGAATGCTTCACTATCAACAGATGTTTGGGCCACAAGATACATAACACACCTACAGACATTGAACACATCAGACCCACTGATACAGTAATTTTCAGGCCCTGAACAAGTACATTATGATTTACATTTGAGGAAAATAAACAAACACTCCCTCCACATTACAAGCTGCATGGACACATTACTTGAAGCCGTGTCAGTACTGAACACTCAGTGGCACACAGACAAGAGCCTGCAGCACACCCAACCCTCACAGGCAGCATGTTTCAGTTCTAGAAATAATGTTTTCAGGCTAAAGATGAAAGATAAATTCAATTTCTGTGTTCCTGCTGGCCCCTGTGGCCATCAGCATGTACCTTCACAGGACTATGTGTACCTAAGGTTAGACAGGCACTTCTCAATCCAATCCTTTGTTTCTTGGCCACTCAACTGAGACTACCTGACAAGATGTGACTTTGTAAAGTGACTGTCCTGCACTCTAGGCCTGTTAATTGATTTTGGCTCCGTGGCAGCCAAAGCTAGCTAAAATGATGCCTGCCACAACCTCACCTGTAACCTTGCACCAGCTTCAGTGCCCACTGGACTGTTCTACGTACTGTTTCAGAACACCAGGCTGGCAGAAAAGATTGCATGGTTTTGTGCTGTGTAAGCTTGCTGCCTCATGAGTTAGTCTAAAGCAAGCAAGGGGAAGGCTTGTGTGGCCAGGACTATGCAGGACTGCAGCAACCAGCAATGCAGGCATTCAGCTTTGGTTACTGTGGCACCACAGCCTGAGCAAGCATGCTGGGGATGAACACATTGCAGAGTTGCTCAGCCTCCAGAGCCAGCCTGTTGTCAGGATGCACCAAGGAAGAACAAAAGAAACCCCAAAACAACCAGTGAACATTGCTTAAACGATGAGAGATCCATTCCAGAGGTGGTTTCCCTTCTCCTCCCCCACCCTCATGAATTTTGTTCATTTTCCTCTTCAGCAATCTGTTCTAGTTTTCTTACTCTGCCTAATAGCAGAGACACTCCTACTCCATTATACGAGAGAGGAAGCAGCCATTTACTGCTCGCTACCTGTGGCCATAAACAAGTTTGACACTACCTTCCAAGCAGCTCCCACCTATTATCTGAAGGTCAGCAGACCTTCTCTCCAGATCCAGAGGCCACAGTGCCAAGTCAGAGGCTTTATCACGTGAAGCAAAAGTCAAACGAGGGGCTTCATTGCCCTGGAACAGCAATTCTTATCTGCTTTTAGCATGCTTGGCCACAGCTTTAAGACAGAACATTTACATCATACTTGTTGTGTTGTACTACTATATACTCTTCAGATTTTTTTCTGGCTCCTTGCTGACGGAGGATGCACCACATTCCTCCTCCATGTGATACTTACGGATTTCTTCCATCACTACTGTGTTGTCCATGGCTATATGTACTGCCAGTGAACTCCATGTATCAAAAGTTGCAAGTTTTCTACAGGAAAATTCAAAATAAAAGTAAGCAAGTACAAGACAAAGATGCTGGTGTATCAGAGAGGAGTAACTGGATTAGAAGAGATTGGCTGTCATCAATGATGCTGTAAAGCATGCTCTTAGACATGTATTAGAGTTGTATACTTCCTTGTCACTAGTTATTATGCTTGGAAGAATAAACAGGGACCACATTTGGGAATTTGTCCCTCAGCAGCTACTAAGTACAACAGAGCTGACACAATCTCCAAGTCAAATCCAATAACTGCTGGTTACCAGAAAGCAAGACAGAATTTTTAAAAAGTAATAAATTAAAAAAAATTACTTTTACTTTCTGTACATATCTCCTGATCACCTATACCAGATCTTGGGCTAATTCAGCATACGGTCTGACCCAGGAAAGCTGTTTGTAGGCAATCTTAGCTATTCCAGGGAGCTACGTGCTCATCTAATCAAAGCAAGGGAAGAACAGTGACAGGAAAGAGAATGTTTCTCAAAATACAGTGTGTCCCAGTTAAAGGCAGTCCATGCCCCATCACCACTCTGATCCTCTGCCCATCACCATGGAACCCAGGCAGCAAATATTAAAGCATTCCTCTGCTAATGCATTAGTGATGGATCACTGGCAGCTTTTTGATAATGACACTATTGTCAGGTCAGAGGCAACTTGGAGGCTAGCAGAGATCGAAACGATGGCAACAATCATCTACTCTGACACTTGTTTCTGGTCTGCTGCAGAGTACTGCACTCTGTTCTAGTGGCAAGCACACTACTTGTGGGATGGGAAGAGAGGTTTTTTGGGGTTGTCCTGAAATCTGTTTTCTCTCACATCCTGCCAGCATCTAAACAACAGAAGGGCTCCCTTCAAGTTCCTGCCTGAGCAGGTCGATAAGGTCAAGCATTAAAACATACAGTTGCACTTCAGTCCATGGGCAGAAACCTGTGCTAGGAGGTACTACAACCCAAATGGCCCCACTGTGTGGTTCAAAAGATATAAAGGGAAAATGTAGCACTTACCTGAGCACCTGTGCGACTGTGTTTGGTCCATACCACTGACCTATGGATTTTCCCTCTCCAACTCCCATCTGGGCTGCATCACAAGAAAAAAACAAAATAATTTAGCAAATAATTTCACCCGCACTGCATCCCTTCCTAAACAGTTTGTATTTAATAGGGAAGAAATCTCACTTGGAAATGTTTTTGAGTCAGCAGAATCTACTCTTTCATGGGGTATCTTAGTGTAGATGGGAGAGTGAAGCACATTCTGAAGGACTGTAAAGGAAATCCTTTCCCCAGCATGCAATAACACAAAAGTTCAAAAGGCAACGTTACCAAAGAAATTTTTCTTGAAGTGTTTGATTACCAGATCACCCCCGTAATCTGAAGTTCTGTTCACTAAAGCTATAGGTGCCTTAACACCCTATAGGAAAAACTGGAACAGGTTGCTTCTCTTTTATTTGCCAGGGAAATTTATATCAAAGTGAGATCCTTCCTTAGTTCACTTGCTACTTCTGAGAATTTCTTCGCTCAACAATATTCTCATATGACAAGGTCCTAGTGAGAACAGCAACCACATGTGTTTCTCTCACCTTAGCTAGGATATGGAAAGTTATGCTGAATATAACATTAATAATAAAGCGTTAGGCAAACAGGACAGCCTTAATGGAGACAAGAAGAAAAATCCATCATAACCCACAATAAAGAGTGGCAGTTTTACATGACATCAGAAAACAAGCAGCATAATATCATGTACTACCTGACTCACCCATTGGGGTTTTTTTTTGGCTAAGCTAGTGAAACAACACGGAGTGATGTTCTGCACTCATGGGAAACACTGACTGAGTATCTCCACACTCTTCAGCATCCAGACTCTTACCTATCTGGTGAATGGAGTAGTAGCTGTCTTTTTTGTCAATGAAGGCATTAAGAACATTGAAGTAATTATCCATCTGCCTCTTCCCTTTTATCCACCTCCACTCTAAGACAGACAAGGGTATATAGGAAACAAAACATGATATTTATTAGCAACTAGACGCTGAAAGCTATAATCCTCCCCCCGTGTACCAATCAGCTGACCTGATTTTCATGTTGCTATCTTATTACTAGGCATCCAAGCCATTCCCAACACTAAAGGATTAATTTTAAAAGAAAAGTAAGCATTCTCACAGCTAAGATAAAGGAGTATCACCGACAGAAAATCAAATATACCAGAAATTGTACCTCTAACCCACAGATGGGAAACAAGATTATAATTTCTCATTGACAGGAGTGAGCTACATATTCTGGGAAAAAACAGGTGACCTCACTACAAAAGTCATCCCCCAAAAATTCAAAGGCCATCAAGTGACAAAAAAAATGCTCTGGTATAGCTGCTTACAGACCAAGCATGAGTCAAGCACAAGCACAGGGAGAGGAAAACTAAACTCAGTAAGCGAGGACTTTGTGACAAAACTGAACTATAAACAAGCATCAACCTACTAAGTTGTTTCAAGCTTCAGCTATATAAAAAAATCTTTCAAGAAAAATCTAGTACATGCTTGGCTTCAGTGGATTTAACCCATACGTTACGAGGCTCTGCTTTAAGGCTTGTACAACTGTATCTATGTAGAGTTGTAGACAGCAGGGAAAAACCTGTTGGACAGTTTCCAGTAGACCGTTCTCACAATAGCCCTGATATTGAGAAGACTAAAGGAAAAGTTAGAGCCCTCAGAAATTCCTAGCTGTGCCCTTGTTATCTGCTGTCCTTATAAGTACTGCACTTGTGGAAGCACATGGCCCTGGGAGTCAGTATGGGCTTTGCATGGGTTTACCTCTTCCCAAATGCCTGCAGACCAAGGCCTGAGCAAATATCATCTGGCCACACCGTAGCATACAGCCCCAGCCAGTATCAGATGTGGGACCAGTTCCTCCTGTAAACGAGGACAGAAAATGTAATGAATAGTAAAACAGACAAGAGGGAGAAGACATGAAAGCTCTCTAAGTCTGCACAGATAGCAGGTTCACCCAAGAAATCAGACAGGAAATAAGGGACCTTAGCTCATGTACCCAAGGCTGAGAAACAAAAGGGTAGTTATCAGTGAGTAACTTATTGTAATCCCCTAAAAACAAACCCCTTTAACACTAACTGAAAGTTGAAAAAAACCTTCAAAAGCAAATCCAAACAACTCAAATAGAAAGATAGCTGAATTTCTCAGGAACCCAACAGCACTTGAACCTAGTTGCAGACTCCCAGCCTAATTCAGATACACATTTCTACACAGAGGTGCTTGTTACAGGCGACTTCTTGTAGTCCTCATCTTGAGAGGACAACTCATCACGCAAAACAAACCAGTCCTCAGGCATTCCTACATCATAAGCAGCTATGACTGGATGAAATTCCAAAGTAAACAACATAGGCCAAAAAAAACCCCACCCGAGCAACAAAAACCCCACATCCTACATAATATCAAAGAACAAGCTGGGTATTAGCTCACGCTGGAAAGTCTGAGACAAAGGCCTCAAGGCTGGAAGCACTTCCCTGACAGAACTTCAAAAGGAAGCTGCTGCTCCTCCACTGAAGCTCTGGCTATTATTACAAGTTTCATAGATAAAATGTTTAGTGTGACCACAGCAATGAGCTGTCTTACAAGCATGCAGTCAGCTGCGCCTTAGCACAGCTGCTACAAGTAGCTTCTTTGTAACGCTGCTTTCTTTTTTTGATCCTGTGCAACTACTTTGTATGAAAAAGCATAGGGAGAGAACAAACACCCAAGAGAACTATTCAATCAACTTCTTGACAGTCAGCAGTTATCTTGTAAATTGCTGGCAAAATTATACAACATATACAACATCTAAAATTGATAATGCTTTACAAAATTAGCAGAAGACTTTCTCCTTACCCTCTGAAGGGCTTAAAGTATTTAAGTGGGCAAACACAGAGAAGTGGCCAACAATAAAAGGGATGACTGGGAGAAAAAAGACTAAAAAAGGAAAATATCTACTGTATGACATGCAAATCGTATCTTTACTGTAAATGGGAAATGACTCAGAAAATGGGATTTCTTTTCACCTCCCCACCCTTTAATAACTCATATAGAAACCCCAATGGTGCTTGTGAACCATAAACATGTTAACCCTTCATTTGCAAACGTGTGTTTAACTATGGCTCACAAACGTGAATTTAAAGGGATTAAATGCATCAAAAACATCTCATAGCTTGTTAGGCAAAGTGTTTCCCAGTAGAGAAAGAACAGAACAAGCCAGAAGGACCAGTTACCAAGAAGTCTCTTTTCCAAACCCGAGCTATTTTCCCCATTGACTGCTGGGGATGATGTTGACAGTGGTGACATAGATGGGGCTTGGAATCCTACTCACCTGCTCTCAGATCTCGATACACCTTCCACCTAGTACACAAAACCAAACCACAGTAGAGACCATGGACCATCTTAAGGAACAAAGACATCCTCCTTCGAGTTCACTGGGAATGGTCCCCATATTACTACAGTTTCTGAGTGTAACAGCCACTTCAGGCACTTAAAAACACAGTCTGGGGCAGATGCACAAGGGCAATAATTGCTGTATGGTATCTCTAGCTTTCATTGTTTTCATCCACTTCAAGCCTAAGACCATCATTAAACAATATTTCATGTCAGACTTGCGCTACACTGTGTTGCTCAAAGAAAAGATGTTTTTAGGTAGGCTTCCCAAACTCATTCTTGTGACCTTTTTAAAATCAGTTATTCTTCATACCAAAGGGGATAAGGAATTCTCATTATCACATAAACAAAAAGTATATCCCATCAATTAAATGAAGTGCATTTCAGGTTCTTATAAATGGGAGTGCATTAATGTTATGCTTGTTTTATCAGGTAGAAATAAACGGATTATCATCATTTCCAGGAGGTACTTAGACTCGTCCACAGCACGTACCAATAGCAGGGAAGTTCTTTCTGTAGGTGAACCAAAGTCGGGAGGTCACATCCAACAGGATCTCTTCTTTCTCTGAAAAATTTTCAGCATCAAAAGACACGCACATGCGAGGAGCACCAAACACAGCTAAATCCATCTCCCACTCACCATCCCTAGCAACAACAGTGTTCTACTCCTCCGAGAGTCTGCATGACCAGAAAGGCAAAATCTGGCTGAGGAACAGGACAGTGCTGCTGTGCAGAAGAAACTTTCCTCATCCCCCAAAATAGCCGCAGTTAACACAAGGACACTATGGCCATAGGTAAATTATGAAGCAGTAAACCATGTTCTTACCTTTCCCCTGAGCTATCCCTTTGCTTCAACCATCTTGGCCTCCCAACACAAGTCCCAGTAACTACTGTATAGTAACTTTCTGCACAAAAACATTCCAGTCTGCAGAGATCGCCAGCCAGCCAGCAGCATGGCAGTTATAGTCTTGCTTTGACAGCAAACAGACTCTGCAGTGTGCTTATAAGGTTTGCAGTCACCTTGCTGCTTGGAAAGTAAAGTTCAACACTAACAAAGTCCTCTGGAGCATTAGAGCACGTTGCATTGTGAATGCAAAATACCTGTGAAAACACTGTATTTCCGGCCAAGGATCCAAACAGGTTCTTTGGTCTCAGGGAAATCTTCATATTCGAACCTGAGAGTGTCATAGGTAAGAGTAGCTAGAAAGAGAAAGAAGAAATTACATACCTTTCAGAGCTTTTCTTTGTGTTTTAAAAATCACATAAAACTACAGAATCAGAGCTGCTGTGGCCCAGCAACTTACACACCCAGAGCACCTGTATGGGTGCCCCTGCAACCACCAACTCCAGAAGGCACAGAGAGCTGATGCAGCCCTGGCTCGCTCCTGGCTGATCTATAAGCAGAAAAGCAGAGGGATTTCCAGATTGGGTCAGCTCCAGGTTCTGCCTGGTACAGAAGTCAGTCAAGAAAATATCTAGGACTTCAGCTGGCAGCTACAGTCTGTTTACCAGAACAAGCACCATCGTGCATGTCACCAGCAACAATATCGAGGTCCTCTCTCCAAGTGAGCGAAGTGATTAAAATCCTTCTTCCAGATAATATAATTTGTGGAGGTGTACCACAAAAAGCACAGATCAGATTTAAGATGGAAACTAAACCTTGCTCTGCAAGTCAGTCCCTTCTGAAGAAGGGATGAATCCAGAAGTCATCACTTGCACTGAAAACAGCCTGCAGCCTGAGGAGAAGCACTGCCTTTACAGATGTCACGCTAAAATCTGAGGAACACAGAGCTGTGCACAGATGTGCTCATTCACAGGAGACAGACAAACTCCTTCACAGTATGATATCCACCAGTGCCTAGATATCCATCCTCTTACATCACCCCTACAGAACAATTCAGCAGCACAGGCTGGCCTTGGATCAGGGCAGCTTACGCTTTCATGCAAAAGGCACAGGCGACAAGGAGGGAAAAAAGGAGAGTTGGATGAACTGTACTTCACTAGGTCTGTATTTGGAAATAAAGCACTTTAAAGTGGTCTGGGAGGTGTCAATTCTTTAACAAATCACCTATATAAGATCTAAATGAGAACTCACCAGCCTGCTCTGTAACTGTTAAAATGGCTTTGAAAATACCTCTCACAGCAAATGCAATAAAATCTGCAGTAACATGACATGAGTTTAAAACAGAGCAACGGACTAAACAACCACCTCAGCCCCGCTTTCTCTGAAAGCCACCACCTTCTGTAGTGCACACTTTTTGCTTCCCTTCTGCTTTTCTTTGGTGCTGCCTATAGAGCAGACCTCACCCTTCTCACAAGTAGAATACATCTGTAGGTGAGCTTTTCTCCCAATCATTCCCTGCTTAGCATTCCAAAGCATCATCTGGTACACCAGTAAATAACAACTTGGCTGATTTGCATCAATGATAGCTCCAGAAAGTCACCACAAGGTTCTGCTCCCCCTCCTTCCAGACATCTAGGATACTCCACATTGTGCTGGGCCAAACAAGCTACACAAGACATTCCAGCCTCCTGTAGGTACCTCATCAGCCTTCTAGCCCTGGGCTCTCTGACCTGAAATTCCATCTCCAAATGTCAAAGAACATACTTAAGTAGTAGCAGCAAGACGCCATCAGTAAGACCAACTACTGTTTAAGCAGAGATGAAAATAGGCTCCTAAATCAAATTTCGAATTAGACTCTGGCCCTAACCTTAGCCCAAAAGATTTAAAGCACATTCCTTGTGTCAACTGGTCAAAAGTCTTTTCCAGGCACATTTAGGCACCCAGCACAGGCCATGGGCTCCCATTCCCATCCTGTGATGTGACTTCTCAACAGCAAGCTAAGCAAAGCAACTCTGATTGCACAGAAAAGTTACAGCAAATTAATGCAGTCTTTTCCTCTAACAAACTTTAGCAGGGAAATTAAGAATTTCTTTACCATATACTAGCCAAACTTTACAAATCCCCAGCACTCTATGCTTCTGTGTCTATCTTCACTTAATAGCTTGGCTTGCTTTGCCCCCTTTCTTGTTCAGTGTTGGAGATTTCTTTCCAGGGAAGGAAAGGATGTGACTTCTGCAGATGTTTTCAAGTGTGTATCACTTTCTACTTTCTCCCTTAATTTTCAGAAGCTTCCCTTTGGGATGAGACATTACAAGTTTATTCTGAGAGCTCAAAGGGTGGGTAATCATTAGGGTTTTTTAGAATTCAGTGTATGATCTTAGCATAAAAACTGAACTTCTTAGATATGTTTTAAAGCTCCAAGGAATATTTTGTAGTTTGTCAGTTCTCAAGCTTGCCATGAATCCAGCCCTCTGCCAAAAGAGTCTGAAATAGCTTAAATAAAATGACTGAAACAAGGATGCTACACAGAATATATCAAGCTACCCACCATCCCCCTTTCTCCTTCCTAGCACTATTTCCTCACATTCTCGAATGTCACACCCCCTGTGGAAACACATTTTGCAGGGCACCAGGTCCTTAGCAAGCACAGGATTTGCAACTGGCAGCTTCACAGCAAGAATGTGCTGAAAATGGACTGCTGGCGTCTTAACCCTTCAATCGAAGATAGTAGAGGAAGGGGTCAGTGGGCAGAAGGGATCCCAAGGCTGCCTGCTGGACCACCTGTGTATTCAGGGAATATAAAATTGCAAACTGCAAGTGCCATGACACTGAACATGTGGGAGAACAGTCCCAGCCTTGCAGTCCTTCAGCTGAATGCCCAAAAGCTGGACTCTGTGCAAAGGTCCTGTATGTCCAGCCGTGCATCTGAAAAATGTGGTGAGACATTAGTGAGCATGTTGGTTTTTTGGAAGAAAATACTTGCCACCATCTGACAAGGCACAGCTGCTAAATGCAGAAGTTAAGGTTTTACCTTCACAGGGAGGAAATTCAAGTGATTGCTCCCAGTTAGTATCAATGACATTATAATGTGAGCAGTAAACTCCCCACAAGTCTTGAAGCCACTAAGCATTTCCTTTACAAACATCTACCTTCATGTGCTCTGGCACTTTTTCAAAATTATGCTATTGCCCAGATGAGCTACATACGAGCCAGTGGGACTCAAACAATTCAGGCAGGGGTGCAAAGAGTGTCACAATTTGCACAGGAGCTTTTCTCTCCCTCTTATAGTTAGAGGCAAAGGGTCTGAAAATAAGTAAAATCAGAAATTCACCAAGCAGAAATCTTATCTGAAGATGCTCACTTCAGAGCTCCAGAAGTCAGGTGAGATCAGCAAATTTCTTGGGCAGCACTCCAAAACTTCACCTTCAAGAAGCCCTCAATCTATTTTAAATACCGACCTCTGGACATCCAGAACAGTAGAGCAGCAGCCTCTGCAGAAAATCCAAGTGCACATCAAATACAACAGCTCAACCTATTTCAGTGCACAGTGGATTTATAGTTAAAAAGCCAAGAGATTCAGGCCTGCAAAGCATGCCTTCAGAAAGGCAGCCTTGCTTTCCAGGAACTTCAGGCACGCTGTGAATGATGTGAGGTTGGCTGGATCTCTGCCCCACAGGCACACCTTCTACGGGGTCTGCATCAGTGTCCCAGAAAAACCTCCTCATCCCACACCCTCTCTAGAAAGGTCCAACAGAAAAGGCAAAGATTTGTACGTGCCACTACAGAAAACACTCATATTCAACAGCCTAGATAAATGCATTCAAACTAAAACTGCATTAAATACAAGCATGAAGCCTGAACATTTGAGTTCTTTTCCACTTTTGGGCACATGGTTAAATCTACTCAGTTACAAGGTAACAGGCCACATCACAAAAGCCTGCCTTGTATGAAGCACAAGGAAACAGCCCTTGACACACCCAGCACGTGCCTGCAGTGTCAACGACTTTCAACATGTTTACTAAACACGAGTATGTGCAAGTTTATTGAAAAACTACATATCATCTTGATATAGACCAAGAAAAACTGTCTCAATACACAGAATTAGGGTAGAGGGTGAAATCTTGCCTCCCTTCTTATATTCTTGTGCCGCACAATGAAAAAGCCAAGCTAAAAATGCTATCCCAACTTGTAATAAGCTCCCCCATAAATAAACCCTGAAGCACAGCCAGGCACTGGGGAGCAGACCCAGCCTGGTGATGTCAGTTTGCAAATGTGCTGAAGGCAAGATATGTGTTTACAGCAAGTATCTAGTCCTTGACAGCCACTAACTTAATCTGCTTTACCAAAACCAAAACTATTTGGTTTTCTATCAACTTTGGGAAACAAATAACAAGTCAAATCTTTGATGACCCAAACAGAAATGTGGCAAGTGATTTTCCCTGTGGTTTACACAGTAAAACAGCTGATGTTCAGCATCACTCATCTTGGTTACAGTTTACCTGCACAGCTTAGAGGTTTTGTCAAAAAACCTTTTATACAAACTAGTGAAGCAGAGATGGCAAGTGTTACACTGAAGGAAAAGGAGGCTTTGCAATACCTCCCTTGCAAATTGCTTCCTGGGCTTCCCCCAGTAACAGCCCTCAGTCAGCACCTGCAACAGCTTAGAGACACCTTCCCCCAGTCCTTCAGCCTCCCATTACACTGCCACAAAAGAATCGGAAATGGGGCAGATGGATCAATTCCCTCAGCTGGTAAAGGTACATCACCCAAGGCAGAGTGGAGAGGAGGAACACTATTGGATGTAGAATATTTCAAGAGTCCAGAAGAGAAGGTAAATTCATGGTAAACCTTTTTGCATTGCTGAAAAAGGCCTAGAAAACAGATAACTGATGAGCCTGAACCCTTACTTCTGGCCTTTGCAGAAGAAAGATTAAGTCTTTTCTTTCCCCTAAGCTTTTTCAACAAGACAAATCTCACTTATCTAAGCAACAACGAGGAGTTAAGACACAGCCAGGGAGGAAAGCCAGTCAACTGGAGAGCAGCACTTTCTTGGAGGCTCAGAGCAAACAGCTCAGAGCCATCAGGTACCCGACTGTCTCAGGAGCAGGGCTGGATGTGAAGGGGCTTGAGCTCTTGTTGCTCCAAAGACCAGAGACCCAACTCCTGTTTGCACAGAGGAGAGCCAGCCCTACTGTCTATCACAGCAAAGTTTTCCTTCCCTTGATAAACCTTCTAAAGCTTACACAAGGAAAACCAAACATATCTTCCAGCTCAAGTTGTGTAAGTTCATTTGCTGGAACCCGTTTTTGTTCTCAGAAGTGAGAGACTGGATGCAGCGATGTGCAAGGAGGTGCCAGGCAGGAAGTCGGGACACTATCAACGGGACTACACTGACAATAGCAGCACCTGCACCAAGGACAAAACCAAGTCAAGCCAGCAGTCTGGAGGGACAAGAGCTAAGGCTTCCCTCCCCATACTCATGCTTGCCCAATATGAAGGAAGAGCCCACGTGGCACAAGAAAATGTTCGTTATTATGGAACAACACTTATCTATGCAGAGGGTGGATGAAAGCTGTTACTACACGAAAGCTAAAAGGAATTGAGTCCCAACCCAAGCACCAACACACTTCTTTTTTTCTCCCCTTGTATGGAAACAAAGTCTCTACCGCAAACAGCTTTGCCAACACTCTCAGTAAAAACGATGAGGGGCCAGGATGAACGGCCGAGTCTCCTGACCCCTCGGCGCAGCAGACGGCGGCCGCAGCGCCTCTGGAGCAGAGCTCAGGGCTACCTATCCCGCCACAGCTCTCGCCCTCCGGTTCGCTTCCCAGGCAGCCCCGTCCAGGCCACACCGCCCAACGCCGTGGGAGAGAGAGCTCAATGATAGTTTTAAGAATGACGGCAAAAGGCGGGCTGGGAAGGGCTGGAGGGGGGATTCATCCCCCTACGGAGGGGGCTCCCCCTCGGCTCTGGCCTGAAGCGGCCGACCCCAGTGGAGCCACCGCTGGGTCGCCCTGAGCCGCCACCACCTTCTCCCGCACCCTACAGGGGAGGGCGACGGGACGAGCCCCCACAGATCTGGGGACCCCTGTTCCAGGGCCGTGCCCGGGGGCGGCAAACGGGCCGGGGAGCGGTGACATCGC
>NW_020799111.1:595219-598606 GCF_003259725.1 Athene cunicularia | reverse complement strand
CGGGCTCACGCCTCGGCCTGTCCGTGTGTCTGTCCCCCCACCCGCCCCGCCTCGGCCTGTCCCCCTGCCGCAGCGGCCTCGCTGGGGATGCTGCCATAGGTGAGTCCCTAAGGGGAGGTGGTTATCTCAGGCTACCGATGCGAGCCCCTTGGGGAAAGGGACCTCGTTCAGTTACTCGGGGTCTTTTTTCAACCCAGGCGTTTTTATGCCTTCTTAAATATACCCGGTGTAAACATCAACAGCGTTATGGAGGCAGCGGGTGGATGATGTGTTGATCGAGCTGGGGTGTTCTGGCGTTTGTTGCATCCTCGTTGCTTGCAGATAGGCTGCTGCATTCGTCATAGGGTAGATGAGCAGCTGAATAATGGGTCAGTTGCTGATGAAAAAAAAAACAACGTTTTTTAGTTCTGTGCTCTTTGTGGAGCTATTAATGGAGGGAACAAATAGCAAGTGTTTCATCTCAAAGTGAAATAATCCTCAAACGAGCATAACCTGTTAAAACACAGCTTTCACGAGAATTTCCTAAACCTAAGAGCACCAACCCTTCTCATTTCCCAAATGCAACTCATTGTTTTCATGGGTTTTGTCTTTTTTTCTTTTTAGATTCCCTCTGAAGGATTCAAAGCGTCTTATTCAGTGGTTAAAAGCTGTTCAGAGAGACAACTGGACTCCCACCAAGTATTCATTTCTTTGCAGTGAGCATTTCACCAAAGACAGCTTTTCTAAGCGGTTGGAAGACCAGCACCGGTTGCTGAAGCCCACTGCTGTCCCTACTATTTTCCAGCTTGTAAAAAAAAACCACGACAACCTGGATTATGTCAGAAGCAGAAGAAAAATAGCAAGCCAGGTGCCGCTGCAGGATGGAGAAGACCCAAGGGAAGGAGGCTGTGAGGTAGTTCAGAGGACCTCATCTTCTGGCCAGGACTTCATGGTGATGCAAGGGACGAAAGAGATGGAGGAGGCGACTTTGCAAGCAGAAATCAGATCGATGTCTGAGGAGGAAGAGAACCTCCACAGCCAGCTGGACGGCCCTCGGAGAAGGACGTTAGGTGATAGTTTGGTTGCAAAGCCTGGACTTCAGAAAAAGTCTGAGAGATCTTCTGTAGAGGAGTGTCCTAAAGCCACCTGGACGGGGAGCTGGGTAGCAGACAGAAGTGGTGTGTCAGTTGATGACTTCACGCCTCCTGCCCCTGGTGCTTGCAAGTTCATCGGCTCCCTTCATTCTTATAGCTTTTCCTCGAAGCATGCCAGAGAGAGGCCGTCTTTCCCAAAAGAGCAGCTAGAAAGGAAAAGGCCAAAGAGAGATGTGGAGCCAAGCTGCAGCAGCCATCTTACGGGACACGATAAGACTGTAGCAGAAGGCTCCCCTACTTCATCCCTCACTGCAACCCCTCAGAAACCTTCCCAGGGTTTGTCGGCGTCCCCAGCAGACCTTACCCCTCAGCCTGCTGCTGAGGCTGTGGTGGGACGGAAGGGTGACACAGATGCCAACCCCATGTCAATCAACGAGGTCATCATGTCGGCCTCGGGAGCTTGCAAGCTCATCGACTCCCTCCACTCGTACTGTTTCTCCTCCAGGCAAAGCAAAAGTCAGGTGTGCTGCTTGCGTGAGCAGGTGGAAAAGAAGAACGGGGAGTTGAAACTTTTGAGGCAGAGGATCAGTCGCTCTGACAGTCAAGTCAGGAAGCTGAAGGAGAAGCTAGATGAGCTGAAGAGGATCAGTTTCCCTTACTTGAACAGCCTGCTATCCCAGGACTGTGGTTAGTATTCCCAGTAGCTTTGTGCTGAGGCAGAATTCACCATTTTCTTAGCAGTAAGAGGCTGTTTAAGTTAGAGGTTGTAAAGATGTGATAGAGGAAAGATAAGAGAAAGGTACTTTTTTGGAAGGAGAAGCAGTAGCTTGTGTTATACCAACAGATAGAGGTGAAAGAATTAGGTTTTTGCATACATGAGCTATTTCTTATAACCCACAAGTTTGCAAGATGATTCCTGGTGTGGAATGGGAAGTTAGAATGTGGTATTGCACAATCTTGATTAATTTTTTTTTTTTAATTAAACTCCCTGGATTATTTTAACTTCTTTGTGACTCAATAACACCTCTTAGGATTTGCCTTCCTTTGGAATGTGCCTGTGAAATTTTTTTGTGTGTGTTAATGAGCTGTCACAGGCAGCAGGTATCTGGAAAGGGTGTTGTAGTCTTGTCCAGTGATTTAAGAAGTACTTCTGATCTTAGATTTCATATGCTGCATTCAGTACTCGAGATATGTAAAAATCTAAGTGAGGTGGTAGTTACCACCTATGGTGATGTCATGATACACAGTGAGATCACTTTCCATGACTGAACGTCTGTGGTGTTTGATTGTTTCCTGCCTTGGAAGGCAGAAGTAGTCAGGAAATGGATAATGAAGTCGAAAGAGATGGAGAATGACTTCTCTGTCGATTTTAAAAAAATAAATAAATAAATTGAGACATCTGAAAATGTAGGGAAACTCGGCAAGCGACAAGGTCGTGTACAAAGGCTGTGGAGAAGTCAAATTACACCATAGCCTCTTCTCTTGGAAGAAAAAGTGCTTGATAAACACACAGCTGATAAAACTTCTGCAGAATTACTCTAGTTGCAAGATACAATTTGGGAGAAGAGTTTAGGAGCATCTAATGATGTTTGATGTTTGTGTGGCAGCTGAGAAGATGTTGGGTTGCCTTGTGAAGGATGGGTGACTTGGGGCTTTCTTGAAGCAGAAGTCACCCATGGATGTTAGGTATCCCCTATGGTAATTGTCGCATCTTCTCTGCTTAGAAGAAACAACCTCATGGCTGTTTCTAAAGCCATGGAGTATTAGACATGGTCAGAAAGGTGGTATTGGCGTAGGCAGACCCATTCTCCACACTATTGTAGCATGGCAAGTGCAAGAAAATAAACCCTGACAAAATTCTTGAAGGTTGATACCTAACAGTACTTTTCCAACATGTTTTTAATTTTCCAGAATATGGGAAAGCTCACACTTTGTTTTGGGTAGAGGGGGGAGAAGAATCTTTTTCCCCTGTGGGAAATCAACATAGCCTTATTTGTACTTTCTGGTTTGTATTTTTGTTTTGCTTCGGTGTCAAACTAAAGAAAATAATACAATTTTAGGGTTCTGTAATTGTCATACATAATATATATATATATATATATATATATATATATATATGGATATATGCATTGATATGTATGTGTAGTTTTGAGCACATTTTTATTACTTGGCTATGGAACAGCTACTAGTAGTTGCACTTTCATATAAACAACCATGTTTTAGTATAAATTCTGAAAATGAGAGAAGTAAAACAAAAATGTTACTGCTTAGGAGAGAAGTACACACCACTAATGCAATTAAAAGCCATATTTTT
>NW_020799111.1:504116-595169 GCF_003259725.1 Athene cunicularia | reverse complement strand
TTTTTTCCCCCCCCCCCCTGTCTTGTCTGGGATGGGAACAGTCAGGGTACAAGGTTGGTCAATAAAGTGGGTGTTAGAAAGAACAAGGGAGCTATAAAGTAAGCTAAGAGTGAGATAAGGAGTGGAAATATGTGTGCATAGGTTAAGAGCAGAGCTGAATCTGTGGCAGAAGGCATCATGAGAGAGGCTGGGGGAGACTTCACAGCACCTATGGCCTGAGCAGGCGCTGCCCTGCAGCGAGTGGGTGCTGGACTGCCTCAGGCTCTGCATGGGAGCTGGTACCGAGCAGGCACAGACCTGGCACACAGTGGGTTTGATCAGGGATATGGCTCTCACTGCCCCTTGGAGAGAGAGAGGTGGTTGAAAGGAGGGAAACAAGACTTTTTGCTCTGCTGTTGCCTTTATTTTTTTTTTCAGTGGAATGGTCTTGTCTTTTTTAGGTTTTTTGTGGTTTTTTTTTTTTCTAATAGCCTATACAGCTTGTGCATTAAGCATTTAATTCTGCAGTGAGTTGGCAATGACTCAACAAAAAAACAGCTTGCAACTAGGAAGCAATGAAAACGCAAACTAAGGAAAACTCGAGAGAAAGTAAAACATACTGAGATAAACTCAGGTAGGATGTTCAGGTTTCTCATAACAGTGCATAATTTTTAAAATGTTTTCTCTGTATTTTGTAACGCAGGAGAATTCTGACAGCGACTACAGGCACTGGAGCATTTTACCACAGAGTTTCTAAACAAGCAAGAACACATTGGGGCTTGAACATGAAATTAATTACTAAGGCTGCAAGCTGAAGATTGGTGAATATCACCACATTCCCAGCTTTTAGAGCAGAAATGGAGCTAGAGCATGTCAGTGCTAAGGATGCTTTACTGGTTTACTGGGGGGAGCATCAGCAAAGTGCACAAAGTGCAACACTCAGGGAAGGGCAGCAGAGTACAAAGGCACCTTCTGTGCTTAACTATGGAAAAAGGGTGTCTAGCTTTGGAATACCTTCAGTGAGATACTAATTGCAAAAAGAGCATCCTGAAGTAAGTTTTCCTTTGTTCTAGTAAGCACTGTGGTATTTCTTCGTCTTTCCTGAGGTGTATGTTCTTACACATATGTCTTTGAGAATGTGAGAATTGTTTTTAAGAATCTCTTCTGTAAGAACATAAGAATTACATATTCAAATGTAATTTTTTTTAATAAGTTGACGGGCTCATTATGTGTTCTGCTGTCTTATCGACAGAAGTGGATATCAATATGTGAAAATGAACCATTTCGGTGATTGTAGATTGGTACAATGGGAGGTTCTTGTGGAACCCTCTGGCTCATGACTTTTTTAAAGGGTTTGTTGGTGGCTGGCTTTTTTTTTTTTTTCTTTTTAGCTTGATCTTGGTGCTCTTCTGCCTTGCATTATTTTTTGTGTGCAGTCAAAATACCTCATTAAGTGCAGAGTCTGGTTTATGCCTAGACACTAAGTTTTACTGAATTCAAGAAAGGCTTTTTGGTATTAATAAGAATACAGTTAGGTAACAAGTTAATAATAATTATAGTCTTTGTTAGTAGCTACATTTCAGTTGTCCTAAATCATTTGATGTGTAGTTGAGGTGATGTTATTAACAGTGAACCTGAGCCTGCATATTTTTTTCTTCTAAAGGCAGTGTGGTGGGGATGGGGAGTTTTAAGTAAAGTGACTGGCTGGACTGACAGTGCAGGCTGTTACATGTCTGCATCCCAACTCCACGGGCTGCAGGACCTCTCTTTGCTGCTGCCCGACGTTCAGCCGCTTCCACAAAATCACAGGCAGAAAAGTGAGCTTTAGGGTTAGGATCCTTGAAGCAAACCTTCATTTTGATACTAGTTCTAAACTGACATTTTCCCCCAGTGAGACAAGGAAATATCTGCTGCCTGTATCCAAACTACAAGCGGCCGGAAAGAGGAGGTTTCTGCAGAACTGCTGCACAGGCAGTCCCTGCCAGCCACACTTGAGGATTGGTGACTCAGTCTGAATGAGTTTGGCTCACAGTGTGCTCTAACTGTCACAATGCACTCAAGCGGTGTTTCCCAACCTGTCTTAACAGGGGGTTTGACTGACTGGTTTTAGGAGAAGCCCTGTGCTGTTTCCTGCACAGCTGCCACAGTGACGTTTTCTATCTAAACTTCGAATTTGCTTTCTTATTTAGCAGGAAAATATTTCCTTGTGTTTTGTGGACCAAAGGTTGAGGAATACTTCCAGCCAAGGAGTCCGGTTAGGCACAGTGCACCGGGCTGAACAAGGTTAGATGCATCTTCTGAACAACAGCATGCACTGGGAGAAGTTAGGGAGAGCCAGCGAGCAAACATGGATCCACTGTCTGGGTGAAGGGGAGGCTATTCTAACAGCACCGTTTTCTGATACACAAGTCCTGTTTGACCCTCTTGTTCTACTTGAAGGTTTCGCAGCTCTGCTGTATCGTACTCTTCCAGTGATAGCACAGACAGGAGATCCGAGATGCTCCTTTCACAAGATCATGTCGTCTTAACATGCTCAATTTTGGTCCTTTTTGTAAAACTACATCTCCCAGCAGGCACTAGGATAACTGTCTTGCCTAATTATGAGCTCACTTCCCCTATAAGCCATCTTAACCAGCCCTGCGCAAAACAGTTTCTGGTGAGCAAAGGTGGTTAGAGAGCTAGACCAAGCAGTAGAAAAATAACTCTGCAAACTATGGCTGGCAATGGAGCAAATGCAGGTATGATTCCATGAGATTGAAGTGTCTGTATTTATCAGAGAGGTAAAGCTGTTAGAATTCAGCCATTTTATCATATGTGCAGCCTCTTCCACGCTGCAT
This sequence comes from Athene cunicularia, assembly GCF_003259725.1. Classification (NCBI taxonomy): domain Eukaryota; kingdom Metazoa; phylum Chordata; class Aves; order Strigiformes; family Strigidae; genus Athene; species Athene cunicularia. The sequence continues at coordinate 592,353 of NW_020799111.1, read as the reverse complement.
GTCTGCTTTCATGAAGGTGACATTGAAGGCAGAAGACTGCAAAGTGAGGTCGTGTGAAAAATGGTTAGAATTTTGGTAGGAATCTGCAGGAAATCATATTTCTTTCCAGCTTAGGTTTGCCCTTAAATATTTGTATAAAGCCAGCGTAGAAAGGAGGTTGTTTTTAATAGTTTTTACATGTGACATTAAATGTGTGGTTTTGTGCAGAGATGGAGTCCTGATGCCTGGTCTGTGGGGCCTGAGGTGGTGTTTACCATCAAGGTGGCAACAGGTTTCCACTCATGTTGCAGAAAACAAATAGCAAAATCATGTTCCTCAGTGGCAGTGAGAAGACAAGTGGGGTTGTGCAAGGATGCGAGATGCTGTACTTTAATCTGTCTGAGCAGGACTTGAACAGCAACAGGTCCCTGTCCAGTTTAGCTTGAAAATGAGACACTTATAATGGATCGCAGAGATGTGGTGTCAGTGAAATGGGCTCTACCAGGGCAGGCACTGCTAACCTGGTAGCTGCATGTTAACTTGAAGCTAGATTTTGGAAGAAAAATGCTTTTATTCCGAGATGGCAGGTGCTGCTTGTGATTTTTTTCCCCCCCCCCCTGTCTTGTCTGGGATGGGAACAGTCAGGGTACAAGGTTGGTCAATAAAGTGGGTGTTAGAAAGAACAAGGGAGCTATAAAGTAAGCTAAGAGTGAGATAAGGAGTGGAAATATGTGTGCATAGGTTAAGAGCAGAGCTGAATCTGTGGCAGAAGGCATCATGAGAGAGGCTGGGGGAGACTTCACAGCACCTATGGCCTGAGCAGGCGCTGCCCTGCAGCGAGTGGGTGCTGGACTGCCTCAGGCTCTGCATGGGAGCTGGTACCGAGCAGGCACAGACCTGGCACACAGTGGGTTTGATCAGGGATATGGCTCTCACTGCCCCTTGGAGAGAGAGAGGTGGTTGAAAGGAGGGAAACAAGACTTTTTGCTCTGCTGTTGCCTTTATTTTTTTTTTCAGTGGAATGGTCTTGTCTTTTTTAGGTTTTTTGTGGTTTTTTTTTTTTCTAATAGCCTATACAGCTTGTGCATTAAGCATTTAATTCTGCAGTGAGTTGGCAATGACTCAACAAAAAAACAGCTTGCAACTAGGAAGCAATGAAAACGCAAACTAAGGAAAACTCGAGAGAAAGTAAAACATACTGAGATAAACTCAGGTAGGATGTTCAGGTTTCTCATAACAGTGCATAATTTTTAAAATGTTTTCTCTGTATTTTGTAACGCAGGAGAATTCTGACAGCGACTACAGGCACTGGAGCATTTTACCACAGAGTTTCTAAACAAGCAAGAACACATTGGGGCTTGAACATGAAATTAATTACTAAGGCTGCAAGCTGAAGATTGGTGAATATCACCACATTCCCAGCTTTTAGAGCAGAAATGGAGCTAGAGCATGTCAGTGCTAAGGATGCTTTACTGGTTTACTGGGGGGAGCATCAGCAAAGTGCACAAAGTGCAACACTCAGGGAAGGGCAGCAGAGTACAAAGGCACCTTCTGTGCTTAACTATGGAAAAAGTATGACAGCTGAAAGAAAATGGACTGGAACCTTGATGATGGTGATGATTTAAATCCGGTAAGCGACTCAGCTGAAGAAAGGGCTGCAGAAGGCAGCCCAGCTATTGCTGTAGACCCTGTGCTTTGGAGACTGAGAAGGTGCTGTGTGAGTTGGTTTATTTTTTTGTTTGGGATTTTGATTTTGTTTTTTTTTTGGGGGGGGGGCTTGTGGTTTTGGGTTTTTTTTCTTAAGTTTCCTGCAGCAAGTATTCCCCAGTTTAGGGAAATAGGTTAGCTGCCTTGCTAGCAACCAGATGGCTGCTCACTCTGCAGTTTTGCTGATAAAGCTGCGTAGGAATTTGTTCCGTTGTAGCTTTCTGTGCCAGGGATCCCACTTGAGAGTCATGCTGGCTGAAGCCTGTGTAGATATGGCCCGAGGGGGTTGTCCAGCTGCTTTGTCTGGTTTGTCTCATGGCAGGGAGAGCACTCTCTCCTGCTGCAAAGCAGGGACAGCCACGGGCTGACTTTGTTACAGCATGGGGAGGGATTTGACTTCTAAACCCTCTGTGAATGGGAAAGATCTGGAAACAGTCTATCTGCGAGTTCAGAGGGATGAAGTAGGGTCACATGGTGAAACGAAGCTGACTCGTGTGCCCAGAACCTGGACATGGCAGTTTTGGCCTTGAGTGGCTTCCTGAAGAAAGAGATCTAGGTGATCAGGTTGCTTATGTGCCTGTGTTTTCTGTCTTCCAAGCTGTTGCAACTTGTGAGTGTTGTGGCTGATTTCAGTCATTTCATAGAGGAGCTGGAGGTCTCAAAGGTGCTGGGTCCCTATCATCTGGTAGGGGAAGGTGACTCCAGGAACATCCTTGTTAAGAAGGAGGCTGTAGTGTGAGCTTTCCTCTTATTAGATAAAAAAGAAACTCTGCATATGGATGCAAGAGAACCAGTATTAAGAGGACCCCATCTGATTCTGAAGTTTTAAACATGCAGAAGGGTGGTCAGTGTCTCTTGGACTGCAAATTCTCAGACACAGTTAGTATTCTTGAAATTGTCACACACTTACTTTTTAAGCCATAATAGTGAGTTGTTTGTAAAAGTGATACACCAAGAGTTTAGAACTTTAAAAAGCGAAGTACACTCTCCTTTGTCAGTGAAATTCCTCTTGACAGTGACAGCATCTATAAACCTGTTGTTTGAAACAAAGCATCTCAGCAGGCAAAAATATTTTCCTTTTTAAATTCTACTTTTCGTTACTACAGTAGTCTTGCATTTACCCACCCCAACCACAACATAAGAAGTTCTTTTCAAAACACCACTTTTATTTTTCTGGTGGACTCATTCAGCCTTCCTCCTGTCTGCTTCCCCACTCTTGCTTTTTTCCACTCTCAGCTCAGCCCTCTGGCACAGAAGGCTGCCAGAGAGAAAAAAGGACTTAGTCCACTAGTCAGAGATCAGTACTGAAGGTAAGAAGAACACTGTACAGGACGTGATCAGGATGTGTTTGCTCTTCTGCAATTCACTGAGGCTCTGGACCAGCACTTCTGTTGCTCTCTGCTTTCCCAAGTGGCATAAAAACTAAAAAACTCATGTTTGCTTCACTGCCATCCAGGTAGTTTGGAAAAGTAGTAATGGTCGCTTGGCCATGTTGTTTGCCCAGATGCTGTGGATTTCAGGATATACAGTTACATCTTCCACTTTTCACTCTGGAATTGAGAGTAGCTTGTGCGGTCAATCAAGCACCTCCACCCAGGCTGGATGGGGGTTGAGCTGTGGGTGCTGAAAATGATTCTCTTGGTTTATGACAGAGTCTAAGAGTGGAAATGTCTAGAGCCATTTCTTTCATGTATCATTTTGATGCTTTTTCCTGAAATGCTGCAAGGTTGGTAAGCAGAAGAAAATGAAGTACCGTATTATGAGCACTCTGATGGGAAACATCCCACTCCTAGGCTTTGTTGCCACCCCCTGACCCAGGAGAGGGCAGCAGCAGCCCAGGCTGCAGTCTCTTCTAGCCTTCCCAGAGCTTTGCTCTTCCCTTCCACGCTGAGTCTGCAAAAAGCTTGTAAAGAAAGGCAGTGTCTGCAGTAGCAAATGAAAGGCAAATACCAATGGGGAGGGGTAGTGATACTCTCCTTGCTCGCAAAACTACATTCTCTCAACATGAACATCGAAAGGGAAGCTGGTTCCTGAGAAGCAGTGTAGAAGTTTGAGGTTTCTTGTAGCAGTAATTTTGGATTTTTATTACTGGTCATCACTGTGAAAAGGTCTTTGCACCAGAAAATAATGTTCTGTTGCTTTGGTTGCTCGCAGTACAGGTGGAAGGTAAGTACAGCGAATGCTGTCTGGTACAGTGACACTGCTGAATGGATTGTACGAACTCCTTCTTAACCCCTTGGTAAGCTGGTGGTGAATGCACAGGCTGGCAGGATGGTCTGTGCAACGAAGGCTTGCTCTGATGCCATGGGTTTTTATCACCTATTTCATAGTGAGCTCTCCTGTTTTCTCATGTTACTTCAATTGCAAAATACTTCAGGGTAAAGAGTAATTACCAGCATGTTGTTGACAGGCCAGCTGGCTCTCTAAACCTGCTATCAGTAGGAGAATAAATAACGAAAGTGGTAATTCTCTTTTACCTGGGAAAGTTTCTGTTCCCTCTCCTTTGGCGTTCCAGGTGTGGACTCTCCATTCTTCCTCCTCGGGCATTGTTTTTACCTTGACATTTGGAACGGAACACAGTGAAACTCAGACTAATCAAGCAAATTTTTACTCACAGCATCACCTTTTTTAGGTCATAATTTCTCCCTGCATCTAAGTCCATGCCTTTTAGACCAGCTGGATAGGTAGCTTGTTCTTGTATTGAGCAATATCACTAAGTGTGAAAAACAACCTCCTTCAACTCCCACCCTGCCAGTGTGAGTCATGTGTGTGGGAGAAGGACATGCTTTAAGTATACTTCAGTCATATTGTCTGCATAACATAGCTAACCTAGAGTAGCGGGCCCCTCATCTCTGTTGGTATTGGTCTTTCCTGAGATTATATGGGTGCCCTGTCATTTTCCTGGCTTACACCTTAGGAATGGATCTGCCTTGCTGTTCACATAGCTTTAAATTGTCTGTCTCCATTTCTCTGTTTAATTTTTCTTTCAGGTCACACCCTTTGAAATCACAGCAAAGTGCAAAACTGTTGTTTATTAAATATCTTCTAAAATGGTTCTTTAAAGAAGTTTTACCTTTGTGAAACAGACATTGGTTGCTTCTTAATAAATGCAGTGACAAAGGGAAGTTGCTTTCTCTTCCATTTACCCTTTTAACTTGCAGGCACCCTAGTCGTCTTAAAACAGTTCACTTAGCCTTAGTCCAGAGCCTAAACAGAACAACTTCTGAATGATCCCTGTCTCTTTGTACAAGTGTGGATCATTGATAACATCTTCAAAAAAATAACAGCCGGCCATTTAACTTGAATATGTATGCAGCCAGATTTTCCTCTGAAGTGAGGACTCATTCCCTTGGTCTGAGATAAACAGGAACGATATGTACATAGTGCTTGAGAAAAACCTGGCCAGAGCATTAGAGAGTTAATTATCATTCAGTGATAATTCTTTATGCTGAGATTTCAGTCTTCTCCTTCCTTGCATGTAGATGGGAGGGGGACTTCAGATCAAGTTACAGAGAGAAGTCAGAAATGGACCATGTGGAAGAGTGCTCTATGTAAGGCCAAGAGCAGGTTTGAAAACAGACCTATTTTCTGTGACTGTTGTTCCCTGTCTACCCTTGCACCTTGAAGCTGATGCTGCTCTAGAGAAAAGCATTGCTGCTGCATTGGACCATTTCTGAGGTGTTTTGTGTTCACCTCCACCCAGCTGTAAGCAGCTCACAGCAAGCTGCAGAGCACAGATCTCTGAATTTTCTTTCTTCATTATTTCTTCTCCACAGAGACTCCCCAGCTGAATCCTGTGATGGAGCCCCTGTCCTGGATGCTGGGCACCTGGCTGTCCGACCCGCCAGGAGACGGCACTTTCCCTACAATGAAGCCCTTCCAGTACCTGGAAGAAGTGCACATCTCTCATGTGGGGCAGCCCATGCTCAACTTCTCGTAAGTCTAGGGGTTTATCTGTGTCAGCAGCACCTTTTGGATCAGAGCAGGCATGGCTTCAGTGAGATTCGTTGGTTGTGTTTCTTTTCCAGTGGCAAAATAAACAAGTTTTCACCTACCAAATAAGAGGATGTAATGATATGTGGATGCATGCTCTGCCTTTCATTTTCCTTTAAAACTTGTGATAATTGTCATGCTGTTGCAACATACCCAGAGCTGCACACCTGCAATCACTGAAGATTCACTAGCCCAAGGGTACTGTGCGCTTCTACAGAGCTTTTCAAAAGTGGGTTCACACACCTGTTAACTTGTGCAGAAGCACACATGTACAGGACCAGGATTGTGGCCATGGTGCAGTGTACTGTCCTTGTCCCCATCAGTCGTGGGTTACATAGTGAGAAGTAACTCAGGGCGCTACAAATGTGACTGTAACTTAAAATAGTGAGAGGAACTTAAGGTATCAAAAATGGCCCCAGCGTGGACATCGCCATTTGTGCAAATTCCTTACCTGCCTTTGAAAGACTGGTGATCCTTCCGCTTGACTGTGGTGTACACTGAGTGCATGTGTTAGCCAAAAGATGTACTGTCCTCATGGCCAGAAAAAAACCCACCTTTGTTCTTGCTGGCAGTAGCTGTCTACTTAGAAATGAATCTTTGGGTAATAGCATTGCAACTGCTATCATTCTGCTTTGTGAATCTCCCATTTACAGAGACAATAAATGAAAGAGCATGACATGGCTGCCAAGTTTGTCCATTTTAAACCGTGATCCTCAGCCTTCACCATTGTGAAAATCTGAGGGAAAAATTAGTATTTAACAAACAATGTGGGTTAGAACGCAGATAGCTTGACTGCTTTGGCTGCAAGTAATTGTTCTAAGAATAATCAGAAGAAATCGGAGGAAAAGAAGTGACATGTTAGCTAACTGTTCAGTGCTGCTCCAGTACTCATTTAGGAGGGGTGAGTTGGAAAGTTCGTTGCTTTGAAAACCAGAGGAAAGAATAATTACAAGGTGCCAGTGCTGTGTGAAAGATACCTTGTGTTCCTGGTGTGCATGTTCACTGTGACAGAGCTGCCAGCTCAGCGTGTGACATTTTTAGTTCAGCTTCCAACAGAAACAGACCTCTGGCAATCATGCTCTGTCTACACCTCCCTCCAACTTTTGAATGGTTGCTGATTTGAGTAGTTTCTTTTTTTTTTCCTCCTCTTTTGTGCCAAAGAGATAGACACCTCAGGGCTGTTGAGCTCTGGGAAGCATCAGGAAAATAGGCAGCAGTGCCACTTGACTGTTACAGAACAGTCTGTGTGTCTCTTGAACACTCCAAGCACTGCAAAAGGGCTGATTTAAGTTCATTCCTCCTCTGATTCTAGATAATCCCACCATGAGGCATGAGTCCATAGGGTACCCAGCTTCACTAGCTGCTGAGATTGCTGGGACAGTCCTTAGGGGTGCAGCCCTGCACCACTGATAGAAGTCATTCCTGGTTCTTCCTATAACCCCGTGGTTAAAAGGAGACATCCTTTATATAGAAACAAAGCCAAGCAGGAGGAGTACTTTGAGTGTTTGCACCTAGGGGACATTGCAGAGCCAGAAGCAGCTGCAAGGCACCCCGGCTCCTCCCTAACTGCATGCCTTGGCTGTGCTCCCCCTTCTTTGAAGCCCATGGGTTTCTGGTACAGAAACTGTTCTCTGTAGGGGTGCCACGTGCTACACCTTATGCTGCTGGTCTTCTAGGAAATGTTGACGCTGCATGATTCATTATATTTTCCTTCACATAGGAAACACTTGCTCTGGACTTTTCCACTCTCAGTGCTTTAATAAATAACTGCTCCAGCTTGCCACGTGCCAGCACCTAGACAAGCCCCTTGGTCAAACTCTTGCATAGTTGTCCTGTTACCATTGGGGTGGCCGCTGAGGATGCAGCATAGGACAGGTCATGATGGCCAAGGTGACTGGTGTTGGCTGTTTCCAGCAGACACATCCCAGTTGCACAGCAGAGGCATGTGTGGAAACTGCTGTCGCATGAGGGAGTTCTGGGTGAGGGTTTAGCAGCAGCGGCTCCAAGGCTGCCTCTGTCTCCTTTCCTGTAGAAGGATGCGGAGTGGGAAATTCTACGAAAAACAGTATGAAAAGAAGCAAGTTAGTCTGGAATAAAGAAACAACAGTAGGATAGTCCACAACATTATATAGATACCTCACTTGCTGTTGTGTTTAAGCTGCTGTTTTATTCAGTTACCTGTGTAGACTTAGTAATGCTGTAGCACTAATACTGTTGTATGTATGTTCGTCACTGTGAACTTGTGATATATAATCAACCACATTATGGGTGACCAAACATACAACTTCGAGGCGTCATGAAGAATAAATAAGAATCTGAGATGAACTACTTTTTCTTTCTGAAGGGGGTGGTGGGAGAAATGTCTGCTGTGTTACTGCCTGCAGCAAATAATATGCAAAAAACACTAGCTTGGCAAGTTTAAAAGCTAAATAAAGATAATAGTGTAATTCCAAATATTTACTTGAGAAAAGGAAGTATTTGGTATAGAGTATGGCTTCAGCATCAGTGAAATGTCTGACTTCCTGAGAGAGTTTGAGCTAGCTCTTAGAAAGATCCAGGATCTCTGGAAAATCTGAAGCTTGAACTTAAATAACTAACTCCAGCTCTAAAAAAATAGCTGTGTCTGTAAAGTAACCGTATTTTTACATGTTTACATCTCCTGACCGTGAAGCATTGTCAGTCTTTTACTCTTCAAAGAATACTGCAGGCAATCATGTGGTTAAATAAAATACTGTTTCCTCTGAGACAAAACCAGGTCAAATGCTGTATTTTCAGTGGAACAAATATTTTGTATTCCCCTCAGGTTCAACGCCTTCCATCCAGACACCAGGAAGCCCATGCACCGAGAATGTGGATTCATCCGCCTCAAACCTGACACTAATAAGGTGGCCTTCATCAGTGCCCAGAACACAGGTACACAGCTGATATCCACACTGGGGAAGAGAAGAGCTCTTTACCCTGCTGTGCCATTTCATCACTTTTCCAGAAAATGATTGCATCTCTCACAGTTTCCTTTAATTTATTTTCACTGTGGGTTCACTGAAGGCAAAGTGAAAACAAATTAATAAATGAGCTTGTGTCAAAAGCACTGAGTTTCTAGGACTGGCTATGTGGCTTTACCCAGACTGTGGCTTTCCAGCTTTCTGTGACAGGGAAAGGACTGCAAGTCAAAATACTGCTCATTCAGGAGACTCAGGCAGTGTCGTTTCCTTAAATGATCGGTTGGTATTTGCAGATGTAGCTTTGTAAACCAAAAGAACACCTGCCTCTGTAACTGCAATTGCATTCTGAGTCTTAATGATGGCAGGTGATGAGTGGCCAGTGATGTTCTTGATGCCTTCATAGCATCCTGGTCTCTTTTTTTGGGGAGGCAGGGGGAACATGTACAGATAAGAGCGTTCCCACTGCTCTGGTGAGTTGGCCACAGTGTCCCTGGGGTAGGAACAGAGAGGTGCAAGCCTTGGTTCATGAGATCCTGGGTCTGGAGTCCTCCTGTTGCCAGCTCCTCCTTCTAAGCAAGGTCAGACTTAACAGCCCACTTGAACTGTTGTTGCCCCTGTCAACACTTGCCGTATTTGATTCTGCAGTGCAGGGTAGAGCTTGTGGTCCTGACAAGGTGGGGCTGTGGTGGTTTTAACCCCCACCTGCAGCCTTTCCACCCAGGAGTGTTTGGTGTGACCCGTATGGCAGGTTCCCTGTTAGAGACCCTGCCTGGGAACTACCAACAGGCTCCGCAGCACTGTAGCAGGGAAGCTTCTCTCCTACTGTTCCCTTAATCTTGGAGAGTAATCTCAGTGCAGTCTTCTTTCTCAGCTCCTAAACTAGGAGAATCTCCCACTGTCTGGATGTGGTGTCTTGGTACTCATTACACACCTTACAGGGACTGAACGAGAGAAAGAACCACATCTAAATTGTAAGTGAAAGAGTGTTAAAACCCAGTTGATGCTTAAATTTGCATCTAAAACTCCAGAGCAGGTGCAGCCAGTTGCAGTGTGATACTTATCCCACAGGCTATGAGTAAGTCTGGCTGGATTTTTCAAAGCGGCATTAGATGTCTGAGGTTGTATGGATTTGCAGTTATCAGTATGTGCTGGGTCAAATAAAACCATTCTTTAGGGAGAATAGTGGTCTATTACATAGCCTAATAATTGTGACATTGTTAAGTAACCTTTGTAGCCTAATATATCTGACCTTGCTTCTCACTAGGTCTGGTGGAGGTGGAGGAAGGGGAGGTGAATGGACAAGAGCTGTCTATAGCTTCTCACTCCATAGCCAGGATGTCCTTTGCCAAGAAGCCCCACGTAGAGCAGGTGAGTGCACAGGCAGTGAGCGATTCACATAGCACTGCTAGCTGCAGAAGGTGTCTAGTTGAGAGGATAGGTTGATTAGCATGCTTTAATTACAGATTGCCATCAGGAGGTCTTGGAAATATTGCATGGCATCCTGGATTATTCTTTCTGTGACAGCCCTCAGAAGATACTTTGTACATTACAAGACCCAGAGGGATCGTTAAGATAAGAACTGATGCACCGAATCAGACCAGCCAACCCAGAATCCTGTCTCCAGCAGTGGCCAGTAGCAGGTCCTTAGGGAAGAGAATAGGAAAGTCTTGTCTAAATACCCTCCTTATGGCAGTGGTGTTACTTAATGCTGGGTTCCTGGTTTAATTACAGTATAAGGACACACACATAAGGTATGTCCGGTATTGGATCTCATCAGGATATTTTAGGGATGCCTGCCTTTCACTGGAGCTCCACCTTGTCTTTGCACATCTCGCTTGCTTTTCGGTGCATTCACAAGTTGCTATGGGCTCTCTTCACATCTCTGGCTGCTTGGCATGGCTGGCACTTGCTGTCAGCTCCAGTCTTGCTTGACTGCTTCTTGGGGTTTGACTTTTTTTTTTTTTTTTTTGTGTAGCGATGGTTTGTTGTGGGTACAGCCAGGTGCGAGTAAGATGCTGGAGTCAGTGGGGCATACTGAGGTCACTCTGGAAGCCTAGCTGTCACATGTGAAGTTGTCTTGGCTGACTAGCAGCAGAGAAAGACAGGAAAGTTGAACAAGCTCTCACAAAGAGTAGGTACTGGCATGTTCTTGCATCTGTTTTGTTTTCTCTGATATCATGTGAACCAAGTGACTAACTGCAGTTGTTGAAGGGTGACAAGTGAGGTGTGGCTCTTGGGAGAGAAGACACTACTTTGATTGCAGCAAATACAGTATTGTCTTATTCTGGACTTCAAGGCTTAATTTTGCAACTTAATTTCTATGCGCTATAAGGCCAGCCCATAGATAACTGAGAGCACAAGTTTGTGCAGGTGCAGCCTGCAGGTGCAGCCTGTGTAATAAGTGTGCTTCCAAAATTCACTGACAGGCCAGAAATTGTATGTGCCTACACAAACAGTGTCCTAACTCTGGAAAGGCCAGTCCTAACACCCCTGCCTTCAGATATAAGTTTTGAATTGTTGGGTTTGTCCTTTCCCAGAAGATCTGTATTGCCTCTTTTCTATAGCAGGAGAAGTAAAGCTGTTAAATACTATGGATATCACTGAGGCAGCAGAGCTCTTAATTACAAACATTTAAATAAAATGGACCACCCTCTCAAGAGTCACTGCCTGAAATGTGAACAGATAGACTGGCAGGAGCAGAGGGGGAGAGCAACAGAATCCAGCGAATGTCTTACTGACTGAGGGCTCCAAGTCTGGCTTTGGCTGAAGGCTGGAAGAGGGAACCTCCTGAGCTGAAGGTCTGTGCTCACCTGGCACCTGAGGGCAGTTCAGGCCCAGGTACTGATCACAGTGAGTATCTGGGAGGCCCTTGCTGATGAAAGAGGATGTGGAATGAGAGGGAGTGGCAGGTAACCAGCTCCCAGTGCATTTTCTTCTTCACCAAGAACAGCATAAATTGCCCATGGAAATGACCACAAGTGTGAGAAGGGCACATGTGTTGGTACTTTAGTTGCTTATTTTGAGAAAACTTCACCATAATGTTGTGTTCCCGGGAGAAAGTGAAGCAGTGGGATGGCTGTGGCTTGGCCAAGCCCTAATTCAGGCAGGAAGACCTGTTCCTGTCCCATCCGATCAGCAAATATTAATCAAAACATAATTTGTGTATGACCCTGTTCCTGCTGTTGCCCCGTGAATGTCAGAACCATGGCACATCCTCTGCAGCCCGGTGTAGCTTTGCTCTCCACTGGGAAGAACCTCCTGGAAGGGGGACGTGTTGGATGTTGGCACTGAGGGCACACTGCGGGCATAGGAACGGGTGTGCTAACAGAGGACACTGCCTCGGAGCACGCAGACTGGCGACAGCTCGTGGACGTGACCTTCATTGGAAATGAGTGCATCCACAAAAGCCTCTGCATTTTAGGAATTTCTAAGGGGCTGGTCTAGGTGATTGCACACTAATCATACTTGAAGGTTATCCTGCTGGCCCCAGGACTTTGTTTCTGTTCACTCCTGGGGTTGTGTTCAGCACTGGAAGCAGTGGGTGGCTGCAGGCAGCAAGAGCAGCTCTTCTGGATGACGTGGAGGGAACCTGTGCTGAAATCACGCCAAGGGCCAACGTGCTGGGTGTGGGGGTCTGTGCTGAGCTGCCTCCTTACAGCCACGCTTGCTCGGGAGCTGCCCTGCCTGTGTGTCTTCCATTCTGTTACGTGGCTGTTCTCCTGCTGGACCAGGCAGCTGGAATGACACCCTCCAGTGTCTTATTGTGGAACAGGAGCTGAAGTTCATAAAGGATGGTCCTGCTTCTCTCCTTTATTTCAGCATGACACCTCAGAGCAGACCTGTGACCGGTGCTGAGTGCTGTGGACGCTCAGCCGCTCCCTCCTCCACTTTGGAAGCTGCTGAAGTGTAGGTTCAGGCACCTGATTACGTGGGTCCTAAATGGTCCAGCTCCACAGGGCAACCCCAGATTGCCTCTGTTGAGGTCTGGTGCAGCACAGACAGACTCACAGCCTGCCCAGGTGGACAGGGACAATGTCAACTGCTGAGCCCTCTCAGTGGACTGGTCTTGCCTTCTGCCCTGGAGCTGAACACCCACCTGGCTGCAGGCGCAAGCTGAGGCTCAGCAGGCTCCAATCTTCCCATGTAGCATGAGCAACACCTTACTCTGGCATGATGTGGTGGCATGCAGAGAGCCTGAGTGGTTCTGAAGGCTGCCTTGGGGACATCATCAGCACAGAGTGTCTCCCTAAGCTGCCAACAGGCAGCCACTCTTCTGGTGGAGGGATGTTGGCCTGTCTGTGCTGAGGTGGTGTCAGTAGTAGTGTCAGGACACGGCATTGCTCTGTGGATAATGGTCTTGGGACTTGGACCTGGTATTTTGGAAAGGACTGCCTTCTTTAGGAGACAAAACTCCTTGTTTACTAGCATAGCTGTAGTGAGCACCTCCTTCCACCTCTAGCGCATTGACAGCAAAACACCAGGATGGCAAAGGGAAGGTAGAAAGCACAGGTTATTTAGCCTGTGAATGCTGTTTGCTTGATTGTTATTTCTTTTCTTACCCCCTTTTTAGATTACCAGAAAATTCAGGCTCAATTCTGATGGGAAACTTGAACAAACTGTCTCAATGGCAACCACTACGCAGCCCATGACTCAACACCTCCACATCACCTACAAAAAGGTGACACCCTGACGCCAGGAGGGCTGGGCCTCCCTGCCGAGGGCAAGGAGCGGGGTGTCATGCACCAAGAGCAGCAGCAGCTCAGGAGCACGGCATGGCAGACCCCGGAGCTGGCTGCCTGCGCTTGCCCCCAGGGCCGCAGAGCTGCCCGTCCTCTTGAGAATGTTACTCAGATGTTTCTGTAATGGTATATTAAAAAAATAAAATAAAAAGCTTTTATTTTTATGGCTGTGTCTTTGGGTGTGATTGCACAGCCTCTGGCAGTGGTTACATAGGACTTTTTGGTGCGTGTTCATTAGTAAGTGTCAGGTTGCAGATCCATCCTCCTGGGCCCTTCTCTGCAGTCTGAATAACATTACAGGAGCAGCAGGATCAGGAATGGATTTGCACTGCAGGGACAGGCCCTGAGAACTCCAGCTCCTGCCTAATGAAACTTGGCTGAAATATTCAGAGGGAGCACCCACATCTTGCTGTGGACGGAGACAGCTGTTGCAGGACCTGATCCTGATGGTGCTTCCTGCTGACTTGACAGGACTGGGCAGTCCTGGAGGTCAGGACCCAGCTTAGTTTCAGTGCAGAATATCACAAGAGTTTGGGTGACAACTGTGAGCCAACAGGCAGCCACTGCAAACAGTGAGGATTGATCTCAGCAGTTCTTTTTTCTAACTTGAGAGTCATGATGCAGCCTTTGACCTTCATGAAATCTGTCCTGAAGTCCCTCAGTGGAGAGGGAAGCAAAAGTCCAGCACTACTGGTCTACAGCAGAGATAGGAGAGGTGGTTCTGGCTGTGTTTCTCCATCTAATTGTCTCCAAGGGCTTTCTGTGGTGTATGTGCAGCTCTAGGGCAGGCCTTGGCAGTGACATTTCTTTCTCACAACCTTCCCAACTGTTGTGCACAAACTCTTGTGGGCATGATGGGTCTGGTTTGCACCTGTAGCTCCCTTGGGGGTCCAAGACCCACCTCAGCCAAAGGGATTTAAAACCTTTGTGGTTTTGGAGCTCTGTGAGCTTCCTGGTGGTATCCTCAGTGTATTTGCAGGGAGCACAAAATAATTCAGATAGGTGGTTTCAGGATGTTAGTGCTACAATAGCATTTTCCAGGAAAGTGGAGGCGGTAGCAAGTCAACAGATCCTGCATTATGTTTCTGAGCTCCTGTATTTGATGGCGAAAATGCTAAATAAGGCCAATAAATGATAACACAGAAACTTCTCATAGTTCTGGAGATATCAGAAGGCTTTGGGGGAGGTGAAACAAAGCAATTGACTTTAAAAGTTTTTACTGTTCAGTAGGACTTCTTTATTAGCAGTATTGGGGTCACCCTGGGGATTCTCCACCATAAGGGCTCCCAAGAATTTGCAAGGGACATCAGTTTACACACACACAAATCATACACATTCATTAGATTTCCTGGAAAGGGGTGTCTTAGGATAATGAGTTCCCAGAATTCATTTACATAGTCCGAGCATGTGTAGTGGGAATAGGGTGAGGGACTTCAGTGGTGGAGGGAAGATGTAGCAGTCTTCACAGTGTTCGCTAGTGACCCTCTTTCCGGAGAGTGCGCTGTGAAGTAAAGTCCAGGCGCCTCCCTCCTAAATCAGCAGAATCATCCTCCCTATAACAGGGTCTCTGTGTCTCTTTGTTCGAGCCCCCCTTATCTCATTCTAGGAGTTGCTCAAGTGCCCACTGAAGGCCTCGAGTCTGCTCTCAGTGATTTACGTCGGGAGCCTAACGAGCGTTTCAATCTTACCTAAATAGACAGAGGGACCTAAGGAAACAGTTGAGGAGTCAGGAGTCCTTGAGAAACAAATGAAGCAAAACACAAGCAAAGCTTTCATACATCACAGTTTAGTCTTAATAATTGTCAGAAATTCCTTTGCTTGAGCATTTTCATTCCCTTTCAGAAGGCAGAACTTTGCAAATAGTTGCTGATCTGTGAAGAAGTGATTTTTAATGTTGGTGCTCTAAGTCTTGAAGTAGAGGGTGTTGCCCAGTGGTGTGAAGCCTAGATGGAGGCTGATCGTTAGGGATCAGCACTGGGTCTGATCCGCTTCACTAGTGATCGGGATGATGGGGCACAGTGTGCCCTCGAGAGAGGCATGGCACTGTTCAGCCTGGAGAAAAGGCTTATATATATAAAGATCTGAAGGGAGAGTGCAAAGGAGATGCACCACAACCACCATCAACAGGGACCACCTGAAAAGGGCCTGAGCAAACACAGAGGTGTGAAGCACGCTTCCAGCTGGGCTTTGTGTCATGGGGTCTGTCTCTGAGGCTGGAGGAGCTCCTGGGTGTGCCTGCGAGAGCCCTGGGATGTCACCCCATGACGTCCAGCAGCACCTTCAAGTCCTGCCAGCAGCTGAAAGGACACCAAGTCCCAGCAGCAGCACTGGAGGCATCCAGGTGCCAGAAGCTGCTGGCTGAGGGGTACCTGCCCCATCTGCTTGGGTCCCCCTCGAACACCCTGCTGGTGTGGACCCGTGATGGTGTGTGTTCTCCCATGCCTGTTCAGTGCTGGGCGGCCACCCAGAGACCAGCAAAGACCCGTCATGGCTGCGAAGGGTCTGGGAGGAAGAGCCGGGCTCAGGGGACCATGTGCACCACCTCCCCTGGCTCTGCTTCTGAGTGGGGGGGCCAGGCCCCCCGGGGTCCCTCTGAAATAAAACCACGGGGGATGATGAGAGGGGCCAGGCCTGGCTGCTTCTGTGCTGCTCATTGCTGCAGAACTGGGGGAGTGGGAAGGGTACGGCCCTGGACACTGGGGGAGAGAGAAGGAAACAGCTGTGAACCTGGGGAGAGGGTGGGATACGGCCCAGGGACTGGTAGAGAGAGAGGAATGTCAGTGTTGGAACTGGAGCAGAGGAGCCATTGCTGGATTCTCCCGTGCTGCTTTGCTCATTGCTGTGGGGATGTGCCTCTGGGAGGGGAAGGGGAAAGGGAGAGTCCGCTGGGACTCTTCTAAGCAGATCCCCAGAGGGGCCCGTGTCTGCTCTCCTGAAGGCCAGGGTCTGCGCTGCCTATGGGAGAAGTGGCCCCAGCCATGATGTGCCTCGTATTTAGGGAGTCTCTTCTTTGGGAAAACCCAAAGCCCTTCTTGCTCTGGGGTGTCCCCAAGAGCTGTGCAGTGGCAAGTGCCGCCTGTCCCGAAGGGTGCCAGGCCCTCCCTGCAGCCCCACTCCATCCCCTCCCACAGACCGGGTGGCCGGGGAGACCCTGGCATTGGGGCTGAGCTGCTGCCCACACCTGCCTGCCACCTTGCCAGACTTTGCTTCCCAGCAAACATCAGTGTCAAGAGTTTTGGGGGCCGTGTCTGCCCCAGCAAGGACAGCCGAGCTTGGGGTGAGTCTGCCTGGGGAGACCGCAGCCTCTCAGTGCCTTCTGGGCCCTGGAGATGGATGCAAAGATGAAAATCTCACAGAGATTTAGATTGGGAAACTCTGGCAAGCTGGAGGTGGCTCTTTTGTACTTCCCAAAGGTCCCCTCTGAGTAGCATCCTCTTGCTGGAGGCCCCAGGCCATGCCAGGCATCCAGGTGGCCCTTTCTGTCCTTCCCCAGAACTTCAGGGGAGCAGGAGGCAGAACATTTGCCAGCAGCTTTCTGATACCTAGAGAAAGATCCAACCCTTGCAAGGCTTTCGGTAAAATCCCTCCCCGTCAGCACAGAGCAACCCGCTCTGGTGCTGCGGCTGTGCGGCAGTGTGGTGTCAGCTCATCCCCCCATGAGAGCTGCTCTGTGCCAGCTGCCAGCCTGTGCTGAGGCTGGGGAGGGATTAAGAGGCTGAATCTGTAACGGATCCTCAGCAGACAATAGGTGTTTACAGGCTTTGATCTGCTGCTTCTTGATTCTATTCCAGCCCTGTGATAGAATTTCTCACGTGTAACTGAGCCCCACCAATCCATCCTGGCCATATATAATGGATGGTGGTGGAGCGAAGGAACACAAACGTGGCTGAATATCCTAACAGGTGTCCGGGCAGTGGAGCAGTGGGTCCCTCTGCTGAAGATTCCCCGCTGTCAGTACCTGCCCTCTGTGCCAGCCAGTGCAAAACCCTCCTGCTGTCCCCAAAGCTGGGCCTGGCCGCGTGGGGGGGCAGGTGCCGTGACCAGCCTTGGCAGAGAATGGGGCCATTCTCCGGTGGCCAAAGGAGCAGGATGAGGCTTGGAGCCAAGCTGACAATTTACATATCGAGGGCCGGCACTGGGGTTGCTGAGAGGGGCCATACCTTGGTTCTTCCATGCCTGTTTGCTCAGCCCTGTAGGGATGTGCCCCCGGCCCTGCCTGGGGAATGGCTGGTGGCCGCGGTGCCTCCAGCACAGATGGTCCCCCCCTCCCAGCCAGTGCTGGCCTCTGTCTCCACTGGGCGAGAGGCATCGCTCAGGAAAGGCCCTTGGAAGGAGGCATCCTTCACAGGAACTTCTTGAAGAAATGGGCCCAAACGATACCTTTGGGGTGCAGGGGGAAGACACAGGAGGGAGCCCCTTTCCATGGCAGACCAGGGTACCTGTCGTCCCTTGCCAGGTTATTGGAACACTTGCCCACCCAAGGAGGATGGCACCCTCCCCACCCTGCAGTGAGGTTCCTCCTCGCCGGCACGGGACAGGCTCTGGAACCCGCAGCAGCAGTGCCACACCAGGGTAGCACCATGATGGGAGGACTGAGTCCCGGCAGGAGAGGGGGCTCCCACAGAGACAGGGTCACCTCTGGGAGAGACCCGAAGCAAGGGGCTGATCCCAGCGAAGGCTCCATGGTGCTGGCAAGATGTTTGCTGCTCTTTGGCAGCAAAAAGCATTCTGGTTCACAAACATCAATCTGGCTGAATTTGACCTGGGGCATGGGACGTGTGTGTGGGCACAGCCAGGGGAGAGCAGCCAGAGTCCTTCATGCTCTTACCTCATCCTCCCGCTGTCACACAGGGATGTTAATTTGCCAGGATTTGCTTTCAACCTTGCTGGGGTTAGGCTGGGCTTTTAGGAGAAGCAGCGGGAACCACCCCAGCATGCTGGCTCCATGCGGGTCCCACCAGGCTGTGGTGGTTTTGGCATATGCAAAAGTGAAATAAAAGCTCTGGTCTCCAGAGAGCTAGCCAACTGAGAGCGGATGAACATTCACATTAACGTGTAATTAATGTGCAATTCTGGCTTCAGTTCTTTTGGCAGTGCAGAGTTAATTACAACTGAACTGAAAAGCATTGCACATGGATTTTATTTACTGCTTTATTAGTCTCATCTGTTCTCCCAGCAAAATGTCTCAGCTTGTTGCTCTTGTTCAGGAAAACCAGAAGAACTCATTGCATAGATGGCCTATGCTAACTCACATGCTTTGGCTGGAAAGCAAGCTCAAGGACATGATCGCACCACGGCCTTTTCCTTCAGACTCTTCTTGTTTGTGTAATGCATTGCCCTTGCACCTGAGCCCATTGCAACGCAAAGCAGGGTGCAGGGCTTCAGCCCCAAACCTGAAGGATGTGTCTGCATTTCAGAACCAGCAACATCTCTCTTCCCAGCTGTCTCCCAGCACTGCCCCATTATATTTTACAGTCTTCTCCATCAAGAGCTATTGGAATCTCTGCCCCAGGCACGCCATGCCACCAGCCAGGCTGGGCTGTCTCCCCAGATTAGCTGCTCTCACCTGCCTGGAATACACTAAGTGTGATCAGGGTATGAAAATCACCTCCCATGCTGGGCAAAAGCATCTTCTCCCAGCTGCCTGCTGACAGCAGCTTGCAGCCTGGAGGGAGCTGGCCATGCTACAGCTAAGAGAAAAACCTGTGAAGGGACCAGTAAGAGGCAGAAACCCATCCACCACCCACAATGGGGTCCCTCACCCCCAAAAGTCCATTGAATGACGAGTGTGTCCAGAGAAGGGCAACAGAGCTGGTGCATGTCTGGAGCACAGGTCTGATGGGGAGCGGCTGAGGGAACTGGGGGGATTTAGTCTGGAGAAGAGGAGGCTGAGGGGAGACCTCCTGGCCCTCTACAGCTCCCTGAAAGGAGGGTGCAGAGAGGGGGGATGAGTCTCTTGAGCCAAGGACCCAGCGCCAGGCCCAGAGGGAATGGCCTCAAGCTGCGCCAGGGCAGGGTCAGGCTGGCTCTGAGGCAGTATTTCTTTGCAGAAGGGGCTGTTGGGCGTTGGAATGGGCTGCCCAGGGCAGGGGGGGAGTCCCCATCCCTGGAGGGGTTGAAGAGTCGGGCTGACCCAGCACTGAGGGATCTGGTGGAGTTGGGAACGGTCAGGGTGAGGGTCATGGCTGGGCTGGAGGAGCTTCAAGGGCTTTTCCAACTCAGATGATTCTGTGAGATTGCCAGACCCTCGGCTCGCTCCAAGGGTGCCAGGTGTACCTGTTGCTGAGCCACAGTCAGCCAAATCACTCATTGCTGCAGCATGTGCTGCCTTGGCTGCCCTCCTGGCCTGGCTTTGCTGCTCAGCACATTTCCTGAGGAAGATGAATGCTGGTTTTGCTAAGTGAATTTTGCGGCAAATGCAAGTTAAGTGGGTTCAAATCCAGTGGAGAAGCCAGTTCATTTAGGGCATGGAGCATAATGGGAGAAGGAGAGCATCTGAAACAGGGAGGTGAAAGCTGCCTCTGGTGTGACAGTGAGGTTCCTCACCCAGGCCTTCTGTTACGAAAATTCGCACCTTGTCCATGCTGACTGAGGCAAGAGGCTGGGATGCAAAGCATGGAATTACTAAATATTTATTCATGCACATGAAGTGTCCCAGCCAATCAGGGCACCCAACTGTGACTTTTCCAGAGTTTTTATGCCCTTCAAGTGTTCAGGTACAACACAGTTGGACTAATCCCTAACACCCACGCTACCAGCCGCTAACCACAGTAGAACTTTGCAAAGCCACTCTAGTTCTGCAGCGTTCTTGCCACGTGTCTGTTGATCCAGGCGTCCCTGGAGTCGGGCTCGCTCGAGTTACTGATCTGTGATGCCAGGCAATGCTGGGAGGGTTTCAAAGTCGTGTCGGAGGGAGCTGGGATGCTGGTGTTCCCGTGGTTGTCACAGGGATGAAGCTGTCCTTTATCCCTCATGGACAGCTCTAAGCTTTCCAGAGGCAAAGTCCTTTCCAGGGCTGGACTGTCTTTGATGTTGTTCATATTTAAGTAAAACAAATTAAAAGTCTCCAGTAAAATTCCACTCCCTCATCACATCACAGTGTATAACTAATACATATATATTTTAAATATATATATAAATAAAGTTAGTACACTTTCATACTATAATGACTGATTGAAACTGATAGTTTGGGGAGGGATTTTTCATCATCCTTGCCAAGCCTGTGATGCACCCAAGCCTCCATCAGGGTCACCAGGCTGCCACTCCTTTCCGGCAGCATCGGTGTGCCAGGGCCCTGCCGCCCCCCAGCAACCCCTGCTCGTGACATCTGCCGAGAGGGGCTTGGACACCAGCATCTC
The DNA here is from genome assembly GCF_003259725.1 of Athene cunicularia. Taxonomy (NCBI): domain Eukaryota; kingdom Metazoa; phylum Chordata; class Aves; order Strigiformes; family Strigidae; genus Athene; species Athene cunicularia. The sequence continues at coordinate 571,635 of NW_020799111.1, read as the reverse complement.
GCCCTGCATGGGGCAGCGGGAGGCTTCACTCTTGGAGGCTGCTGGTGGAAAATTGCTGCTGCAGGCAGCGGGGAGCGTGACTCAGCTGCTCGAGCAAACTCAGATCTTGCCTGGGCGCTGCGGCTTCTCGGCAGGGACCGCTTCCACAGCCTGATTTGCTGGTTGGCTGCCAGCTGCCCTGCCATCTCCTCCTCACTGCAGGCAGCTCTGCTCTATTCTCCACTCATCATCTGCATCTCCAGTGAGAAAATGACCCACGGGAGGAGAAGGACATGGGACTGAATCCCTGTGGCAAGCACGGAGCAGAGGAGCTGGTGATGCGGCCAGAGGATACTGTGGGCCAGGTACAGGCAGCCTGGCTGGAGGGGCAGGGGGGTGGGCATGGCTCACAGGCAGCACTCTGTGCCTGCGGTCAGGGCACAGCACCCATCGGGACGGGTGTGTGGGCATCACCCTGTCAGCCCGGGGTGAGGGGACCCGTGCTGCTTGCGGTGGGGCAGGCTGCCAGGCCCCTCAGGGGTGCAGCCCCCTCCAGTGGTCCTTGCCGAGCCCGGGGGAGCAGGCAGCATGCTGTGGGAGAGGCTCTGCCCTTGACCCCGGAGCCCTTAAGGACAGGTATTCTGGGTGTTTTATCAGCACAGTTGTGCCCACGGAGGAGACAGTGGGAGAGCCCTTCCCGCATGGGTTTATAAGCTGCTTGTGGCCAGGCCCCAAACCCCCACCAGCCGGGGGGTCAGGAACAAGAATTAGGGGTGTGTTTGACCTTATTCAGACAGCTCTTTCCCAGGCAATTAGATCTGCTGTGGGTTGTGCTGATGCAGAAAGACAGTTTGCTGAAGTCTGTCTCCTAAGGTCGGTGGGGCTGCGTAGGTCCCAGAGGGAGCCGGGGAGGGGGCTGGCAAAAAGGCTTGTCCTCGCCGCTCCCTGCCTGCAGCAGTGCTGACCCTGGGGCTCCTTGTTCCCCCGCTAAGGGGTCCCCACCCTTGGGTGTGATACAGAGTTTGGCTTGCAGAAAGGCAGCCAAAATCCTCCTTAAACACCCGCTTGATGAGCCCACAGCTTCGCCAGTGCCTTACCTGAGTGCTGTACTTCCCCACTGCCTAATCGCATCTCCCCATTCCCTTTTGGGCTCGAGACACCTAGGAGCTTTTCCATCCTTGCTCCAGCAGCACACCAGCCTCAGCAGTTCAGGACCTCAGTGACAGGAGCTGTGAGCATTTTGGAGGGGCTCAGGAGTTTTGCAGTCCCTGCTGTGCAGCATGCCTGTGTGCATCTAGGTTTTAGCCCTGGACTCTCAGGGAACTTTTGCAGGGGGCACAATCCCCTCCCTTATGGAGGAGGGCCCTGTCTCTGCAGCCAGCGCATTGATACAGATTTCCCATGCAGAGCCATTCTCAGGCTGCTCACACAAGAGACCTGATTTCTGCTCTCCCTGCGGCCAGAAATAGCCCAGCTGCCTGCAGTGGAGCGCAAATGAGATCTGTGGGCTGGTGGATGGCCAGGCAGTGGAGCAGGCAGGCCAGCAGCTGTGTTGACAGGCAAAGCGGGGCGGGGTAAATTTTTGGAGGCTGACAGGCTGCCTAGGGCAGTGCGTGCATGTTGAGGCTGGTTCACCACCTGCGTGGCCCCTGTGTCCAGACCATGGCAAGGGTTTAGCAGGTTTCAGGGGATGTCTCTCCACCTGGGGAATGATAGGCAGGACACCCCAGTGCTCCAACTCCATGGGTATCTTTCTTCTTCTTCTCTGCTGCACTCAGGATGAAGATATTCAAGACCTCCCAGCCTAAGGACAGGAGAGAGGAGCTCAAGCGGGGCAAGACACAGCAGCCATGGCCGTACGTGGCCGGCGCACCAAGGTGCTCCCCTCCGAGCTGAACAAGGTGTGCCCCGAGAGAGGAGACGGCCCTGCCATGCACCCCAGGACAATGAGTGACTTCGAGGTGGTCCCCAACCTCCACCAGAGCAGTAGCAGTGTCTCAAAGAGCAGGCGGAAGGCACATTTCCCCACTGGCAGCAACGAAAAGGCAAGTTCAGGAGGTGCTGGAAGGAGGGGTGGTTGGTCACACTTGACCAAAGAGTGTTAATGAGTTATCTGGTGACTCATTAACAGGAGCATTAATAACAGATTGCTTTAGTTTTAGGGACAGACAGAGAAACCCCAAATATCTGAGATAGATACATGTCCAGCATTCATATCTCCTCTCCTTAGAGTGCATTGGCTTTGTCCTTGCAGATAGCTATGGAGCTTTCTTCCTTCACATCAGAAGAAGCACCCAGATGTGCTCCAAGCACCAGGGTGTCTGACCCCGGGCATAACTTCTGGCCCTTTGCAGAAACCCTGAACCCTTGCTGCTTTTCCTGCTCCCTCAGGAAAATCTCATCTCATGGATTCCTGAAAACATTCAGAAGAAAGAATGCATCTACTTTGTTGAAAGCTCCCAGACGTCAGATTCTGGGTAAGTCAGACTGTCCCTCACTCCCCTCCCCTGCCAGGAAAACAGAAGGGGTGTTTGGTGCCAAAGCTACAACACCAGAAAACCCCACCTTTCTGAGAGGGGAACTGGTGTCAAGGGTATTCACAAATTCCTTTTTGACTGGTTCTTCACCCTGCTGTGTGTCACCGCATGACTGATATCCCATGTCCAGTCAGGAACCTTTCCAAGGCTTTTGCATGCAGCCATTTTCATCCATCCTTCATCCACACCAACCTTAATATTCCTATCCTAAGCCTCTGCAGAAGGAAATACCAATCTTTGCTAAACTTCCTCTCAAACAATGCCTTTGTTTCTGCACAAGTTCTGAGCTGGAGGACGAGCTGGGTGGGAGATGCTGGCGACTGTGGTGTTCTGAGAATGCCAACACCTCCTGCCTGGGCCAGCTGGGCTTTGCCTTTTGGCCTAGACTGTGTTCAGCAGTTTGTGGTGTGTGTTTCAGGAGGACTGTGTGTGAGTGTGGCTATCTCAGGGAACAGCACCCGGAAGATGCTGCCAAACCTCCCATCTTCTTGGGGAAGGAATGGGACCCCAGCAGGCACATCCAGGAAATGCCAACAGATGCCTTCGGTGATATCCACTTCACGGGCCTGGGACAGAAGATGGGGAAGGTGATCTGTTTTTCCCATCTGTGGTGCTCGGGGAGACAGTGTTCAGGTCTTGCCATGGCAGATGAAATGTGAATATTTCCATTCTGAATGAGAAAAGGTTAGAAAAGTGTGGAAACGCCCCAAAGGCAACACTGACCCAAGCAAAGGAAACAGTGTGGGACAGCATCCTCTCTGTCTCCCAGCCCTGTACCTAGTCCCTTTCTAAAACTATGAGAGTGATTTTCATGCTGTGAGGCCCATTCTTCAAGGAGTGGCTGTTCCCTGTCCTCGTCCTTAGGTTCACCTCAGGAATGTTCAGCCCCAGGGAAGCAAATGGGAACAAGGTCATGCACAAAGACCTGGGCTGCAGCAACAGGACTCTGCAGGGAAATGGTCCTGTCTCTTTGCTGGGACAGGATAAATTGTGTCAGAGTTACCCCAACTCTGTTGTTTTCACCCAGAACACATGTATGCTCCCTTTTTTTGCAGTATGTGCGCGTGTCCTCAGATACCCCTCCACGGGTCATCTACCACCTCATGACACAGCACTGGGGCCTCGATGCACCCAATCTGCTCATCTCAGTCACCGGGGGAGCCAAAAACTTCATCATGAAGCCAAGGCTGAAGAACATCTTCCGGCAAGGTCTAGTCAAAGTGGCCCAGACCACTGGTAAGAGATGCAGAGGGTCTCCCTGCCATTGCAGTGGGAGAGGGGGCTGTCATCTGGCTGTGCCAGGTTCAGTGAGTTGGGCTGCCGTGGAGACACAGAGCTGGCCCAGGAGGCGTGTAGGCCCCCGTCTAGTCTACCACCACCAGGGATGGACTGCTCTTGCTCAGCCACTGCAGGCAGGCGCACAGGGAGCTGGACCAAGAGATGCAACACTGTGCTAGAGAAGGCATCTCCTGTGCTGCCAGGGCTTGATGTCGTGAGCAGGAAAGACATCTTCTGGGGGATGGAACATCTCTGAGGACCAGGTGTTCCTGCACACATCAAGGGGATTGCTAAGAGATCACTGTGAGCAGAGCCTCCCCCTTCCCAAGCCCCTCTCTGACCCGCAGGGGCCTGGATCATCACGGGAGGGTCCCACACTGGTGTGATGAAACAGGTGGGAGAGGCAGTGCGAGATTTCATCCTGAGCTGCAGCCACAAGGAGGGCGAGATTGTCACCATTGGCATAGCCACCTGGGGGACCGTATACAACCGGGAGAGCCTCATCTGCCCCATGGTGAGCCCCATGGAGAGTTGGAGATGCGTTTGCTTTGCCTGTGCCTGGACTGCCAGGGAAGTTCTGCCAAGGACCGTGGTGGGAACGGGTGCTTCAAGACGTGCCTGTGCCTGGCAGCCCTGGTAGAACCCAGCTGCACCAGAAGGAGTCACAGTCCCAGGCTGATGTTTGCTGCGAAGCCCCTCTGTCCCACCCAGTGTCTTGTGTAGGTGCTGCCCTTCTCCTAGGAGGAGTCTTGCGGGTGTGAGGGCAGGTGGAGCAGAGACAGAGGAGCCTGGGGCAAGGCTGATATGAGGACTGTGGGGCAGGCAGTGGTGGCTGTTTGGCCAGGCTGTCCCCACGTGCTAGCCTGTTCCTTTCCCACGTGCTGGATACTTTGGGCATCTGGTGCTGCTCTGCAGCCCTGCCAGGCTTTTGCCAGAGTCTCTCCTCCTGCACCTTGCAGGGTGGCTTTCCAGCTGAGTATGTACTGGATGAGGAGAACCAAGGCAGCCTGTCATGCCTGGACAGCAACCATTCCCACTTCATCCTGGTGGACGATGGGACCCACGGGAGGTATGGGGTGGAAATCCCACTGAGGACCAGCCTGGAGAAGTTCATCTCGGAGCAGACCAAAGTGAAAGGAGGTAACAACACATATCCAGGAGGTAACAACACATGTCCAGGCCTGAGGCAGGTGAGGGCAGGTGAGGCAGGTAAGGGGTGACCGTCCTGGCCTCCAGTGAGAGAGGAGGCTGTGGCTTCCCTGGAGGATCCTGGCAAGGAGTTTGAGAGGACTGTCATGGTAAATGTGGAGCCTGGTTCCTCAGTGACACAAATCAAAGAGCCTTTCTCTGCCAGCTGCTTGACTTATGGGCTCACCAAAGGGGGTCCCCAAACCTTGTGATGCTGAGCTGATCAAGGATAGTAATTTCTCCTAAAGGGCCAGACCTCCAAGGAGGCTTCCAGGTGGTACCTTCTCACTGTGCAAATGATCTGTTCTAATAGATGCACACACATGCTCCAGCAGCAGGACTGCCATCTCCCCTCTCTCTCGGACCCTGGCATGTCGGGGCAGTGCTCCCACCTCACCTTTTGCACCCTGCCACTGAGAGGGGACAGCATTCAGCAGTATGGGCAGGGGCTGCCCCACAGGGAGGTGACCCGGGGCTCTGCTTCCCCGCAGGTGTCGCCATCAAGATCCCCATTGTGTGTGTGGTGCTGGAAGGAGGCCCCGGAACACTCGACGTAAGGAACCACTCGTGCCCGCTCCTGGCAGAGCTGAGAGATGGGGGTGGTGGGAGAGGGCAAGTCCTTGCCCCGGTTGCTGCTCGCTGGTGTTGGTGTGGGTGTGGTGCCACACTCTCTGAAACGCGGCTGGATGGGAGTGCTGCACAGCAGCGGTGGGGATCTCGGGCTCAGAGAGGGCCCCTGGGTGGGATTAGGACCAGCCTCTCTGCTCTGTTGCAGACCATCTACAACGCCATCACCAATGGGACACCCTGTGTGATCGTGGAAGGGTCTGGGCGTGTGGCCGATGTCATTGCACAGGTGGCCAGTCTGCCTGTGCCCAAGATAACCATTGCCTTGATCCGGAAGAAGCTGAGTGTATTCTTCCATGACACCTATGAGCTCTTCACTGAGGGCAAGCTGGTGGAGTGGACCAAGAAGGTGAGCCTCTTGCAGGCAGACAGCTCCTCTCGATGAGCATGTGGAGACGAAAGGGGCCCCCAGGGGTCCCTGCCCATGAGCAGCAAGGCTACCAGCGTGACGTTTAAGGCTCATCTTCTGCTGACCATCCATCTCCCCACAGCCATGCTCTGCATTGTCCTAGTGGGCACTCCAAGGGCTTGAGCTCTGCTCCTCCACTGCCTGTTCCCTTTGGGCAGAGGGGGTTGTGAGAAGCAGCAGGGAGGAGATGCTGCTGATGATTGCTTGCCCGTGGCTCTCCTTGTAGATCCAAGACATAGTGAGGAGCCGGCAGCTCCTGACCATTTTCAGAGAGGGCAAATATGGCCAGCAGGACGTGGATGTGGCCATCCTCCAGGCCCTGTTCAAAGGTGAGGGGTGGGGAACTGTTCAAGGGGGGTGGGGAGAGGTGAATGGGATGGGGGTTACAAGTTGCTTCCTGCAGCTGCTTTACTTAAGGGTTCCCCAAATCTTATGTTGCACAGCTGATCAGGGAGACATGTTTCTCCCAAAGGGCCAGACCTCAAGGGGGCTTCCAGGTGGTATCATCTCGCTCAGTAAATTATCTTCTATTCTAACACAAGTACTTTGCATGCAGCATCACGGAACCAGGACCATTTTGGTCATGAGAACTGGGACCACCAGCTCAAGTTAGCTGTGGCCTGGAACAGGGTGGACATTGCTCGGAGTGAGATCTTCACGGATGACCACGAGTGGAAGGTAAGGCCCTGTGCTGCTTGTCTGGTCAGCCTTACAGCTTGTCATGTCCCACTTGAGGACTGTGGACATTCAGGGTATGTTTCATCTCAGCTGTCCCTAGGGGGAGTTTTTGAGAGCATTTCTTTTGGACCCTAAACTCCTACCACATTGCTAGGAGCTCCTCATCTCTCCTGTTTTTCAGAAGTGCTTTGAACACCCAAAGCAGAGCTGAGCACACCCTGCAATTCATTGCTTGTAAAGTTCCTATGTGGCCTACCATTGTTTACAAAGGCAACTGGTATTTTGTTCAAAACCAGTGTCTTTTAAAGACAATTCACCAACCTAGAGCAAAAAATACCTTTGGCCAGTTCTGCCTTGTGGTCACTGCTCGTGCCATGTTGTCAGATGCAACTTGTCTCTAAACTCATCTCTCCCAGCCTGGTGCTTCCCTGCTCAAACTTTACTACAGAGTGGGACAGTGAGCACCACAACCCAGCTCTGCCATCCTATGCTGAGAAGTCAAAGCTGAGCAGGGTTTGTGCCCTTTCTGTGGGGCTGTGGGACTTGGAAGGGATTTTCCTATTTCATTCGACAGTTTGTGTTGCCCCAGCTCACACGCCTTTCATGGGATTGGGAAGGGCTGGTGGGAATCCAGATCCTGATGAGGATATTTTTGATGGTGTGAAAATGCACAGCTTATACAAGATCTACACCTTTGCTGGGAAGGGAGGATGAGGCAGGCTCTCAGATTAGCCAATGGAGGCCAGGGCTTTTATAAGGTGCTCCAGCCCTGGACTGATGTGGCTGGTATGAAAAGCTGAGGCTGAAACCAATCTGTGGTAGAAGGTCAACAGGTACCTTCCTGCCAGGGCAGACATGTACCACCTTACCCATGGGCTTTGTTTTCACTTCTGAACACTTGTAAAGGTTGCCTTGGAAAGGAAAATGCCACAAAGGCTGAACTGGGTGACCATTGGGAGCAGCCAGTCTCCCCATGGCTGAGATCCAGATGGCAGCACCATGATCCTTCATCTGAAGAGTGTGTACAGAGTACAACCCTGTGAGGTCCTGTTCATCTGTATGGTGCACCCTCGTGAGCAGGGGAAAGAGGGTCTACCCTCTACCCTACCCCATCCCTCCCGTCAGCAGCCAAGGGAGCAGAGGAGTTCACTGCCAGAGGAGAGGGCATACTAATCCAGAAGTGTGTCTTTGGGGGAGCCCCTCACCTCTGTCTCTGGCCTGCCAGCCCACAGATCTCCACCCTGTGATGGCAGCCGCCCTGATCTCCAACAAGCCAGAGTTTGTGAAGCTGTTCCTGGAGCAGGGAGTGCGTCTCAAGGAGTTTGTCACCTGGGACACCCTGGTTTATCTCTACGACAACATGGCCCCATCCTGCCTGTTCCACAGCAAGTTGCAGAAGGTCCTGCTGGAGGAGAGAGAGCACGCAGCTGGCTCCAAAATGCCAAGAGTGCAACTGCACCATGTCTCCCAGGTGCTGCGGGAGCTCCTGGGCTGCTCCACACAGCCTCTCTACCCCAAGCCCAAGCACACGGAGCGGCCCCGGCTCTCCATCCCTGTCCCACACATCAAGCTGAATGTACGCATCTCCAGGTTACGTGGTTGTAGAGTTGCATTAGGGAGGGGGATTCCGGCTCAGGAAACTCTCTTGGAGGTTGCAGCTGTGTCTCTGTTCTCTTGCATGCTCAGGAATACCACTTGAAGTCCCATAAAGTCCTGCCCAAGTCATCTGCCCCACCCATTCCAGGTGTGACTCCCACCCTCCTATGCCCTGATTCTGGTGGGCCGGAGCCAGTGGGCTGGGTGCACCACGCAGGATGGGCACATCCCCACATGATCTGGCCCTAGAAAAAGTCAAATTTCCAGGATGAGTTCAGTCTTGGCCACCCCACTATCTGCAGAAAAGGCCCTTCCATGGGTGGCAGAGGCAGGCACCCAGGGTTTGGGGGTGGCTTTGGGCTTGGGGCTGTCTGACCTCTGCAGCCTCTTGGCAGGAGAACAGGTCTGACCATCGCACATCTTGCAGGTCCAGGGGTCAAGTCTCCGTTCCCTCTACAAGCGCTCAGCTGGCCGAGTCACCTTCACCATGGACCCGGTCCGTGACCTGCTTATCTGGGCTGTGGTCCAGAACCGCAAGGAGCTGGCAGAAATCATCTGGGCCCAGGTATCACAGCCCAGAGCTATCGATCCCTGCTGAGAGGCTCAGATGGAGCCAAACCCCCCCAGACTCAAGTGGAAAGATGATTGTACCTGCTGGCATTTGAGCCAGCAGGAGAGCTGGCCCACGGCAGCGCCTGAGCCTCACCCCCAGTCAAATGGGAGCCAGCTCGTGTGCCTGCGGACACTTGATGCTTATCCCCAGACACACGCCATGGTGTCAGATCCTTCCCTTCCCAGCCAAGATGTACTCTGCGGGCAGAGTGATGTGCTGGGCCAGAACTGTGCTCTTCCTTGCAAAGGCTGAGTGAGGGCTCAGCATAGCGCAGGCAGGACACAGGGGCATGGCAGCTGTGGTGGAGAAGACTTCCACCCATAAACAGCATCCCCAGGGCCAGACGCAGTGCGGCCGGCGGCATGGTGACCCCAGGGCCGTGAAGTCACGCCATCCCATTACCCGAGGCTTCCCACAAGAGCAGGGTTGTCCCCCGATTCCCTGTGGCAGGGGGTTACCTCCTGCTGCTGCACCCAGAGGGGAGCACAGCTCAGCCCTCGTCACGGTGAGCTGTCCCTCCTGAGCAGCAGTCTGCTTGGGACACCCTCCTTCCCTCCCGTGGGAGCCATGGAGGGCTCATCAGGACTGCCAGGATTTGCAGGATAGGACGCACACCCCCACCCTCTTTCTGGCCTCTTCTGCTCCAGAGCCAGGACTGCATGGCAGCTGCACTGGCCTGCAGCAAAATCCTGAAGGAGCTCGCCAAGGAGGAGGAAGACACTGACACCACTGATGACATGCTGGCCCTGGCCGAGCAGTATGAGCAAAAGGCAATCGGTGAGCAGGAGGGGACCAGCAACGCAGAACTGCTCTCGCACCCGGCAGGGCAAGCTGGCTTTGCCCAGGAGGTGTCTGGGGGTGATGGGTGGGCTGGGTGGTGCCAAATGGGGGTCATGGTGCCATAAGGGCTGTGGCCAGGGGTGGTGGGAGCACAGAGGGTGCCACTGTGTGATGCAATGCCCAGATCCTGCTGCAAAGGGTGACTTTGTGGGCACCTTGCTGAGCACCAGCCTGGCCCTGGAGTTCAGCCTTGTCTGCCTGGAACCTGTCTGTCCAGGCGTGTTCACAGACTGCTACCGCAAGGATGAGGAGAGAGCCCAGAAGCTCCTCACGCGTGTGTCCGAGGCCTGGGGGAAGACAACCTGTCTGCAGTTGGCATTGGAAGCCAAGAACATGAATTTTGTGTCCCATGGGGGTGTCCAGGTGGGTTCCCAGCAGTGGTGCTTGGAGGGAAAGTGGCAAGTGTCCCCTGCCCCAGGTCCAGGGTTCCTTTCTGGCAGCAGCGGGACTCTGCCCTGCGGTCCTGCTCTGACAGGCTGGCCTTTTCCTCCCTCATTACAGGCCTTTCTAACCAAAGTCTGGTGGGGGAAGATGTGTGTGGACAACGGGCTCTGGCGGGTGATTGTGTGCATGCTGTTCTTCCCCCTTCTCTACACCAGCCTCATCACCTTCAGGTACTTCTTGCAGCTGGGGCATGTGTACACCCATGCTGGCTGGGAGAAGCTGCTGTGGCATCTCCCTGGTCAGCTGAGCCCCACTTCCACCCCTGCTCCTCACAGGGAGAAGAGGGTGCAGCCCATGGGCTGCATGACACGCCTCCGAGCCTTCTTCACGGCACCTGTCGTCATCTTCCTCATGAACATCCTCTCTTACTTCACCTTTCTCCTGTTCTTTGCCTACGTCCTGATGGTTGACTTCCAGCCCTCGCCATCGTGGCGGGAGTACCTCATCTACTTCTGGCTCTTCTCCCTGGTGTGCGAGGAGATCCGCCAGGTATGGGGCAGGCAAAGTAGAGGTGAGGAGGAGGTGAGAGGAGGGAGAGACACCCCTCTGGGTGCTCCTGGGAGGTCCTACATAACTCACGGTGCCATGCTTCTTCTCATGACACCATCCACTGGGAGAGGTTCCAGCACAAGGGACTGACAGATTCCCCGAACCTCTGAGGCCCGAGAATCTCTGTGGCTGCGTCTGGCTTGGCCCTGGGTACTTGCAGAAAGACACACTGTTTTGAGCTGAAAACATCAGGAGGTGGAGGGACCACTTCCTTCCTTGGGCATTTGTTCACAGAAGCATTTCCAGGCTTTGCTTGACATTTGATTTTTTTTTTAGCTTCTGCTTCAACAGCTCAGTGCCTTTCTTTACCAGACTAAAGAGCCCCATGTCTCAAGTATCTCTCCCCATGCTCCTTCCATGTCCCTGTAGAAAATTCTGTAGGCTTATGTTAACCTTGGGTAAGAAAGAGGGTCCAGTGAAGCCCAGCAGGTCTGTGTGGTCCCTCCCCTCTACAAGGCACATGAGTATCTTACATTTTCACTGAAACACCAGCCGCTCTTCTCTTCCCTACAGCTGTTGCATGATCCAGATGGGTTTGGGGTTGTGAAAATGGCTTCCCTGTACTTCAAGGACTTCTGGAATAAGTTGGATATCTGCGCCATCCTAGTGTTTATCACAGGGCTGTCTTGCAGGTGAGTTGCAGAGCCACTTGCCTAGCAGTGTGCAGGCTCAAGCCACAGCTGTAGGCCACAAAACTAGTATGGGAATTGTGCAGGTTTTTTAATCGCAATTTCTTCTTCCAAAGGCCAACAAGTATTTTTGTGGTCACATGATTCTTTCTAACCAATTTGCCTCTGCTTTCAGCTGCTTTTAGGAGATATGTTTTTCAGGCCACAACTCTCACCCAGCACTCCGGGGAAGCTCACTGAGATTGCAGAAATTAAATGCTGTGAGATCAGAAAAAACCCACGCTGGTGGTACTGAGATGTTTCCTCTCTTCTGTGCCCAGGCTGATCCCGTCAACTTTATATCCTGGGCGCATCATACTGTCACTGGCTTTTATAATTTTCTGCCTGCGTCTGATGCACATTTTCACTGTCAGTAAAACACTGGGGCCCAAAATCATCATTGTGAAACGTATGGTGAGAGCCTCCCTCCATCGTGCCAGGCTGATCAGCCATGGGATGGATGTGCCACCCATGTTATCCTATCCTGGAGTGGGGTTTGCTCCAGGATACAATTTTGCTTCCTCTCTGTCTTTGCAGATGAAGGATGTCTTCTTCTTCCTCTTCCTGCTAGCAGTGTGGGTGGTGTCCTTTGGGGTTGCCAAGCAGGCCATCCTGATCCACAACGAGGAACGTGTAGAGTGGCTTTTCCGTGGTGTGGTCTACCACTCCTACCTGACCATCTTTGGGCAGATTCCCTCCTACATCGACGGTAAGGGGCACCAGTCTGTGGCACGAGCAGGGCGGCTGCGACAAGGCTGAGGGGTACCAAGCTCACGCCACTGTCTGCCTTACTCCTGCCACGTTGGCCTCTGGAAGTCCTGCACGGGGCTCCTCTCCAAGCACAACGTGAGACCAGGAGGGAGCAATGACAGGGCGTGGGGATGGGGCCCTGCTCTGGCACGTTGGGAGTGTTGCCACCAATGCAAACCCAGGGACTGCACCTGCCCACGTGGTCAAGAGAGCTCAGGAGCAAAGGCACAGGAGCATGAGTCAATCCAGTGCGGTGCCACAGCTGCAAAGCTGGTGGCAGTGAGCAGAGCACGTGGGATGATGCAGATCAAGGTCAAGTCCCTCCCTGGTGCTAAGCTCCCTTGATGCTGGCCACTTTCAGAGAGCACAACATACTTGGAGACACCGCGAGGTTTGCCATGCTTTTTTGCAGGGGTCAACTTCAACATTGACCAGTGCAGCCCCAATGGGACCGACCCCTACAAGCCCAAGTGCCCAGAGACAAATGAGGACAACAAGAAACCCATCTTCCCAGAGTGGCTGACAGTCATCTTACTGTGCCTGTACCTGCTCTTCACCAACATCCTCCTCCTCAACCTCCTCATCGCCATGTTCAAGTGAGTTTAGCCTGGCTCCAGGCTCCTGACAGTGAACTGAGCTGGCTTTGTTTGCAGGCTTGGCCATGGCCAGGGCACCAGGCACCACATGCTGAGAAAGCACAAGGAGGGTCCTGGGGCACATGCTGACCAGAGCACAGGGGTGCTTTGGGGGAGTTACCGATATGGTGGAAGTAGCAGGTGCAGACCAGGCTGATCAGGGAGATGGGTAGAAGCTGGGGCACTATACAAACATGATGTGCTCCCTCATCCCCACGGCACAGCTGACACCTGGGCTCTGCCCCAGCTACACCTTCCAGCAGGTCCAGGAGCACACGGACCAGATCTGGAAGTTCCAGCGGCATGACCTGATTGAGGAGTACCACGGCCGGCCACCTGCACCGCCACCCTTCATCCTCCTCAACCACCTGCAGATCCTGGTCCGGCGAGGCTTGCTCCGCAGGCCAGCCACATGCTACAAGCAGCTCAGTGAGGACCAGCATCTCCCCCCCTGCCCTTTTCCCCCTCCCCAGGGAATGGCATTGTGCACTGAGCCACAAGGCTTGATGTCTGGGCTGTGGTACCGGGGTTTGGGGTGCCCAGGGATCTGACAGCACTGCTGTTCCCTTCCTTTGGCAGAAAAGAAGTTGGAGAAGAATGAAGAAGCTGCCCTCCTCTCTTGGGAGATGTACCTGAAAGAGAACTACTTGCAGCACCAGCAGTGCCAGGAGAAGCAGAACACAGAGCAAAAGATCCGAGACATTGCACAGAGGTACCAACACTCCTGGGACAGGGGCATCCTTCTGTTCTCTGGTGACCTGGGCAGGAAAGAGTTGGGATCAGTGCAGGGGTGGCTGCTGAGGGGGTTCCTCTCTGCACTGTTCCTCCAGGGTTGACGTACTGGTAGAGCTACTGGACTTGGACCAGGTGAAGAGGACAGGGCTAGTGGAGCAGAAACTGGTCTCTCTGGAAGACCAGGTGAGGCAAAATCTGAGCAAGTACCTAAGAAAGGTGGGTTTTTCCAGAGGCAGAGTCAACTGAACCAGAGCACAAGAGAAAGACCCTCTGAATCAATCCCCCTTAAACCAGTTTGAGTTTCCTTGATGAAACGGTAGCATCCAGGAGGAAGAAGTTTATGGAAAACATTCTGTTTAACTCCAAAGTGAACAGGATGAAGGTGGGAAGTGGTGGGATGTGCCTCTGCCTCCACTGGTCACCCCAAGCACCCTATCTTTTCTCCTTGGCCAGACCCTCCAAACCTGGAGATGGGGGACTCTCCAGCCCCTCCCCATGAAGCTGCTCCACACCCTGCACAAGTAATGGGGTGCCAGGGAGCCAGACCAGGCCCTGGCGTCTCCTCTCTGAGATGGCTGCAGCACGGCTGCTGTTTCCACTTTCATTTCTGCCTGCTTTGAAAAAATGTTTCCCTGGGGTTGGTTCCAAGCTGAGCACCAGGGCACGGCAAGGGTTGTTGTGATGGGGGGATGAGCAGCCAGGAGCCAAGGGCTGCAGTGTCTCCTGCCAGGGCCGCATCCTCCAGCACTCAAGCAGGGGAGCCCGGGGGGCAGCTTGGGTCTGGGGGGGGCCTGACCCCTCTCCTGTCCCATGCAGGTGCATCAGAGTGCCCAGGCCCTGAGGTGGATAATGCAGGTGCTGCAGGACAACGGATTTGGCTCAGGCGAGGATGTTCCACCCATGGGTAAGCACAGCCTGCCTCCACCCCAGCTCAGGGAATCCTAGAGCCCTGCGCTGGCACTCACTGTGGACCAGGGCTGAGCAGCCCCTCGCACCCCTCAGTTAAGCAGCGAGGCAGAGGCAGAGACTCCTTTGGCTCAAGGAGGTCTGGGGGGTCTGTGAGGCCATCCAGCCCCTCCTGCAGCCATTTCCCCCTCCACACCAGAGCCCTCCCTGGAGCCCATGGCTGGGGCTTTCCACTGCAGCATCCCCAGGGTGGTTCCTCTGGGGCCTGCCAGAAGGGAAGTTGGGGACCAGGTCCCCAGGGAACATGAGTATCCTCATGGAGAGACCCAGCCAGCCCCCTCAGCAGAGTGACGGTTGGCAGCACCAGACTCATCACCCTGCTTTGCGGGGCTTGCTGTCTGTGTCTGCATCGCAGGCTCCAGCAAAGCCCCGGAGATGAAGGATGTTGACCTGGAGGGGAAACCTGAGGAGAGCCAGCCCCCATACCACGTGCTTGCCCGAAACCTCCTTTACCCAGGATCTCACACCCTCCGCTTCCCTGTACCGGATGAGAAGGTGCCCTGGGAGGTAGGAGCTGTGACCCTGGGCAGCGGGGCTGGGAGCGAGGGCCACAGGGCTGATCCTGATGGCAGTAGGAAGAAGAACAGAGCCATCATCGTGCCTGTATCACACTTGGGAGCTCTTGTTTCCCAGCCCTGGAACAAGTGGCTTCCTGGAGCGGCTGCTCCAAGGCCCTTCCAGGGACAAAGAGAGTTCAACAGGTATTGTTTCTGCTGGGATCTGTAGTGATAGGGATGCCTAGGGATGCTCAGTTAGGAGATAGAGGGAACAAACACCTGCCTCTGCATTTCCTGAATCAGGGCTGGCTCAGGATCTGACATTGGCTTCCATGGGGGCATGAGTGAGAGATACCAACCCTCCAGCTGAGACCCTGAGCTCAGCCCCCAAGCAGGGCCTGGAGCCCTACATGCCTCTGGGAGTGTTGCCACAAGCTGGGCGGAGGGAAGGACTGGGACAGAAAGTGTCCCTGGGGGTCCCAGTCCCCACCTGCCTGACACGGCCATGTGCTCTGCAGGTGGACTTCCCGCTCTACGACCCTCCTGCCTACTCGGCTGACCACAAGGACATGGCCGTGCAGGACCCATTCAGCCCGTGAGTGTCCCACTGTGGTTCCCTGCTCCTCTGCCCCTTCCCCCAGGTGGCACAGCCAGCCCTCCCTGCTGGGCTGCCTCCTGTCCCCCAGCTCCTTGGAGTCTCTCCTGAAGATCAACTATAACACCATGGATGGGCTGATTGACCGGCAGAGCTTCCATGGACTCTACACCGTGCAGGATGGGCTGCCACTGTGAGTGCATCCGCCGTGGGGCAGAGGGCTGAGGTGGGAGCTGAGGTGCCATGCTGTAGGCAAGGCACGTGGGAGATGGAGAATCCAGGGGGGGCTGAGTGCATCCAGCCCCTTCCCACATCTCTGTGGCTTGTGGTGGGGCAGGGATAATGGCACACATAGTCCTCAGGGCTGTGTCCCCCCGAAAAAAGCCCAGCACCCCAGAAGAGATGCAGTGCAGTGGTGGTGATATCGTGAATCCTCTTTTCAGACATCAGTGGGAAATTTGGGGCAGTGTGTAAGGCTTTGATCAGTGTGAGGGGATGCACAGAGGGACCCGGGCACCACCCCAGCCCCCTCGCTCTCTCCCTGCCAGGAACCCCATGGGCAGGACGGGGCTGCGAGGCCGCGGGAGGCTGCACTGCTTTGGGCCCAACCATGCCCTGCACCCCGTTGTGACCCGGTGAGCATGTGGGGACAGAGAGGTGTCCTGTTCCAGGACGGGGCTGGGAGGTGGAATGAAAAAGGGGGCACAAAGCCATCTCAGAGAGACTGGGACCCGTCAAAACCCACTGCTGCCCATTCAATGTGGGACCCTGTGCCAGCGTGCTGGGCAGGGTGGAGCTGCGTTTGTCTGCAGTATGACAGGGGCCTTTCTCACAGCTGGAGGAGGAATTTGGATGGGTCCATCATAAGGAAGAGCCTGAAGAAGATGCTGGAAGTTCTAGTGGCCCAGTACCCACTGTCGGATGTCTGGGCTCTGCCTGGGGTAAGAGCTGGTGGAAACCAGCTGGCAGAAGGGTCTGGAGAACTGAGGACCCGCTGGCGGCTGGCTGCCACACAGAAAAGGAAGAAACACAAATGGGTGTCACAGCTCTGTTAGAGGAGGTGTCTCTGCCCCTCCTGCAGAGCATCTGCGTGCAGGTCTGTGATGCCGCAAGTGCTGGGCAAGTGGTGGTCTCAGTACATACCCCCACCCACCCTGACCCACTGTGTCCTGTTTCTCCCACCTCCTTCTACTTCTCCACAGCTTCAGTTGTCACATGTTCTCCATGTGAGCACATTAAGCTGTTGGCATAGCATCCTTTGACAGGGACACCCAGGTGTTAAATCAGGTGAATGCAGACACCTGCTTGGGCACAGCTGAGGACTTCCAGCAGGAAAAGAAGGGAGGGAGACACCACCACTGCTTGCTTCCCCCCACCAGAGCTTGTGACATCTTCTGCAGTCTTGGCAACTGCCCGATGGCCAAGCTGGTGGAAGTGTGGGGCTGGGCTGGGCTGGGCTGATGGCAGGCCCCGTGGCTGACAACTGCTTTGGCACAGGGGTCACTGGAGCCAGGCGAGACGCTGCCGCTGAAGCTCAAGTGGATCCTGCGCCGCGAGTTCTGGCCCCAGTTCCAGACCTTGCTGAAACAAGGCACCGAGGTGGGGGGCACACGGGTGTCTCAGCAGTATGGGGGCATGCAGGCATCACCCCAGTATAAGGGCATACTGGCATCACGGCCATACAGGCACACAGGGACATCACCACAGCACGGAGACATGCGGACTTCATGGTGGCATGGGTGCACACGGGTGTCCCCAGGGTACAGGGGCAGGGTGCATCACCCTCTGGGCTCTGCTCCCAATGGGGGAGGAATGGCTGAGGGAGGTGGAGACATGCCGCTAAGAGCTTTGCATGGTGCAGGGTTCTGAGAGGCAGCCTGGGGACCCCAGGGGTGGGCTGCACACACCAGTGTCTCTGCCTGCTGCGGTTGCTCTCCATGGCTCCAGCTGCAGTGGGAAGAGGGCACTGGTCTCCACTGGGGCAGAGGAGCTGTGGGGAGATGCCCCACTGCCCCCGTGGCATCTCAATACCCTCAGAGAGGTGGTGAAGGCTCTGCTAACGTGGCACTCCCTCCCCATGCACAGATACACAAGGGGTACCTTGATGACCCCCGCAACACTGATAATGCCTGGGTCGAGACAGTTGCCGTCAGCGTGCACTTTGACAACCAGAACGATGTGGAGATGAAGAGACTGAATTCGGTACGGGTCTCTCATCTCCGTGGCTCCTGGACCTGGTTCTCAGAGGGCACGGGTCAGGGGAGCCACATCTCCAGACCCAGATCTTGCTCTCATCAGAAGTGGGCTTCTCCAGCTGCATGCAGCAAAGGAAGAACATGGGGATGAACATGGGGTGGCACTGCAACAGGGTCCCAAAAAGAAAGGGCAGGGGGCTGGGGACTAGAGGTGCTGTTGAGCATGGCTGGCACAGCCCCTTGCCAGCAGCACGTATGTGATGTCTCTGGTCCTCTTCCAGTTCCTTCAGGGCTGTGACCCGGAGCTGTGCATCCGCTGGCAGGTGCTGGACAAGAGGATCCCCCTGCATGCCAACCACAAGGACCTCCTGCACAAGGTCTCAACCCTCCTCGGCGCCTACTACTGAGTCCTCAAGCACAGTCCAGGGCTCCTGCTGCCCCAGACTAGGTTCTGGTTGGGACCTGCAGCTCTACCCCAGTTCACCCGTAACACACAGGCAGCGACAGGAGACTGGGTACTTTGGTTGCCTCCATGAATGAACGTTGCAGGTCTCTGGGAGGAAAACTAGCCCCTTACCACTAGCCTGGGGCAGGGGCTGCCTGGGCAGTGCCTACACAGCATCCTGGTCAGCCAAGCCACCAAGCTCAGCCCCAGCTTGTGTCGTGGTGCTTCCACATCAGCCACAGCACTAGCCCAGGGCTTGGGCCAAGCAGAGCCACAGGGCTGCTCCTGCAAGGTGTTCCCTCTCTTGGCACCCACCTGCTCTTTGCCTTGGTGTGGGCACTGGGGACCTGCCAGCTTCAGCTCCCCCTCCACCCAGGATATCCACGGGCACCTCTGCTCCCCTGCTCCTGCTCTGAGCCCTGACAGCCTCACTGCCACAGCCTGGAGAAGGCTTGGGGTCTTTTGCACCTAAAGGCACTGACTGCCCTGCAAGTCACTCCCGTGGCAGCTGTCCCCATGTCTCTGGTGGCCTCAGACCCAACAACATGGTCCTGAGCTGTGAGCCAGCACTTCTGAAGGTGTGAGCAGGTTTTGGCTTATATACCTGCAGTTTCATAGTTCCGTGCAGGTCCACCGGCCCTGTCCCATACCGCTGTGTGATCCTGCGTGTGTGTGTACACTGTAGCACCATCTTGTAGCTGAACTCCTTCCCTCTGCCTGAGCCAAGGCACCAGCTAAACATCACCTGCCTGCTCACATCCCCTTGTGCACGTGGATGGGAAGGGGCAGCTTGCCAGGCCTGAGGTGCTCCATGCTCTGTGGTCCCTTGGGCAGGGACAGGAAAGAGGACATCAGTGTGCCCATCCCAGACATCTCTGCTCTTAAGGGGTCCTTCACTCCTTTGGTGGAGTCCCCATCCCTGGAGGTGTTTAAGAGTCGGGTTGACACAGCGCTGAGGGATCTGGTGTAGTTGGGAACTGTCAATGTCAGGTTAATGGTGGGACTGGATGATCTTCAAGATCTTTTCCAACTGAGATGATTCTGCGATTCTTGATTCTTTGGTTCACGAACAACAAGGCACAGTGGAGACATCTCTTGACAGCCCAGAACAACCCCATGGTGGCACATTATGCCTGGGACTGCTCAGGGAGGGATTTCAATTCTCCCACTCTCTCCTGGTGGATCAGACACTGGCCAGCCAGGGCTGTTCTTCCCATACTGGTGGCCACCACAGTACAGCTGCAGTTTCACTGAGGCTTGGCAAGGCGGAGGGGGGTGTGTGTGTGTGTCAGACTGGCAATTTAGTCAACCCAGCTCAATAAACCATGTATTAAATAACTAAAGGCTGGTGGTCTGTTGCAGCTATTTAACCAGGGGCCATTCTTGGAGGCCATGCTTGGAGATAATGTCCAACACGAGCCCAGTTGGAGCATTCCCACCCGCAATCTTGTCGCACAAACTCACTTTGCTTGCAGACTCCCCCCCCGCGCCCCGTACTGGCTGCGGAGATGACTTGACACGTTTGGAGTCAGTGTGAGGAGCTGCTGGAAAGCAACGCTGCGTGCCAAGGCGGTGGCAACGGCACCTTCTCCCGTGGCTCCTGGCCTCCAGACCGGCCTCCTCGTGGTCCCCCACCACCATGCTCCGCCGAGAGCCGGCGCAGGGGGGCCACGCCCGGGGCATGGCCGGGGAGGGAAGAGGCGATCGCGCGTTACAGCTTCGAGACCCGCAGCCCCCAACCGCGAGCAGCCTCAGAACAATCGCCGAGACACTCGACTAGAGCACTAAAGGGCTCCCCGCGGCCGCTCGCCCACAGCCCGGGGCAGTGGGGCCAGAGGGATTCCCAGGGCAGTGGGACTGCCCTGGAAGAACCCACAGCCCTGGGCAGGGCCACGGGCAGGTCTGCTGGCAGCAGCCCTCAGGTGTGAGCATCCCCCGGAGGGTACCCTGTGGATGCTCATACCTGAGGGATGCTGGTACTTAAAGGATGCTGTTACCAGGGGGATTTCATTCTCAGAAGGATGCTGAGGGATAACAGCTCGGTACCCAGCTGAGATCACCACGGATAATTTTATTCCCAAGTGAAAGGCTCCCTGGGTCTGCCAGGGTCCCACCCCCCAACTTTCCCCTCCATGGGGATCTCTTCCCCCCAAGCCTGACCAAGGCAGCTGGAGAGGTGTGAGTTGCACCAAAGGCCAGAGGAAAGAAGATCCACCTTGCTTCACCTCCTGCCTTACCCCCAGCATTTTACTGTGACAGTCAGTGGCTCCAGCTCCCGGAGTCAGGCTGTCAAACCATACTCTTTGTTTACTTCAGAAAACAAAGTAACTTCCAAACCCCTGCTTTGGCAAAACCCTTGGAAACGTGACTTGTACCAGCTCATGGACCTGATGGGGAAAGCAAAAGAACTCCACATCTTGTTATTTAAAAACCTGGTGGTGATTAAGCCAGTCTGATGATCCAGGGAGTCTGACTCATCATTTTTTTTTTAACACTCAGCGTTGGTGAGATAGGAATTTACTGCTGCTGCTCTCTGGCAGCAAATCACTGCATCCCATGTGGAAATTGGCAGCAGGCTGGGGCAGAGGCTCGCAGGCCGTGCCTGCCTCGACACCCCCATCTGACATCACCCTTTGCCTGGGTTGTCTGTGCCGAGGTGGGGGCGGGGGGCAAGGTGAGTAGGGGTTTTAATCTCTGCAGCTTTATGTCCAGGTATGATTAATCTTAAACCAAATTAAGCTATCCTGGAAAACATGGTAGCCAGTATCATTCTGCCCTTGTTTTCCAGGCTCCTGAGCCCAATCTCTCACCACTTTGCGAGGGCACATTGCATGAGGTGTAAGTGGCATTCCAGGAAATAACGTTGTGTCCTATTCCACTCCCCCCCCTCCCCACCGCTTTCCTCCAGCCATGGGAGAGGCTTTGCAGGAGCGCAGAGGAGCTGCCCTGCTGCCCGGGAGCTGCTATGGCCTCCAGAGGATTGCCAGCAGCCATGCCGAGCTGACCGGGTGCAAGATGACCCTCACGACCACACCAGCAGCCAGCATCGCCCAGGCTTTCTTTTGCCTCCTGCTGTGCGTCCCCTGGGGCAGCTCCTGCCCCCCAAGCTGCCAGTGCACAGAGCGGGCAGGGGCAAAGGCCGTCCTCTGCAGCTCCCGGCACTTGGAGGAGATCCCCAAGGACATCCCCAGAGACGCAGTGTTCCTCAAGCTGGACGCTAACAGCATCACCAGGATCCCCAGCAATGCCTTCAGGCACCTCTCCCACCTGGAGGAACTTGATCTCTCCAGGAACGCCATCGAGAAGATCGACAGGGCGGCTTTCAAGGGGGTGGCTGCTGGGCTGCGTACCCTCGACCTCTCCAGCAACCGCATCCGCAGCATCCCCAAGGAGGCCCTGCTGGCGCTCAACGCCAAGCTCCGGCTGGCCAACAACCCCTGGCACTGCGAGTGTGCCTTGCAGGAGGTGCTGTGGGAGGCGCGGCTGGACCCCGACTCTGTCCAGGACATCACCTGCCACACGGCCCCGCGCCAGGAGTACGTGGGCAAGCCGCTGCTCCAGGTCCTGGATGCCGGCGTCAACTTCTGCAGCGTGCGTCAGAGGACCACGGATGTGGCCATGTTCATCACCATGTTCGGCTGGTTTGCCATGGTCATCGTCTACGTGATCTGCTATGTCCGGCACAATCGAGAGGACACCTGCAAGCACGTGGATTACCTGAAGTCACTGCCGAGCACCCAGGGCCATGCAGAAACCACCAGCACTGCCCTGTAGTGCAGGATTGGGAAGCCATGTTCCCAGCTTCTTTGCAGCCTGATGGGCTTCAAAGCTTCTCTGTGGTATTTTCCAGTGCTTACTCCAGTCCTGCAAAGAAGTGCCAGTGACTTTGCCCCCTCCCCAGAGATGCTGGACTGAGTGTGCGCAAATGACATGGGGGAGGGGTGCCGGGGACACCCCACGCACGTTTGTCTATGGATCCCCGGTTCCCCAGGAGGAGCCCCCACCACGCAGACCCCTTTTCGCCTGACAGAGCTGGGCTCACAGGGACAGCCGCCCCAGCCACATGCTTAGGGTCCATAGAGTTTGGAGAGAACAAGCCCCTGGGGAGATACAGATGAGGGTGGGGGCTTTTGTAGGGCCAAGAGGTCCCCAGAGCCTGAGGATGGGTTGCTCTGTGCAGTGGGGTCACCCCGTCCTGGCTCTAGTGAGGGACCCACCTTGCCGAGAGCAGAACATCTGCCCCAGCCCATGCACAGCATCCCGGCAGCCTCTGCCTGCCACCAGCAACCAGGGGGTGATTGACCAAACCCTTGATTTCTCAATAAAGCCTCACACATAGGAAAAGCCCTCAGGGTTTGTGCTGCACTGGGAGCTGGGCATCTGGGGAGGAGGGCAGTGGGGCTTGAGGGGGTTGTGCTTGTCCTAATTCAATCTCTCCTAAAGCAGACAAGCCTAAATTCAATGTACCAGCTCGATTCCCATTAGATTACATCCCCTCTACCCTCACCCCAGCCTGCCTTGAGCAGGGGCCGGCTGGCTGAATGGTGCCTCTGCATCTTGTCTGGTACATCTTGCCTTATCTCACCCTTCCTTGGGGCCGAATTAGAGCTGCTTCTCGTGGCTCAGCATGATAAAAACAAATCAAGTTCTGCCTTGTTTAACAAGCAAGAAATGGTGCTTCCTGGCAGAGCCAGCTGCAGCCATGGCTGGGCTGGGGGAAGAAGGGTCTGCAGGGGCTGCCTGCAGCAGCTCTCCTGGGCCTGGACCCTGGGGTGGCTCAGGCTTTGACACACACCCCCAGCCCCTTCTTGGGGGGCTGGCACCTCCTGTGAGGTCCACAGCACAAGGGTGGGTGGCTCAGCCCCACAGGAACCCAAGGGCCAGGGAAGTCTGAGCAATGCTCTGGGCCAGTCAGGAGAGGCAGAGGGTCCCAGGTGGGGGGAGGCAGATGGGCACCCTCATCCCAGCACACCGCTGTGCTCAGGGCCACCTCATCCTTGCGGGCCACCTATGGCCATGGACATGGCTCTGTCTTGCTCAAAGGTGGCATGTTGAGTGGAGGGAAGCCTTTGCCAAAGGCAGAGCTGCCCGGGTACCCGCAGCTTGTGCATGGGATGAAGGCTGGGTGCACACTTTATTAGAGCTCTGGTTAAGCAAAAGAGTCCCCCAGACAAAGGCGAGGAAAAGAAAAGAGGCCACAGTTTCACCTGGAGCACTTTGGAGTCTTTCCCATGCCCACAGTAGCTGGATTGGTCCCAGTGCACAGCAGGTTTGCTCGGGAGTCGCTAACCTCATGCGAAGGGGCGCAAGGACCAGCATTGGTCCTTGTACACATCTAGGGATTTGTTCAATATGCACAAGTCACTCGGTGAGGACGACCAAAGCTGGCCATGGCGGAGCAGGAGGGTGGGCAGGCACCCATAGCAGTGGGATGGGGTGGTGAGGCCACCAAAGATGGACACAATAGGTGATGTGCAATGTTGGACCAGAGTGGTCCTCAGCAGCATTGCAGCCCCATGCACTGGGCAGCCAGGGCCAAGCCCCAAGCCACCTTTTCCCCCAATTTCTCACATCCCATTTCCTCCCTCTGCCTCTGGCTCGGTCTCTTTCTTCCCTGGCTTTGTGAAAGCTCTGGCCACAACCAATGGGTCCCTCCTGGCTGGGGACTGCCAAGCGCCAGGGTCCCAGCGAGCCCAGGGAAGTCCCTGGGCACCAGGCACCTTGGGTAGGACGTGGTGCTGGAACATGGCAGGAGACCTTGCCCAGGAGAAACAGCACCAAAGCAGGGTTGCAGCCCCTTTGCCAGCCCCTGGACAAGGCTGCAGAGAACCCTGGAGCTCCCCTCCTCCTCCTCCCGCCCCTGCAGAGCGCGCAGCCAGCCAGCTTCAGGGCTGATGCATCCCTGGGCGCTGTGATCCATCTTCTCCTCGATGCCCAGCTTGCTCCGATCCTGGCGATGAGCTGAGCATGTCTCAGACATTTCAGGTCGTTTTCAGCTTGAGCACCTTGGAAAGTGGCTCTTTGGCACTGGAGTAGAGGAGGTAGGAGCCCTCAGCAGTGTGAAATGCCTCCCAGTCTCTACAGCCGACAGTGGGGAGGTGGTGAGCCGCTACGAAGCCTTCATAGCCTTGCCACCTGCACAGGGAGGGCAGTTAGCTCTTGAGGCATGTGCTGGACATCTGAAAGGAGGCAGGAAAGCCGAGCCGTGGGGCTGGCATCTCCCAGCTCCCCAATGTGGTTCAGGGTGGGATGAGCCTCACTGGGGCTTCTCATTCCTGCCCAGAAACCTCTCCAGAAACAGAGTAGTCCTGTCTGTTTTCCCTGGGCAGATGAACCCATGCTGGGCTCCCAGCAGGAACAACCCTCAAACCCCTCCCAAACCTGATGTCATCCCACAGCAGTACCTGTAGATAATACTGTTAATGGAGAAGGTGAAGCCATCAAAGGAGTTTGCTACCACCAGAAAAGAGTCATCTCCCACCGAGAAGAACTCCCAGTCCAGGGCACTGGGGATGAAGAAGCAGAGGGGCAGGTAAGGTGGCCTCTCTGTGGCCAGCTGAGGAAGGAGCTGTGTGTCCACAGGGCTGACCCCACCCACCCCAATCTCTGCCACCCTCATGATACACGGAGAACCCTGCTCTACCCAGTTGTTCCTGAAAGGAAATCCACCCTTGCTCTCAAATTCAGGGCCTTCTCCTAGCTCCCCCTGGGATTTGGTGCCAAGGACCTGTCACCCATTGCCCACCCTGGCAGTCTCGGTCCCTGGCAGCATTCAAGCCTGCATGAGCCCTCCGGGAGACCTCTGGGTTGCTCAGGGGAAGGATGTGGACTGAGGGGAGCACCCTGGCTCTGTGCACAGGTAGGTACCTGTATGTGAGGAGGTCCTGAAATTTGACAAACATCTGAGCAGTGATGTTCAGCTCATAGATGGAGGAGTTGATGGCGTAGAAGTTAGAAGGTGCTGGCATCCTGCTATCATAGCTGTGGCTGTTTGCAACAGCCAGGAAGACTCTGTCCCCGATATGAAAGACCTCCCAGTCAGCAGCACCGAATGTCTGTGAGGAAGGAAGCCACATGAGAAGCTGGATGTGAATAAGCCTTTGAAAGCCATGGATACTGCGAGGTGTGGGGGGACCTGCTGGAGGTGCAGTGGGGAAGTTACCCACTCCTAAAACCCTTCAAGGAAAAAATAAATTTTGCTGCATCAGTCCCTGTGGGAGAATCGGGGGGAAACTATCGCTACCCTCACAGAGGACTGAAGATCATCTGTCTCTGTAATTATTCCCTGGCTTGTTTAAACCCAGAGTGGGGACTGAGGAGTAGAGTTTGATCAGTGGCCAAGCCTTACCAGGATAGACTGGAAGAGCTGGAAAGAGCCACTGAGCCAGATATAGATGTGCGAGTAGATCTTAGTGGATGTGCCATTGAACGTGTTAGCCACAGCCAGGAAGGAATACGGCCCGATGGTGAAAAATTCCCAGTCATAGGCTCCAGAAGTAGGGATAGTCTGGTTGGTTTCAAACAACCCTGTCCTGGGGTTCCACCTGTATATGACGCTGTCTATGTTGTGGTTATTCCCTGGGGGAGACAGACAGACAGATGTGCTCTGTGAGGAAAAGGAATACCTGGCTCATGTAAGAAACAAGATCCAGAAACAGGTTTGGCTACACAGATATTTGCCAGCAGGTTGCGAGGCTGTTTGCTAGTGACTGGTTGCTCCCCAAGAAATAGCCAGAGAGACTTTAGAGCCTCCATCCCCATCCAGAGCCTCCACCCCCATCAAATACACTGGCAGCTTGTTCCCAAGCGCTGTGACAGCTTCAGGGCAGCCCCTGGCAGAGAAGGGACAGGAGGGTTGCTGTGCCCCCACACATGCAGCACACCAGAGGCACCATGCCAGAGTCCCAGGGTGGCCAAGCCCTGCTGGCTGTCCCACGGGGAAGCCATGCGTAGTGGGGCCAGTCCTGGCCACGTCCCCGAGCTACAGACATCAGAGGCTGCCATCACCCTTTGCACAAAAGCTTGAAGAGCTGGGAGGGGGCCACAGCTGGACTGCCACCACACTGATGTTTTCTAACACTCCTTTGCTATGTCCCCGTGGTTGGCTCCTGAGTGCTGGAGCTGGCCAGGAATTTCCACGTGCCGACGATCCCCAATGATGACATGAACTCCAGAAAGAGGAAGGGGGTGCCACTGCCCGCAGCCTGCCCTGTGCACTCGGGCTCAGGCCACCAGCACCAAAGCACATATCCCAATCAGCTCCTAGGCTCTGTTCAAGCATCTCGACCTCATGTCTGTGTGGGACCCAGCTGAATTTAAAGCGAAAAACCTTCCTGCACCTTCAGGTCTGGGATGACCCCTCCAGCCAGAGATGTTCTTCTAATAAAGAGCTGGCTTCATCGGGACAGGAGGGGAGTACCACCAGCCCCTTCCCACCCCACACTCACTAAGCGCTGCTGTTCTTGGCTTGGCCCAGCTGGTGTTTCTGGTGGCTGAGCAGCAGCAGGACCACGTGTTAACGGGTTTATGGGCAATCGTCACTGCAGCGGAAGAGACTTTGGCAAGAGGGACTGAAGGGAGAATAGGGTGGCCAAGCAACTTGCCACCAGCTTTAAGCCTGGTGCCAGAGGAGCTGATGGCTCAGGAGCCAGTCCACCAGCGCACCGTCTGAACCTGGAGCATCCTGGAGAGCCAGGGCTGTGGTATCGACCCGTTCATCCCCCATGCCAAGGGGTGCACATCCCCAGCCCAGAATATCTCATGGCCTGGGAGGGGGATGAGACTGGATCACATCTGCAGGGTGCCCAGGGAGGGAGAGAGGGACGTCAGCAGGTTACTGCTCAGCCTCCCTCGGTTTTCTCTGTGCCCACAAGACCAAGGCTCATCCCTGCAAACCCATGCAGCTGCTCTCACCGCCCCACCATGTTAGGTAGCATTGGGAAACAAATTAAAAGAAGCAGAGATTCAGCAAAGACACCATCCTCGCTCCTTGTCCCCCACAGGGAGGGATGTCAGCAATTTCCCCAAGTGCTTTTCTCTCCTAAAATGAGAGGGCCTGTGAGAGTTCAGGCTTCCTGAGGGACACAGTGCCCCAAGCTATGTGCACTGACTCCCCAGCTTTGCCCTTCACTACAGCAGAGGATGCGCAGGGAGCTGCAGTGTTTCCATTGAGCAGGGTGCCTGCAGCAGGGCACTGTGGTCCCCGGCATCACCCCAGGGCAGCCTGCCCCGTCTGAGCCGGGATGGTAGGGAACATAAGGGCTGGGTAGCTGGGTACCTTCTCTGTGGTTGACCACTGCGAGGAAAGTCTCTCCCTCAATGACAAATGCCTCCCAGTCCCTAGCGCTGTGCGTGGTGATCCTCTGGTATGTGATGAATTTCTCTTTCCTGCGGCTCCACTTGTATATTACAGAGAACTCCTGACCCCTCTCATTCTGCTCAAAATTAGCCACTGCTAGGAAGATCTGAAAAATAACAAGCCAGTACATCTTGATTTTCTCCTCTCAACATTTTGTGGACAAGTATGGGCAGGGTGAAGATGGGATGGGTGGGGGATGCGAGGCCAGGGGCTGAGGTGGACGGTGTGGGGCAAGACAGCCCTGGCAGGCAGTGGTCCCTGAGCAGCCTCCAAGCAGCACAGGGCACCTCAGAGTGGGACATGGGGGTCTTTGTGCATGGCAGCAGCAGTGCCCACTGCCCACAGAGCCAGGGCAGGTGCTGCAGCCCCCCGTGCCCCGCCAGCCCCAGGGATGGGGAGCATGGCTGTGCTGCCACACTGGCTGGGGAGGGAGCGGGGTCTCAGCTACCAAACCTTCCTCATGAGGAAGGGTTATTCAGAAGAAAAATCACAGATATCATAATGACGATAATGATTACCTGAGACAAAACATTTTCTAGACCAAGAAAAACCTGCTGCGAGCATTGAGAACAAGCGTGCAGTGGCTGGGATAGCCTTGCACAAGGCAGGGAGCAAATCTGAGCTCATGGAAGTGTGCAGTGTGCCATGCTGGCTTCACTACTCTGCGTGTTTGGTATGGAGTGGCAGAGGTTATCCCCCTGTTTGGGCCACAAAGCAGCACAGAGGTGTGGCCCACAAGTAGAAAACAGTCAGTAGGGGCCACCTCCTGCCCAGTGCAGGACCCTGCCAGTACCAGCCTGGGACTTTGTCCAGCCAAGGCTCAGCCACCCACAAGGACAGAGACCCTCCATCCTCAGTGGAGGCCTGTGCTGGGCCCACACGTTGCTCCTGAGAAGGTGCACCCCCAGTGCTGGGCAGCTCTCCCTGCGAACCCTAGCCCAGGAAGTCCTTTCAGGGCATCTTCAGAAACAGCTTCAGAGGGATGCGGAAGGTCTGCAGCCAACCCCATGACTCAGGAACCTGTGGTCCCTTGTTCTCCATGGCCAGAGGCCACCAGGAGACCCCAACACTGCCCACTGGGGCTCCTCACCCCATCCCAGCAGAGCAGTCCTGGTGCAGTAATGAGGTGCAGACGCCTGCACAGGTGCATCCCACCCACAACGTGTGTGAGGAATCTGGGCTAACTGGAGACATCCACACCGCTGCTGGTGCAGCACCCATCTGGTCATCACCTCCATGCAGAAACGTGCCAAGCGTTGGCAGCTGCACGCAGGGGGGCACCTGCCTCTGTCCCCAGCTGTTCTGAAGCATGAAAGCCAGCCCCAACTAGAAAACCTGCCCCAAGCTGTGCAGGAGAGAGGCCATCCTACCTAGTAAATCTGAGGAAGTTCTCAGTGACAACCTGAGGGCAAACTCAGAGCATGTGCATCTTGGTGAGCACCAACATGGGTGCTTCGCTGAGCAGGAACCACGGGGAGTCAGGACCCGCAGCCTGGTGGTCTTCTCTGCCCACGCAGATGTCACTGCAAGGGGGTGTCGTGGGTCCAGACTAACACTGGGGAGTCTCGAGGTGGTTCCCATCAGCACATAAACCCAACTGAGGGTGTTCCTGTCTCTTGCCCATGAGGGTGCATCTGGGGCTTTGCAGGGCAAGTGCAGCACTGGGGATGGCAGGTGTGTTCCCAGCCCAAAGCCAGCTTTGCAACACAGCTGCATTTCCAGGGCTTGACCAGCTTTTCTGCAGGACACCACCACCAGGCAGGCAACAGCAGATGTGGCCCATTTGTATCCAAAGAGGAGGGCTCTCAGTGACATCAAGCCTGGAGGAAGCGCTTCTGCCCATCCCTTTATACCCTGGAGCACGTGGCTTGTGATGAGGGAGCCCTGCAGCCACCCTGCATGGCATCTGGTGACAAAGCCAGAAGAGGTCATGGCCAGGGGCAGGGGCATGATCCCACCTCTTCTGGGAGCTCTGCATAGAGCCAGCTCTCAGCAGATGTTTGTTCAGCTCGCCCAGGGCTCCTCGCAAAGTGCTAAGTAGCTCCCCAGTGAGAGGAACCAGGCAGATACTCTGCAGAAGTCCCATGGCAGATTGCCCAGGGGAAGAGGGATGGTTCCAAAGTCCTGTGATTTAAAAGTAATAAGGCTTAAAAATGCAGAAGGTTGGATTTGGTGCATCTCAGGAGGGAGCTATGGGCTCCGATGGCTCTCCAAGACCACAGGTATATCTCTGAGATCAGTGTGGGCCTTATGCACGGCAGGATGCCTGCCACAGTCAGAGCTCAGGGAGGGCTTTGCCCTCTGTGCTCCCCCATTAGGAGCTGTGTATCTCCATGACAAGTGCCACAGCCACTGCTTGGGGTGACAGCTGCCTCGCTTCACGGTGCCAGATGGGAACTGCAGCAAAACCTACTTCCCAGGGGGATCAGCCTTTTCATCAGGGTAAGCACACCCAGACCAGGCTTCACTGCAGCTCTGCACAAAAATAAAGGTCATTTTGACCCTGGCACTCACTACATCCGAGGCAGGAACAGGCAGAGCTTGCTAGAAAAGATTGATGGGGGTGGATCCAGCTCCAACAGCTGGCTTTGGAGGATGACTTCGCAGACAGCCTGGAGGTCACCGCAGAAGAGTTCTGAGCACTCTGGACACGCCTATGCTGCTAACATCGGTTGCTGAGAATGGCCTGGGTTGATGTAGTTGTGTCTCAGCAAAATTAGTAAAACTCAAGAGGGCAGCCCACAGGTCAGCTGGCAGTCCCTAGGACAGACCCTTACCAGCTGGATATATGTACCACTGTGACCCCATCAAAGACAGGAGAGAGAAAGATTCACCTCCTAAACCATGGCTGAGACTCAGGGCCTCAGAGGAGACACTAGTGTTGGGAAATTGCAGTTCAATACACTGAAATATGAAGGCACAGAAATAGCCTTCCAGACAGACTTACCTTCTTTCCTATGGTGAAATACTTCCAGGACTGAGCTTGGTAGGTGGGGATGTTCTGGTAGGGCACAAACTTCCCATCAATCCACTTATAGATGGCCGATCCTGGCAGGGTGTACCGGTTGGCAGTGGCTGCAAACAGTCCCACCTTTGGGATGGTGAAGACCTCAACACCCATTGTTTCCGAGTTGGTCTCCAGGTTCTGGTACTCCTCCACGTAGTCCAGCCTTTGTTTCGCTAGGAGAGCACAAAAAAAAAAGGGTGAGGTTAAAACCAGATGACCCTGCCTGGAGAGGTGCCCCATGTTGCATAGCAGAGCTGGCTTCATGGCGCTTGCTGCTCTGTGGAGCTTTGCAGGGGAAAATGAAAGTCCTGGTGTTGCTGGTGGTGAAGGGCCAAAACCTGAGAGGGCGGTAAAAGGTTTGACTCCATCACATCCAGCCCCATCCAACCCTGCCTGTTCTCTGGTGGAGCACAGGGCTGAAAAATGCTCTGCCAGGCAGTCTCCTCTGGGAGGGGGGGAAGAATGATATGCCCATGGATTTCAATTGCCTCTTACAAAGTGGATTGACGTAAGTATCCTAAAGCAAATGAGGAGGAGAGGAACAGACCTACAACGAAAGGGTCTGGGCTGCTGAGACCAGCTGGGTTAACCCGCACCCACCTGCAGCAGCCCCGCACCAGATGTTTTCTCTGGCTGGAATCAGCATGAGCTCTGGAAGAAGTTAGAGAAGACTTAGACAGAGTTAATGCCAGAAATTAGAACAGAGATGCTAAGAGCGGTCCCAACAGCAAACGTGTGGGCACTGGAAGGAACAAATGGCAGGAGAAGGGCTACTGGAAGGGCCAGTGTTGGTGGCACCAAGGGGCGCAGGTCAGCAAGGTTCCCAGCATGAGGTTTCCTTGGCAAAACATGGACACTGTGCCAATCCTGATGACTTCCACATGTAGGGAAGGATGGGGAGTCCAGCCATGCCAGCTTCTGTGGGGAGCAAATGGCTCATCCAAACCCACCACATGGGCACCTGCACAAGAAAAACCCCAGGAGAGGGGGGAAGGATGGCTTGGTTGCAGGCATGCCCCATACTCTACGTCCTCACCTGAGCAGACTGCCTGGAGCAAGTGGGAGACTAACAGTGGGAGAAATCCACTTCATTATCAAATAATGTCCATCCCTCCAGTCTCTAGTTGCTTTGCCACCTTGTTGCTCCAGTGTTGCCCTGCTATTTTCTGCGTGAAGGCCACCAGAGTTGGGACAACATAGGGTTCTGCCTCCATCACCCTCCCATTGCTCCCTCTGGTATCTCTGGCAGCTGATGAGTCTTTCTGCTCCTTCTCGTCCACCCCACAAGCGCTTTGGCATCGGGAGCACCAGTGCCTTTGGGACTCCATGGCAGGGAGCACCCCAGCACCCAAGGCACAGCTCTCCGTGGGGCGAGCTGTCCCACTCAGACAGACCAGGAACTTGCTCCTGACCAGAGGAGCCCCAGGAGGGAAGGGTGACATGGGTAAAGTGGGCAACAGGGGCACTGTGTGAGTGAGCAGGGAGCTGGCACAGAGGCACCTGAACCCAGAGCTCCACTGGCAGTGTTGATGTGGCACTGAGAGCAAAGCAAAGCCTGGCCAAGCAGTGGAGAGGCAGGGGAACATCCCAGCTCCCTCATTCTGCTGTTGCCTGACTTGGTTCCCACCCCAGAGTGCTGTCAAATCCCTGCTCCTCCTCTGCTGCAAGAGCCTCCCTCTGTCTTTGAGAGCATATTGCACACCAGTACCTTCCAGCATGGAAATCCAGGTGCTGCCGTTGCAGAGGTACAGCCCTCGGCGGGAGGCATTGAACCAGAACTGCGCCTTCTCCTGCTTGGTGCAGGGTGGACGGGACCCCAGGGTCACCTTTGTGTCAGTCTCTGGGCACGGAGAGGAGCAAGGCAGGTGCCTCAGCGCACATGATGGAGGAGCAGTGAGGCTCATCCCCGTGCCCATGGAGAGTTGGATGTCCCAGTCCCATCCTGATGATGGGTATGAGGGAACAGAGGAAACGGCATCCCAGCCCCAAGCTGGGCAGTCACCCCAGGGGTTGGCACCCGTGGGGCTACTGGCATGAGCCCAGCACTGCCAAGGGACCCACGCAGAGGCACCCCGGATCTCCAAGGGGGTTTCAGACAGCGATCCCACCCCACACACATGTTGGGAAACAGAGGGTGCTGGGGACACCTTCTTCCCCTCCACTTCTGCTCTGTGCCCAGCCCCATGCAAAGAACCTTCCTCAACAAACGCAGGAGGTGGCCAAGCAAGCCCCCGACACAGGGAGTTACTGACCGTAAGGGTATTTTAGCACTTCGTTGCTTGCTGGCTTTGCAGGGAGATCCTGGAGAACAGTGGGGACAGAGAGCGTTGCTACTTTAAAGTTCATGGCAGTGCATATCCGAGGGGTGGCATCAGCTCCTGGCAGCAGGACGAGCTGCCTCAGCAAGCCCTGGGAAATCGGGAGCAGCAGGATGGAGAGCAAGTCCAGCAAGACCAAGAAATGGAAACCGCAGGTGATTCATGCCCTGGATTTCCCTCCTGACTCCTGCACATTGCCCTCCCTCCTGGACCATGGAAGCCTGCACAGGATTCATGCAC
The DNA here is from genome assembly GCF_003259725.1 of Athene cunicularia. NCBI lineage: Eukaryota > Metazoa > Chordata > Aves > Strigiformes > Strigidae > Athene > Athene cunicularia. The sequence continues at coordinate 538,488 of NW_020799111.1, read as the reverse complement.
CTTAGGATCTGATAAAGGAACAGCTCGTACAAGGGGAGCATTGGCAAGGGGCTCATTAGCTGCAGACAGCTATCACCACCTCTGCTTTTCACACCTGTCAGGATTAGGCACTGCCCTAACTTTTATATCAACGAGGCTGTCCCACCAACTGTCTTTCTGTCACTGCACCTCTGGCAACATCCTCTTAAAACCACATTTGCCCCACAAAGTGGCAGTGGCCAGCACTGCCCCTTGCATGCCCACAGCCGGACAGGGACCAAGCCTGGCAGCGGGAGCCCCAGCCACCTCCACTGCCCTCACCACGGCCTAAGCCCTAACAGCATCAGGGGCTGAGAGGGGGCTGCAGCTCACCCCACGGCCAGCCACAAGCACCCTAAGGCAGCCCCACACTGACAGGGCACCTACCGTGAACACTCCTTTCCTTCTCCTCCTGTTGCCTAGGTAGAAGCTGGCTCTCTTCACTGACAGAGAGGCTGGAAACGGCGTCTCCACCACCCTGCGGACAAGCAGAGAAGAGGCAGGGGACAATTTCATGGCACCTGCTGCTGGATGGAGGAGATGCTGGTGGAGAAGCAGTGCCCTGCCAGGGAGCCGGTGCCCCCATGCAGCCCCCCTGAGCCCTCCCCTCCACCGTCCCCGACCTACACGTCCTTGGGGATGCTGCAGTCCACTGTCAGGGAGAAGGATTGGCCGGAGACAGCCAGGATGAGCGTGTGCCACTGGTTGTCAGAGAGGGAGACGTTGGGGAAGGTGACGCGGGTCTGCCAGCCGCCAGCACGCTCCTGGCTCCAGAAGAGGAAGTGGAGCTTGTCGGAGGCATAGCGCAGCCCCACCAGCACACTGGAGCTCTCCTCTGCCATCAGCGTGAAGACATACTCGTTTCTCTGTGGGAGGGCATGAACTCAAATCTGCATGCTGCAAGCTGCAGGGCTGGGCTGTGCTGGCTCCGTGCCCAGCCAGCAGCACTTACCTTGGCGGGGACACTGAGGACCCTCAGCGTGACGATGATGGAGAACTCCTCGGGGAAGCGGTCGCAGTGGATGAAGAGCCGGGAGGCGGGGAAGCCCAGGGCGCGGGGCCGCGAGGTGGCAAGCTGGAAACCACGCACCCCCTCTACTTGAAACACCCTCATGCCATGGGCCAGCCTGGTGGTGGGAACCACCTCCGAGAGGATGTCCAGTGGGCGCAGGTCTGTGCCAAGAGATGGCGGAGCACGTCACGACAGAGACAGCCATCCCACCCTGTCCCACTGTGGGACGGGGTCCCCACCTTGCAGTGTGGTGCTCTGTCACCCGGCTTGCTCAAGGCAGCCAGCGCTGCCAGAGTGCTCCAACGGCAGCGGCGGGGCCCACAGCCCGCTGTCCCCTTTCCGGGTCTGTGCTCAGCTTCAGGAACACAGGGAAGGTTTGCCCTGCAGGCATCACGGCTGACACCTCCATCCCACAGCAGGAACACCAAGCGTGCAGGCTCACCTGCACGAATGATCCCATTGATGCAGCTCCAAACACCGACCCTGGGGCTGGAACCTGCTGGCTGGGCAGCCCCAGGCTGCCACCAGTTTCCTCAGGATCCACTAGCAACAACAACCAGAGCCAGGAGAACAAGCAAGGACCTGGCACCTGCAGGCTTGCTCGTGGGGCTGCTGCCTGTCCCTGTCCCCAGGGTGGTGGGACACAGCACTCCCCCCTCTAGTCCTGGTCCTGGCTCTCCCAACCCAACCCTAATTGTATACATGCACGTACTCCCCTGGCAGGCACAAAACTGCTCATTAAATAATTATCCTCTCCTCAGAGGAGAAAACAACGTGCCCAGCCCCAGGGCATCACCCAGGTGAAGAGCAGCACTGTGCACCCACACCGCAGTTGTCTCCACCTAACAGTGCCAGGGTCACCGTTGGTCCAACGCCTCGAAAAACCCCATGCCAGCAGCCACAGGAAGGGCTGTGCCCATGGTGGGTGCTTCTCCGACCTTCCCTGCCCCAGCACCCGCACAGGTTTTATTTTTGAATGCTTTCCTGGCAGGATTGAGGTATCTGTAGCAAAGGGCAGAGGGGCTCGATGATGATGCCCAGAGGGTGAAGCAGCACTTGGCTAGACTTAAATATCCCATCCCCAGTGAGACCGGGCTTTTAGCTCCTATTTGTACTAATAAATCTCGGCTGCTGGGGCACAGCAGGAGAGCTAGGAGGGAGGGAGCTGTGAGCAAGGCTGGATGGGCATGTGTCTGAATCCAAACCAGCTGGAGAGGGGAAGCATTTTCCCCCCGGCCCCTCCTCACCAGCCAGACGGGCAGAGCAAGGAGGAATCTGCTCGTGTGGCTCCATCCAGCCTGAAGCAGGGAGACTGGTGAGGTCCTTCCCACTCTGCCACCTCTGCATCCCCCCTGCCTGCCCCTCTGCTGGTTTAAGCTGCTCCTAAAGCAAAGCCTTGGTGGGGGAGGTTTAACTGAAGTGACTTATTTCAGAAATGCACGACTGGGGGAATGATCATTTCCTATTTTTCTCAGCAAAAAGCACAAGCTGAATTCAGGCTTGGATATGCAGAGGGGTTTAGGATCCCCCGACTTCCCTGGGGGAGGCTGGGATGAGCCAGGGGACAGTTTAGCCAGGGCTGCAGGCTGTGCCCGAGGCTGCGGGCTAGGAAGGGACCAAGTCCTAAACCTAAAACCAAATCCCTAAACCCAAAGATGTGCATCCCAATCTGCCTCCTGCATCACTGGCTGCCAACGATGAGAGCGGAGCCGGCATTTAATGGCTGGGAGAGCAGCCGGGGTGTTCCAGCCCGGGTCAGGCAGTGCCAGGAGCTGCACCAGGAGCTGGGACCAGGCACTGGCAGGAGGGACCCGGGGACCCCTCAGGCTGAGGCTGCTTAGGGACAGCAGGGACGACCCTGGAGAGACCAGAGCACCTGGGGGAGGAGGTGGCAGGCAAAAACTCCCCAATCTCTCCCAGCTTTCCTTCTCACTGCCAGCCGGACTGTTATAAAATGTAAATACAGTTGCCATCAATCCAAGACAAGACCCAAACACACAGAGCCTGGGCCAAGCAGCCCCCAAAATTGGGCTGAAGCTTCACTGTTTGTGCAGGAGCTACGCAGCACAGGGACAGTGACGGGAAAGCAGCGCCAGGGGATGGGGACCCTTTTGGCTTGGGCTGGTCTCGGCACTTCCCTGCAGGAAATGCCATCGGAGCTGCCAGCTGCTCGGCTGGGGGTGGCGGGACAGAAACTTTCCCGGAGGTTTTGCTGCCAGGAGGGCGTAGGTTGTGTCTGGCAGAGCACGGGGAGCCCCAGAAAGTCCAGGGCGGGAGGGACTTTCCAGAGGGACTTCATGGCTCTCTTCTACTTCTCCTCCAGCCCTTCCTCTCCCCACAGGTTGGTCCCCAGGGTCGGCAGACCTTGGGACGATGCTTGTGCTGCAGGGACAGGCACACAGCTCTGCTCATGGCACCGAGAAGGGCTGGCTGCTCCCTGGTCCTGTGCCACAGCTGGGGGCTGCAGGTGCTGGGCTGACCTCCCCAAACTCTGTCCACGGGTGCAGGCGGGGTGCTGGCAGCTGCAGCACCCAAGGCATCGCGCCACGCTCTCACCCTGAGGTCCAGTCCACAGGCACCTGGGCACCACAACCCCAGGGCTGGGTTGACCCACCCAGGGCACTCCGTGGCAGCCATATGCCCCCCAAAGTGGAGCATGTCTTCTGCGATCTGCGCCAGCAGCACGAGGAACATCCCACCTGTGGGAGCACTCGGGTCCCAGCGTGTTTCCAACGCCTGCCTCGGTGCCTCCCTCCCAGCGCAGCCCACCCACCAGCCTTTGCTCCTACCTGTGCAGTGCTGCCACGTCCTGCCCCCTCGGATGAAGCCCCCGCTGGTGGCCCAGTGGAAAAGGGTAACCCAGAGCAGCAGCGGAGCTGACATCAGGGGGCTGGCCTCGGGGGGTCCATCCACTGGGACCCCCTTGCCGTCCGCTCCTCCGTGCCCAGGCAGGCAGTGCTCGGCTCAGCCCCCGCCGGGGGCTCTCGCATAGTCTGCCGGTGGGATCACCTCCTCAGGGTCGTGCCACACCAGGCTGCTGCGTCCTTGCTTCTGGGGTGCTAAGCCCTGGCTCTGCTGTCCCCTCGTATGGGCATCAACCTCGAGGGCACAGCAGGGATGGCAGGCGGGGAGCCGGAGGGGGCTCCCCTGGGGCAGCCGTGGAGGCAGTGCCGGCTGCAGCCTGCACGCAGACATTTAAATGAGAAGTCGGTGGTGGGAGAGGAGGAGTCCCAGATCCGTGGAGAGCTTTTATCTTTTGCCCAACCCTCTGGAAGGCAGCTTTGGGGAGGGATTTTTTAATAATTCTTTAAATTTTTTTTTCTTTGCTTCCTTTCATTTTTGGTGATTCATTTTTCCAGGATCACGTGGGAGTAGGTGGGAGATTCACCCCTGCCTGGAGAGACCAAGCTGGGAACCTTCTTGCCCCTAAAAGCCTTGGGCACAGTCCCAGCCTGTACTGCAGAGAGATCCTCTGTCCCTTCCAGTCCATTCCACCCTGCCCCAAAAAAAGCCAGAGCCCACAAGGAGCATATTTTTCCCCGAAAACAGCCTTGGGCAGGTGATGCACAGCCAGTGCCTTGGGCAAGGCTCCAGTCCAAAGGCCAGCCACCAGACCCGGCCCTGTTGCGAGGAGGGCAGCAGCATGCCCAGCGTCGGTTCAGAAACCCTTGAGGTTACGTTGTTCAAACAGGAGAGACAGCAGTGGAAAAAATCCCTGCACACAGCAAGCTCTGCTGGGTTTCTCGAGCCACAAAACGAGTTACTTCCATTCCCCAAACAATTGAAACGGCCTCCCACCCCCACCCCCACTCTGTCCCCAAAGCCTTCCCGCAGGGCGAGCGCTAGAATAGAAATCGGATGGCCAGGACGAAACGCCAACAAATTGTGTCGCAAACTAGGGGTTTTGTCATCAAGGAACAGACAGAGCCGAACCCATGGATGTGCCTTACTGCCAGTCTGTCCACATCCCTTACCAGCCCAAAACCCACCACACTGGGACTGAGAGCCCTGTGGTGGAGCAGAGCACCCCACACCTCAGTCCTAAATCCTGAGGAGCTGCTACCGGAGCCTGGAAACACCCAAACACCATCGGCGACGCTGCCTCAAACAGCACCTGAAGCTTGAAGGGTGGCTGCCTGCGTCTGGGGATGCTCTGTGATAAGTAGGGCTGTGCAGAGCTCCCCCTCCTCACAGAGCCTCTCGCTGGGCATCCCCCGAATTAGGGCTCTACCGGGATCACACTGAAGCGGAGCTTAAGTGGAGCTTAATCTCTCTCTAGAGAGAGCTGCAGAGGCAAGGCACTGCTGGCTCCCCAGGCTGGGGATGGTACCCACCAGCACAGCCACCGCCCAAACCCGGGGGTCCCAACCGGCAGCCACCAGCAGCAATGGATGCAGAAGGTGTCAACCTCCCCATCTCACCTGACTCGTGCTGCTCCCACGGCCTCGGGGCTGGTGGCCAGCACTGGGAGCAGCCATCTTGCCAGGACCCCACGCCACCACCTCTGCTGGGAGGAGCGGCGTGGGTATCCCTGGCCTGTCGGGCAGAGAGGTTGGTGTGTTGGAAGGGGGGCCGGCGCGGAGTGGAATGCGGCTCCTTGGCAAGGCCCTGCCTCCCTGCAGGTTGGCGCTGGGTAAGGCGGCACAAATGAGAATCAGAGCCACTCCATTTCCCAGGGCCGCACACATGTGTCAAGTTAAGCATGGCTTTGGGACCTGGCAGCACTGCCCTGAGCAGGGGACTCGCACAAGCAGACGGATTTTGGGAAGTCTCCCGCTGAGGCCCAGCCTTGGCTCTGCAAGGGTCCGGGCAGCCCGTGCGACTCCTCGCAGGGAGGGAGGAAAAGTCCTGCCGGGAATGCTGGGGCAACTGTTTTTTCCGAAGGGGATGCAGCTGCTTCTGAGCACTTCCTCAGCCAAAAAGCCAGTCAGTGGGGACATCTCCAGACCCAAGGACACAGCCACGGGTGTCACCTACAGAAGCAGGGGGATCTGGGGACTTCTAGGTAGGAAGAAATGAGGCACAGAGGACATGCCAGGCAGTGCTCAGTGCAGCACTGTGGGCTCGGGCTGCTTTTCAGCCATGTGCTGCTCATGAGGACAGGATGTTGATGGTCCTCAAGGATTTCTCCATCCTTGGGCTGGGGATGCTGGCATGGCAGAGGATGGTGCAGTGGCTTGGGCAGTCCCCAGCGCTTTTCTCCCTCCCCAGGACGACCTGCCCAGGATCTGTGATGTGAAACAAGGAGAGGGGGCCATCGCTGCCCACTGTCATGTTCGGTCCAGGACCTGCTCCATGTCGCAATGACAGTAGGAAGCGGTCTGCAAAATTGTTCCTAAGCACACACATGCACATTCCTATGTGCACAAGCAAGCGCAAAAGGATGAAATAAAAGAGACAAACAGCAAGACGTTTGCCTAATTCACATGGGTCGTAAATAAAACCATGTGGCAGCTCTGAACAAAATGATCTTTGGATTTCCACCAAAAAGGTTTGGCCATCTCTGGGTTAGAAAAGGTTGAGAAACCCATCTGTAGACAATATTTCAAGCAGAGCTTCCATGGTCAGTGTGAGGAGGGCACCTAATCAACGCCAGGGACAGGCTGGACCCTGCACACAGGGTTCCTGCTCTTCCAAGACTGTAACTCATTCCTTATTATTTGCAGACACAAAGTCATGTTTTAGGGCTTGTTATGCCCTATTCATTTCAGTCCCTATTCCCGACATCTGCGAGAGCTTTCTCCCTTGAAACACAGCATGCATACAGGCACCGGTCATGGCAAAGCTTTGAGGGACCCGATAGATAATGCACAGAAAAATGCAGCACTGTCTCGTGGGTGTCCCCAGGCCAGGCTCCAGCGGCCAGGGGCAGCACTGCGACCATCCCCTGGCCTAAGCCTGGCCAGCCACCACGCAGGGGTGGCCACACACACGTCCACTGGGATGGAGCTGGAGGTGAGCCATAAGCACATGGTGCTGGTATTGCCTGTGGGAGCTACGGGGTCAGGATCAGCCGTTTGGGGTCAGTCACGAAGGGGATGGGGGAATGTTGAGCTCAGAGCAATGCTCCAGATCGCAGTGCCCCAGATTGCAGTTCAGGCTGGACACTGGGAATGATACCTTCCCTGGGATGGTGGGACAGAGAGGAATGGGGTCTCCATCCTCAGATGCTTCCGAGGCTCCTCCCTTGCCACCTCTGCCCTTTCTCCTAGGCTGAAATTCTCCTTGTGTTTCCTGGAGCAACATAAGCTCCCTGAGTTCAACCCACTGACATAAACTGGAGTCCCAGCAAGAAATCTCTGCACCAGGAACACTGTCAGCCTTGTACAAGAAGTGTAAATGTCTTTTGCCCCATCCCTTCTCAAAAACTTAATTCTCAGAAGTTTTGGAGAGGTTCTGCCAGGAAAAGTTTTGTTGAAGGACTGGGAGGATTGCAAAAGGCACCGTTTTTAGGAAAGCCACCAAAAAAAGCACAAAGCAGCCCCAACGCTGCAAGTCCCGCTGCCAGCTTCCCAGAGCAGAGCTGCCTTGGGGAGCAATCCCTGCCAGGCGGCGGTGAACCACCAGCGTCGCCTGTATCCCAGAGCCCTCTGTGCCTGCCTGTGCACAAACAGCACACCTGCCCAGCACCGACAGCCCCACAGCCCCGCGGAACGAGGCAGCCGGGAGCTGCCGTCCTGACAGGGCCACAGGCAGCAGGCAGGGCTGCAAACCTGCAGCCCAGGTCCCTTCCCAGGCAGCCGTGATTGAGCTGAGCATCCTGCCCTGCATTTGGAGGACACATGGCAGTTGAGCTGCCAGACTTTGAAAGGGCTCCAAAAAGGCAGTCACTTAACTTTCGCCAGTATGAGCAAAAAGACAGGCTTTAGGACTGCGCTTCTGCACCAGAGCTGCTCGGGACGGGGCCAGGCAGCGCCCAGCAGCTGCATCTGCCCTTATTTCTCCCCTGCACGTGACAAACAGCCCTTTACCACTGCCTGTCCCTCAGTGACAATGTGTTTTTTCCATTTTGCCACCACCTGCCAGTGTGCTCAAACCTCTTGCAAGAGGCTGAGCCACCTCCTCACAGCCACAGGACCCCAAACCTTTCTCTACAATCCCCATCAAAGTGGCTCCATATGGATGGAGGGCATCAAACCCAAGCAACCACCAGCATGCAAACTACGGAAGTGGTGCTCCTGGTATTTTCTGTAGTCTACACAGAGGCCAAAGAGTAGCAGGGGTGTTAACATGTCACTTGGCAGTGTTGGAGGAGACCCAGGAGCTCTGCCTGGACTCCCTGCTCCATCTGCAATGTGAAAGCCCTGCTGGACTTTGAGCTCAGCTAAAAGGGAATAAACAGGGCTCTTAAGGGGAAGGAGGTGATGTCCCCATTTCAGGCATACTGCTAGAAAGCCCTCGGGGCACTCATGCCCCCAGCCTGCTCCCAGTTTGCTTCTTCAGCGACAGCACTTGCCTGAAAACCCCAGGGGTTCGCAGCGCAGATGCTTGCAAGTGGAGAAGGGAGAAAGGGAAGGGTTTTGCAAACATCTAAGTCTTCCTCCATCAGGCACAGCAGTTCACCAGGCTGAATATGCAAACCTGAGGGCGTGGGGAACCGTAAGCTTGGCAAAGCAAACCCCATGCCAAGTGCTATATCAAGTGCAGGCTGCCTTGGGGTAACACCTGAGCCCCAGGGCTGGCTCTGGGATGGGGACAGCTGCTCCCCAAGCGGAGAGAAATCTCCCTTGGCAGCCCTGTGGGAAACCCTCTGACTTTGCCTTGTAGCCCCTTGATCGGGGCAGTGACCGCATGCTTCAGCTCGCAGCAGGTGGATGGTGGTAAATGGAAGAAAAAGCCACGGCAGAGAAGCCCAGGGAGATGGGCCCAGGCATGTGAGACTGGCAGGGATATGAAAGGGGATGCACAGCACTGCCTGGACCAGAAATAAGCCCATGGCTGCCTGGTTAGGGCCCAGCCAGCACCTCCTCTCCCAGATGAAGCCCACCTTGGAGCGCCAGGGGCATTAGGGAAAGGTGTGGGCACTGCAAGCCCCTCTGCCAGCCAGAGCTCCCCCAGCACAGGCAGCAAAGCTCCTGCCTGTACTCAGGGCTGGGGCCAGACCCTCATCCCTTCCAGGCTTTGCTACCCAGAACACGAGCAGGCTTGAAGTCCTGCAGCAAAGAAAAGCAGCTTTAGCACCGCTTTGGTTTGCAGCCATATGAAAACCTCTTGCTCCATGACAGAGAATCACAGGCCAATTTTACTGCTTGCCCATATGACAACGTAGACCTTTTATTATTATATTAGTGATGATTCAGGCTCTGGAGGAGCCAGCAGGACCGGGAGGGTAGCGGGCGGCAGCGCGGGCGGCGCGTGAGGCGAGATCCCCGGGTGCCAAGGCAAGAGCGCAGGCAGCCACACTCACTCTGCCCACCCGCCGGCAGCCGACCGTGGCTCCATCTCCTCCGACATCCGGGGAGGGAAGGGAACAAAGGCAGAGAACAATTGCAATTGTTTCCCGAGACTTTCTTTAGGCCAATTCCTCCAGCACGGTGCTGCTGCCCAGCCACTCCGGCTGCGGCACCACAGCCCTGCTGCACTCGCAGCTGTGCAGACGCCGGCAGGGACACAGCCCCTGTCTCCATGCCACTGCCACCCAGCCATCAGGGCCTGGTCCCCACTAGCACGGAGAGAGACAGAGCTGGCAGGGTTACCCACGCTCCGCAGCTCCGGTCCCACTCTGCTCTCCCCCTGCACTGCTGGGCAGCCCCAAGATGACCCACCAAGGCATGATGCCGGCTGCAGGGAAGGGGTGATCATAGTAGTAGGGAAGAATGGAGCTGCCTGTCCCAGGGAAGCCGGCTCGCTCTCCCCTTCACCAGTCCCACACAGTCCATGCCGTGAGGAGAAAAGCCTTCGCTGGCAGTGGGGTCTCCCGCAGCAGGATCCCATGCAAGCAGGACGAGCATCCCCCCAACTGCCCCCTGAGCAGGGCTCTAATTACAGCCCACCTCAGCCCAGCCCAGCGCCGCAGCACCCAGCGATAGCTGCCTTTTGAAGTCCAGGCTTTCAGAAACCACCTCCAGGCTGCTCCTAATTGTACTTTGGTTGGAAAAGACCTTGATAAGTCTCCATGGGTCCCACGGGGGGAGTAGAAAGGTATCTACAGAAGGGTGTCTACAGAAGAAGGTATCAAACGCCTGAGATGGAATTCAACCTAACACGAGTCTGGTTTGACCAGTATTGTAATTAACTGGTAAAATAAATCAGATGCCCCCTGGTTATTGACTGGGTGTTAAAAGGGCAGATGCTCAAGAGCATCAAATCCTAAAAGAGAGGCTGCATGGGGACAGTTTGTACAAGTGGCTTCAGCAGCAGTACAGATGTTTTCATAAAACCGAGCTTCATATAGAGCTCTAAGACCTTAATAAGGTCCTCAAACACAAGCACTCCCACCAAGGCCATGCCTAGGCTCCAAGGCAGATCTTTTGTCAAAGCAGGATCTGGCCAAGGACAAAACTCAACTTTTAATTGCCTCTCCAGGCAAAGAGGATTGAAAACACTTGCCCTCCAGCCTGCCTTTCTGGCATCCCTCCTTCGTCACAAGAACTGGTGAGCAAAGCTGAGCTCCGGCTGAGCAAGGTCCCTCTCGAGCCACCCTTGTAGCAAGCCCACAGACACCAACCAAAAGAATCTCCAACCCCAGAGGCTTCCGACACTGCATCAGAGCAAACTGCCCTGACTTGGTCACTGCCCCATGCTTCACCATCCCTACCTTCCAGAGGGATGAGTGGTGAGGGGAAGCCATGCAAGACATAAAGCCCTGGGGATCAGCTCAGAGATGTAGCCATCTCTCTTGCCCTTCAAACACACCTGCCCCACAAAGCGAGAACCCCCCAGCACCCGATGGCTGCTGGTGACCACGCTCAGAGGGACGACCGACAAGTTGACCAGACTGGCAGAGGAAGACAAGGATGCTGGTGAAACAGCACATCGGGAGAGGGGCCTGCACGAACCTGTCCCAGGCAGACTCAGCAAAGAAACCCTGATTCACCTAACACCATCGTGCCAGCCCCAATTTGGGTTCAATTTGCAAAATTTGTTTTGGTGTGGGAAAAAGTGTTTTGGGGCAAAACTCCCAACCCGGCTGTGGGCGGTGAGCCTCCCCGTGCTGGGCCCAGCATCCAAGCGCGTGGATACTCCCCACCCCCCAGCATGTTGCATCCTGCATCCCTGCTGCTTTGAACCCACCTCCCCCATCACCCTGCAGTCCCCGGAGGGGTGGCTGAGCTCACCTTTGCTCTGCAGACCCACAAGCCCTGCCCCAGGGCACCCACCCTCCTGGCCACCTCCCGCAGCCCCTCTGGCCAGGGTGACCCAGCTTCTTTCAGAGCTGACAGCAGCGCAGAGCCACAGCCTCTCCCTCCAGCACACAGACCTGACACCTGCCTGCATCCCCTGGTTAAACGCATGGAAGTGCCCCTGGAGAGCCCTGCCCTGGCAAGCCGGGCCTGGCTGGTGCCCCATGTATGGAGGAAGGGGACTCGGCTCATCCCCCCTCACACCCTTCAGGAACAACAGCGACATGACTAGACAGACCCACTTGCAAATCGCTCCCCAAGCGCTCACGCTGCTAACACCAGCAGCTACTCTGTAATAACCCACTGTCCGTATCATTACCATTAATTATATATTAACATACCCCATAATCTTTACTGCTGCTAAGTCCCATCTCAGGGGGTGCAAGCCGCTTTCAAAAGCCACCTGGCTGGTTCTTCTTTGGCTCTGACACCACCCACCCCAGAAGGGCCGGTAGCTGAGGCACCGCTGGGATCTGTGAGGATCAGGGCTGGGATGGGCAGGAAGATCACCAGGGCTGGAAAGCACCAATGTCCCTGCTGCCACCAATGTCCCTGAGCATTGAGCACATTATGCAGGCCCACCAAGCGTTAAGCAGCTTGAGCAACTCCCTCCCCAGCATTTGGTTTCATCCCTGCAGCACCACGGAGCCCTGCACGCTGCCTGCCTGACCTGACCATGCTTTTGGTGCACGTGACATCAGGTGGGACCCGGCTGCACGCAAGGTGACGCCGGAAGTACTCTCTGGGGCTGGCCTGGGGCTCGGCCGCCTTGCTGTTCAGGCAGCACGTGGGGAGGGCAGCTTATTCCAACAAGACCCTCAGAGGCTAGAGGAATTCTCCAGATTCCTGCACCTTCCCCTTCCCTGTGCCACCCCAACCATCCCAGTGGCTGGCAGCAGGACCCTTAATGTCTCCCACCTCGCATTCCTCCTAGCCCCTGAGCTTGCTGAAGGGCAGAGTGATTTTATTCTTCCACCGAGTCAGGGAAATCTGAGAGAAAAGGAACATGGAGGCAGGTAACCAGTGCTGCTTCTTGCCCAGGCACCTCGCACAGGGGCAGGGGAAACTGCTGCTTCAAGCCCCTTTTTGGAGCTGCCTCAACTGCTGCGTTCATCCCACATCCAAGACAACCCCAGTATCAGCAGCACAGCTGGCACTGGGGACAGACATTTCGGGTCTGTGCTGGCAGAGGGGGTGTTTTTCCTTTCAATTCTTCTAGGAGTAAAATACATAGCATCCTCACCAAGATACAACTTCAGGAGGAAAGCAAGGATCTTCCAGAGACGCAGAGCCTTCACCATTTCATCTCGAAGGCAGCACACCACCTTCCATTCATCATACAGCTACAGTCAAAAAAAAAAAAAAAAAAGCTGGAAAGCAGCCTGGAGCTGGTTCTGCCCTGAAGGTGCAGCTGTTTCATGTGGCTCCAAGGCCTCTCGCCCAGCAGCCCGCACTTTCAAAGAACCGCTTGCATGCACACAGGCACACAAAACACAATTAATGAATGTCTTGCATCCCACTGTGTGTGTTCTGACACAGCCCCATTTGCCAAGGAAAAAAAGCATGTGTGTGTGGATGTGTGTATACACAAAGGCTTTAAAGAGGACATTGCTTGCATTTTTACATCTTTGTGAAGGGTTTTGTTTGGGTTTTTTTTAATATAAAAGCCTAAAGCAAATATAATCCAGAGAAAGGCGTTTCTTTAATATTTTACCTGCATGTACAACACCTGTAGAGCTCTGACACTCCCCAAGGAACATGTTTTATAGTAACTGTTTCAGACTGAAAAAAGGCAACTGCTCAGAACACTGCTACTGACTAGTGTTACACAGGCTGCCAACACAAGTATTCTTTCACAAAGGGAGAGGACTAAGCCTTTCAGGGAAGTCTATCACAGGATGGACACAGCAGCTTTACAAGCTTTAACCCTCTGGTGCTCCCCAGTTGCAATAAGCTGCCTGCGCAGTGAAACCCTACTCCACATGAGCGTGGAGCTGTGCGAGACCAGCCCTGTGTGTGCGCGGGGATTCAGTTTGTTACAGAACGATGATGATGAGCTTTTATTTCTTTCCTGCACATAAAACAAACCGGGAATCTAACACACCAACTGCAGTGCCTTTCTTTGTTTATGCCTTTCAATGAACACAAATGCTTTCTGCATGTTTCAGCTTAGCAAAGTGCTGTTGCTAGGACTTCTCACCTCCACAAGGCAAGCTTTAGTCCTCTGAGGTGGACTTCTGCTTACATTTTGTCACCTGCAAGACTGCTTGATATGTTCAATGGGTGGCTTAAAACACCCGAGTTCACAAGCCTGCTACATGCCAGTCACTTAAAAAGAAATTACTTTATTTCTAAGCAAGAGATTTGGGGACTATGGAAATTTTCAGTAGGAATTAGACATCTAACTATCCTTCTCAAATCCAAGAGCTAGTATCAGCAGATTCTGAATGACATTTTAAAACTCACAATTCACCTGTTGCCATAACAACATATCCTAGGCCAGATGAATGGATATAACAAGACCTTTGTAAGAAGTAAACTGCATGACATCTGCCAGCTGTCAGATTAGTACAGTTTTCTTTGAATTATCAAGTCATTGTTATCACTAGAGACAAGACATTTGCCTGGAAAGCCCAAGCAACCATGTCAACTCTTCCACACCTCTAAATCATCCCTTGTGTTTTAACTGCAGTAGAATAAACCCTTCCACTCCTTTGGACCAAGTAAGAATTGGACCAGTTGGTTACCCATATAAAAACACCCACTTCAATACATTTGCATTCACCAATGAAAGGAGAAAATATAATCACTTTATTTTCAGGATACAGACTAGATCCACCATAAAATAAAGATAATGAGTGAGCACACATGAATAAAATACTCCGCACTTTAAAAAAGCCCACTTTTGCTATGTCTGCTGAATCCACCATTTGCCATGTGGTGCTCACAGCTCTCCAGCGTTGTTTCCAAAAGTGGCTGCAGTACTCCCAGGAGCAATGCTCCATCTACTACAGTTCAAAAAAATGCTCCCAATTTGCATAGAAGTGCTACATTTTCCTGTATGCCTTGAAATACTAGTTAGGTACAACACTATTTCATCATCTCTGCTCCCAAACTATGTCAGGTCCCCCTCCCACCCTTAGACCAAGGCAAGATTATTTCTACAAGGAGGTAAAATTAGCAAGTTGTAGCAATACAAATTCTTCGGAGGTGCAGAATGATGGCATACTGCAATCTGCAGCACGTGAATATGCAGCACAGACAGCAAGACATAAATACTGACGAGTTGTACACACGCGCATGCACACAATCACCTCTGTAAAGCTTTCCCCAAGGTGCGACTCTTTCCATGTCACACGCTTTTCACAGAAAAATAAAAAGCCCTTCTCAAATTTAGCCCGTAAAGCTGCCAACAAAATTTGATTCCATGTGCTATCAATGGGCATGTTATTGCTTGTGGTAAATTGGAGAAGATTTGGACCTACACAAGAGATTTGCTTGCAAAGCACAAAGGTCACCAGTGGCCCCTAAGGAGTTTTGCAAACTGATTGTTGCAGCTGGTATTTCCCACACCCTCCACACCAGCAATCGGCTACAATGCTCTGCAGTTCTAAACCTGCATCGTACCATCCTCTAGAAAAACAGCCAGCATCTTCTCTGACTTAAATACACAAAAGTAGTAAAAGAAGTATTACAGTTAATTTTACAAAAGTCGTCATGTCCACCTTTGCTCGTTCACATGAAAAACGGGTGAGCTGGACTGTAACGGCAAAGGCCAGCAGTGCCTAATCCTCTGCACACCCAAATGTCAACAGAAGAGGAGCTGACATTACTACAGAGATATTTTACATGCCCAGAGGAGCAGACACATCCTCACTGGATTTTCAGGCTGCCAATGAACTACCTTGCCCATGGTGAACCTTACCAAAGTGTTTAAGAACCCGGTCTTTATATCCTGCATCTCTAATTGAATGTAAAATTTACAACTGTCTCCAAAGAGTAATAAAGCAGTTCTTGGAATTTCTTCCAAGCAAACACTGACTCAAAGGCTCAACACAAATTCACAGTGCTACATGGGAACAGCCAGTCACTGGCAACAACTCCCCAGGTCTTATCATAAAGTTATGTGCTGCACAATCACTTTCTCTGCTAACACATCCTGACTATAACCTTATTTTGTAGCCTCTCTTGCTAATGATACTCTTCAGTTCTGTCTGCAAATGTTGTCCTTAACTTGGCGAGTATCATAAAACTGATAGATTATTTCCTGTCTACTGGTGCTTCAGATGCAATGCTACCTATAAAAACATACAACTAATTCTTCCGGCAGGT
The DNA here is from genome assembly GCF_003259725.1 of Athene cunicularia. Lineage (NCBI taxonomy): Eukaryota > Metazoa > Chordata > Aves > Strigiformes > Strigidae > Athene > Athene cunicularia. The sequence continues at coordinate 522,783 of NW_020799111.1, read as the reverse complement.
GATCCACATCAGCTCTGTTCTCAAACAACAGATCGGTGAAGGTGAGCTGCTGATTGCAAAGTCTCCAAGCTTTTCATACCATGAAGTGAGGTAGCAAGAAGCAGCCTTTGAAACAGCATTGTCTCCATATTTTTCCTTAGTTTTAAATCCTTTTTCCACAAAATTTAGTGAATGAACTAGAGGCTTCTCTGGAGCAGTGGAAGAAGAAAAGAGATGGTAAATAAATAACAAATGATAAGAACTAGTTTTGCAAAGTATTCCTTTTTGGTACCAGCACTGAGCACTGCTCATTTTCAGGTGGAGAGAAATACAAAACACTTCAGTCTCTTTGTGAGCTTAAAGTCCAAGTGACTTCTGCACAATCTGCTTGGCAATTTTGTTAAATTGTTCTCTGTCTTCCCGCCACATCTTGGAGGCATCTACATTGGCTCCGCTTTCATCATTTGGCTCTGAAACGAGAAAGACTGAAAGATAGGTGGGCAGGTGGGCAATGGAGCAAGACCCTCAATAATGCCTCTGTACTGCCACTTCCTCATGGCTTTGGCACACTTCCCCCGCTTGGGACTACAGAAACACTACTAAAGAAAATCCAGTCACAGCTCCTGGACTCCCAAACAGTTCTGATTTAACTGATCACAAGAGAATATCACAGCAAGGACGAGTTTTGGTAAGAAACAAGTGGCAGAAAAGCAAGACTTTCTTTTGTTTATGTTCTCAGCAGTGGAGCCCCAGCGTGCACATGGAACAACACAATGTGGCACCACCAGCGCCATCAAGGGTTTTTAAAACTGCACAAACTGCACACTGCTCCCCACAAAATGTTTGCTCTGGTTCCGCGGCTTCACAGACAGAAAGCCCTCCCCCGACCAGGCCACCCAAACAGGCTCTGTCACTTTGGGATGGCTTGTTCTATTAAAAAAACAACAAAACAAACCAAGAAAACCCATAGAGTGCTTTCATTTCTACAACATCTTTCATCTGAGGATTTCAGAGCACTTTACAAAGTACATTAAACCCCTATGACTCCAACACTTCATTCTGTACAGAGGTAAGATGGAACATGGGATTTATCAGGTTCGTGGTCAGCACACAGGGGGGCAACTGTCAGGGGGATTACACAAGTCACTAAAACAGAATGTACTTTACCGATTTTGCTTCACACACTAGTCCAAATCCACTCCAGCCCAGTTCATGGCAGACATCTTGGGCTCATGTCTTTCTTGACACTGTGCTGATGGTCTGCCCTTAAAAGCCAGTAGATGTGTATGTCACACAATTTGGTAAGCTTGGGCTTACACTGTCTGCAGAGCCAGCGTAGAGGGTTTGCCAGCAGCCTGGAAGGAGCTGACCAACTGATGTCTAATGACTAATTCCTCCAAAAGTCATGGGAGAACAGGACACACAGGCAGAGAACAAGAGGTGACTCCCACATTAACCAGTCTAGGTAAGGCTGCATCACAAAACAAGTTCTTGGAGGCCACGAGGAGCCCAGCGAGGTGCTGTTTGTCGGCACAGCTTCCCAACAGCAGGTTACTATGCTGAAGCTAAAATGGTCCCATATAAGAATCTGTTGCTTGCTCTTTGATCAACTTTGTTGCTTCTAACCCCTCTAAACTGTCTAAAATCTTTTACCATTCAAAACCAATTCTAAGGGACATGGCTCTGCCCTTTTCAGGCAGTTCAGTGGCTCTGTCCACTATGTGGAAAAGGATCCATCTTTCAGGGAGCTGGATGTGACAGAACTGATCCACAGCCCCTGCTGGATTTCAAAAAAGCCTTTTAAAAGGCCACACAAAAAATTTTTCACCCACCTCTCTTCTCAAGAAGCCTTCCTCTGAACCAGAGATGCAGAATGGGGTGCAGACCCAGGCTGGCAAATAACAAACAGAAATGGAGGGTGCTGGCTTGCAAATCACAGAGGCCATGGAATCCAGTTTATCATACTGGTTAGATCTGGCTCATAACCCTTCAGCTGCTAAAGCCAAATCCAACACAGGCTGTAATCAATAGCTTTAAGACCTTCAAGAACTGAACAGACATCACAGCAAATACAAAGACAGAGCCCAGGTTTTGTGCAGGAGCAGGGAACCTGCTGAGCCTCTGGACCCACCTGGCCATCACCAACTGCTTGGTGCTGCTGACCTGGAAGGAAAGCAGTGTGATCGCTTGCAAAGCTGGAAACACCTGTTTACTAATTCAGTCTTACTTTTTTCAATTATTTTCAGAGAACTGGTTTACCAATCAATAAATACTAGGGCTTTAAGAACTGTGATTGCTGCTGAGCAGCTTTTAATGTCCCTTGCTCACTAATAAGCCAAACAGCAGGAAGCAGCTCTAGCTAATTCAGTAACTGCTAATCTAAGCCTCTGTTAACAAAACAGCAGTCCTTACCTGCCAGCATGCTAACAACTGACAAGAGGATCTTTTCCACACTCTGCACAGGACTCCACCGCTCAGCGCTGCTCTCGTATCCCATGGGATCATCCCCAGGAGCGTGAAGAATAGAGATGCAAACTCTCCCATCTGGGTAAACTGCACAAGAAGTATAGGGGATTGATTGTTACTCAGTGGAAACACTTGGCCTCTCCAGATCTTTAGAAAAGATCAGCATTTGGACTTGGCTTTTGTAGGACTGAAGCTAAACCCAGTTTTAAATTTCCTCTTCCAAAGGCAAGAGCACATAAAATCTGAAAGACAAAAATCTACCAAAAATTTCCTTTAAGCAAACATAAGAAACTTGGGTTATCCTTCCCTAACAGAAGCCTGCTGAGAGCACTCATGTCATTTAATAACCAGTGACAGGCTCCATGAAAAAGATAAGAGATGCAGCCAGGTGGAACCAGGCAAGTATTTATGCATAGACACAGCTCCAGGTAGGTAACCAGTCCTACTTAAATTGAAGGGTTACAGTCACACAGCACTGAATGCATGTTGGAGTCTTCTGCTGGACTGTGACCATAAAAAGAATTAAGCAAACTTGCTCTGCTGCAGCCAGAAGGGAAAAGAGGTATGTTATAAACAATATAATTGATCTTATTTTGAATATTACTGAAGTACAACTAGAAGAGTTCACACTACTTTTTAAAATTCTGCTTAAAGCTCAGCTGCATTAAAGCACATAGAAAGAAGGTAACTTATCAATTAAGGATACAGATGTCTTCCCCTCCCACCTTTAGTGTAAGCAAAGTGCTTCTTTCCCACAGCAAAGCATCTGCAACACTACAAGTCATCTTCACAGATGTGTGACTCCACTGATTTGATAAGGAGGCCAAAGAAAGGTTGAGGAGGCAACACAAAGAGAACAGAGTTTGAAACACTGCTTTAGCAACACGACCTAATTCCGCAGCCCCCCAAGGAATGACAACTTTAGTCCAGTACTTTCAGTGCTTCTATTCCTCCGGTGAACAAACCTCTGCCATTGCCAGGAAAACAAGGCAAAACAAAAATAGGGAATAACTGCTGGGAGGAGTCGTGCTCATTTCCAGTTCTTTCCACTCACCTAGCTAATGTCTGCACAAGCCTACAACACATAAGTGCTTTGAAAGACTTTTATTTAAATCCCCCCTGTGCAGCCCGAGGCTGGGGACGGGAGCTGGTCTAGCCATAGCTGGAAGAGACGAAAACAGTGTGTGCTGAACCAGCACTTCTCCCTGCAAGTTAGGAACAACTGGGAGAAGGTATTTCACTTGTGAGTTATTCTAGTGTTTCTATGCAGTGACTCATTTAGAACAACTAGACCACAGAGCAGCACAGTCAAGAGAGCAAAAGCTGATTCCAGGAAGGTGTATGCATCTTCCACTTTGTCACTAAGTACTAATCCAAGACTTGTCGCTTTTTTGAAGTTATCTTTGCCAGACTGTCCATGAATGTAATTTTATTTTAAAAAACAGTTCTGTGGTATCCCAATTTGTCCTGTACATTACACAAACTGCAAAGATAAGGGAACACAGCAGACTTTTTAAACACTTTCCTGCAACTCTTCACAGGTGGAGGAGTAAGCACTTAAGGAACACAAAAAGCATAGCACAGCCACCATTTCTACAGCCTTTCTGAGTACAACCAGACCATCACAATCCCACCTGAGAAGATTGAAGTGTTTACTTCAAGTGATCTCAAATTTAAATTAACATGACCCAAAGTCACAGGACTTTAAAGGGTTGACCTGACTATCCAGGATGTTTGTTAACCCCATGGAGGAAGTGATTACATGTAGGGCCACACATGAGAGTCAGGTGGTTTGCACCCCTGACTTCTCTGCACCCCATTCCTCCTGACTATGCTCATGTAAAGCAGCTGTGAGCAGTGAACCTCAAGACAAGGCCACAATTGGATCTGCAGAGTATTGCGTGGACATGGATTTGCTCATGGAGACCAGTCCTGGCAAGAAGCCTGGGTGAATTAGTTCAGCTGGAGCAAGGTGCCAACATGGCCACACAGCTTCCAGGTGCCAAATGCTGCATTGCTGCAGACATCAGAGCTTCAGAGGTGATGCTACACTGCCTTGGGCATGTCCACACAGTTCTACACCATGACATGCAGGCGTATCTTCCATAGGAGAACAGAATCTGGGCAAGAATCTGCATCAGTGGTGCTCTGAGAACAGAAGAACGTCAATAAACTGCAAAATTCCTTGGAATAGGATGAAATAAATCAACTCCCAGCTGAGATTGAGATTTGTGTTATGCAAGCAGAGGAACATCAGCTGGGGAGGAAAGGAAACACTAGGCAGGAGGACAGCATTTTCCTTTTATTGCTCTCAAGTGGCAGAGACCTAATAGCCTTGAATACAGATCCAGCCCATCAAATCTGGGTGGTGATAAACAGTGTTTGCACAATCCATGTTGATTTAGCAGATGTCATAAGCAACAATTTTACAAAGAATGCCAGAAAGTAATGCTCCAGGCTGCAAAAGAGTGCTTTAAGGTTTTTACCTGTCCAAGGCTCAAACCTGTTAGCTGTACTTGTTACTTCAGTTACCTCCACTGAAAAGTCTTAAGATATTATCTTAAACATCAGAATTTGCAGAGAAAAGGCCATCAAAGCCTTAATATTAATGCCTGCAAATGTGTCATCAGCTTGGACAGAGCACTCTGTATTTCAGAAAGGTCACGTCAGAAATATTACTAAACCTGTGTCTTAATGGGGAAAGAGCCATGTTGCCTAAAAAAGCTGTATCCGCGCTTCGGTGAATATGAACAAATTTTCACTCGTTAAAATAACAACAAACTACTTAAATACAAGCCATAGAGTAAGACTGGAAAGCGTCTGTATTAATTCACTAAATCATACATCATGTACAGAAGATTTATCTTTAAACTATTTATACACTAGTTACAAGTATTCCTGGAATGATCTGAAAGGCAGGAGAATTGTTGGAATCTTTACTGGACTGTTTATGACCAAAAGGTATATGACGAATAATGTGATAAAGTGACGGTAAGACAGAGCAAAATTGCTGGACAGCTGAACACTCCTGCTGCACGCTCAAGGTTGGAAAGGGAGAGAACCAGCTTTGGTAAGGATGCCAGCTCTCCTGCTGCAAAAGTGGTTTTATGGCACACAAGTAACCCACTCCCCTGTACGTCCTCCTGCATCAGACTCACTGTTTGGATGGAACATCTCACAGGTGAACCTCATCTTCGGAGGACTTAACGGATAGTCGAGTGGAAAGCTCAGAATGGCAGGGAAAACCCCATACTCGAAACAGGTGTCTTCAGGACCCCTAGGAACAGATAAAAAGCTATTCACCAGAGTTTTAAACAGTACTTTTCACCTGATATTCTTGTCTAACGAGACATTTGAGGTTTGGGTTATACCATCTCCAGAAAACAAAGAGTTAACACACTCTCACCCCACACCTCATAAACTTAAATACAAATACGGGGTTTGGGAGGGAAGGGGGAAATCAAAGCTTGCACACTAAATTACTAGGAAGGTCACAACACTGTTTAATTAGCAGGGTGTGTCTGGATATAATTGGAGTATCTGGCTCCAAGGCATGTTCCAGGATTTGAGCATCTGCACGTCAAGAGAAAGCAGAGGCAGGTGTGGGACTCTGTGCCTTTGAAGATACTGTTATGCTGTACAAGACAGAGATGTCAAATGCCGTAGCTCAAAAATAATTGACAAAACCTATGGAGATCCAAACTGCCAGTATCGAGCATAACCACACATAAATACTTATCACTATCTGATGCAAAAAACACTGCCGTGTTTTGTAAAAAATAAAAACACAGCTCAGGGACCATAATTGCTAGATGTAGGACAACAATGTTTCTTTGCAGACTTAAGTTACTTAGTTTGCATTCCCCTCAAGTGCACAGGGAAAACAAATGGCTTCATCAGGATTCTTGTAGAAACATTTCCTCATTGTGTTCATCATCTAGTTCAAAGTGCAGTCACGTTGAGAATATAAAGACAACTATTTTACTCTCCCTACATAAAATATTTTTGGAAGGTGAGCAAAAAAGTTTATTAGACATGATTTATTCAAACTTGATGAACCATCTGGAAGTTATAACACAAACATGATCTCCCTTGATTGGAAAGACCATGAAACAAGCTTCATCACTGAAAATCTTAGCCAAGGAAACCTCATGTATTTAGTAAAAAGCTCTTCAAACAAGGGCTATAATGTCTGGGAAATAAGGTTTAGAATATGTTCATGCTTCCTCCTCCCAATCCACATTCTCTGTGCCAGAAAGAACACAAAAGTTCAAGGACTCCTAAAAGTTAAAGTTGCAATTGGTAACCCAGAGAAAAAGAAAACTGAGACCAGCAAAACCTAAAGCCCTAGGAGGCTCACACTCTTAACTTTGGAATTCAAAAGACTTGGCTGGTAGATAAACACAAGAACTATGTGATTTAAACCTGAATATTGACACTGGCAGGTAGAACTAGAGAAATGCAGCAACATACATTGGGAATGAAAGCTAAACCATCTCAACCATTTTCTTCCCTTTCTGGCCTTTTCCCTAAATTTAGTTGGGATTCAGTTCACATCTGACAGTAAACTGAATGCATTTTTTCATGAACATTTTAATTCCAGCTGCATTTTAAAGGCTTATTGTTGAACTTCTAAGAATATGTACATACACGCATTGAAAAGCTGGTGGGTGTCTTCTGTTTTGAGAGCAAACACGCTGCCTTAAGGGCTCTTCTGTCAAATGTTAACCCTACATGCTCCATTTTAGGCCCTGTATTATGTGAACAAAATGCTTATGTCGTAGCCATTCAGTGCTGCCAGGATCAACTTCAAAGAAATTATTAAAGTTAATCCAAGACAGCATTTGCAACTACAAAACACTCAGGGAGGCTGCAATATTTAAACCCGACAGCATCACTTTCAGTTCAAAAAAGGACATCGGCAGGGCCAGAGAGGTAAAGAGCACAGTTGCTTTTGAAATCTTTGCAGAGCAGGTGATGATTGCAAAGTATATCCCATTCAAAGCCTCCGTGCTTTATGCTATGATCTCGTCCCAACTGCTAAGCTTGTCAGAGTCATCCAGACTACCTAGTACTTGATTAGGGTTCCTCCAAGAAACAGCCAGACCATGCAGTGCTGACACCCGTCCCACTGAGCAAAGAGCACCAAGCCAAGGGGCCAGCTGCCTTAAGCAGCTCCCATACCCCAGGGAAGACAAAGTGCTGGCCATCACTACCCGTGTGCATACAGAAGGTACAGGCTTCAGGCACAGAACTCCAGGAAATACCTCGTCTTAAACCTGCTCCATCTAATATTCTTCACAGCCTGCAAAGCAGACAGCCTCTGCATCTTTTTCCGCACATGATGTTACTCTACAGCCTTCCCTAAAGCATTGAGGAGCAGACATGAGTTCTCCTCTGGCCATTAGACAGCATTAAATGACTTGCTAGACAACCAGACTGCTTAGCTCTGAGAGAGATGTTATGAACAACCTTGTTGACCTAAGCATGAAAACAAGAAACACTGAACTCCCTGACCTGGCCATTACCCAGGCAAGGGAAAGAAAAGGATGGTGGGTACCTGCCAAAACAGGAGGGAAAAGCGCATTGACAAGGACAATTCTACAATCAGAGCTTCACATACAATTGTAAATGGCTTCTTATTTGGAAAAAGATGCTGAAAAAAGACAAAAAGCTACAGTCATCAGATGCTGTAAAGGGGAATTCCATAGTAAACAAAAGTCCTAAGCCTAATTATAGATCTAATTACCTTTCTAGACAGGTTTTTGATAAGTTGACTTCAATTTACGCTGTTTAGTTTTCAAGAAATCTTTAGTTCTTAACAATTATGTGGTTTTGTGTTTTTTGGGGATAAACTTTAATAGCACACACTCGCATATGCCAACCAAAGAGGGCAAAACTTGGTCTTGAAACATAAATCCATGAACTTGAACAACACAACGCAGCCCGTTGGACCTCACGCAGTGCTAAGGAATTGAGCAGCATTATAGTAAACTCTCTTAACCTGCTGGGGCTATTTATCATCACAAATAAAGTCACTCTGTTGCAAAAACTTGGCTTTCATAAATGCTCTAATTCAGCTACTGTTTGATGTCTCATCAAAAGAGTGCATTTTACATCAGGCTCCAAAACTGTTCAGAAAGATTACTACATTATATTTTCAGTTCTGGATCCATTATGCTCACTTGGGAGCATAAGAACTGTTCTACCTTTCAGCCATGGTAGAACAACCTTAACATCTCTATGTTTAATATTTATCCAGCACTGCCGCTGCAGACAAGAAAACCAGAAATGCAAATTATTACCACCATTATTTTACCTGTGAGCTAAGGTCTTAGGTCAATCTGTGTAACATTAGCCAGCCCACCTCTGAATTGATAAATAGGTGATGTCTTTTCTCTCTCAGGTCTCACTTTTTTTATTTATTTGCCATTATATGTGCTCCAGCTTCATATAAACTGGGTGAAGGGGAAAAAAAACCCCAGTATTCTATTCTCCATTATTACACTGCTTACTTACCTTTTCACTGCATCTATCTAAAAATCTGAAGCCAACTTTAATTTCCTCACCTGCACTTTTCATTCCCATAATCTCACACAGCACATTTGAGATTACAAAACATTCAAGAAGATTATCAGAGACAAATATAAACAAATCATTTAGCTTGCTTTCCAAACGTGCACAAATACTTCTACTAATAGAGTTTTCTACAGAGATGAAAGTAACCAAACACGTTTAGGGTAAACATGTTTCTATTGTACCACAGCTTCAGAATTTAGCAGATCTTAAAATATAATTTTATTATGACACACACACAATACAGAAACCAAAATTAAAGCACCTCCGCCTCTCATTTTGCGCTGACAAAGACCTGAAGCTCAACACTCAGCACTTTCAACGGCTTTCAAGTCTGCAAGCGGCTCCTCTGTTGTTTAAGAATTTGTTATAGGAAACATCAGAAAAAGTATTTTCTAGGTAATCAATCAAATCCAAAAGTACTTCTGTGTGTCCCCCATGAAAGCTCTGCTCAACCACAAAAATCTCTGCTACAACAAAGTACCGATAGGCAGGAATTCCCTTCAAGACTTCAAGAAGTGCACTAAATCCTCTGGGATTTCTACCCTCCATGTAACACACAGCTGTCTGGACTGAAATTTGGTACATTACAAAATACATGTTTCAGAACAGTGCTAACTATCCCACTTGCAGAAAGAAAGTGTACGACAGTGAAACCAAAATCTTTGGTGTCAGGCAACAAATTACCTATTTCCATGCTAAGTGTTTATTTTCAGGGGACTGAGCTATTAGGAGGTACAACCTGTTTATTACAGGATAAATTGCTGCACATAAGCAGAGGCATTTGCCAACTCTTCATATCAATCAGCGGTAATCCAGATCTCCAGTTACCAAGGCCTAAAATAACTCAGAGGCTCACTCTTGCCATAAAATAGGATCACCCACGCAGCCAGCTTGTGTGGAATAGGTGATGTGCTACAGCTTGGGATGCTTTTGTATTGGTTGCGTGCCTGATCCCAAGAAATCTAGGGATGAAAAACAACTCACTCAAAGCAAACCGAGCTGGGAAAATTCTGCCACCCATGCTAGTTCAGAATCTCGTAAGTCAGCACTGGTGGTTGCAGTGAGAACCTGCCAAGAGCACAGCAGGCACGCTGCAAGCGGGGCCACAGCCACTGCCTGCTGCCCTCGTGTCCTCCCAGAACCCCTGGCCCTGGCTGAAGGAAAAGAAATCACCAACTCTTACTAAAAGAATCTTGAAATATGGAGCCTGGATCTACCCTAACAACACACCTGGATCTACCCTAACAACAGACCATCAGCTTCAAGACAGACTTAGCAGTTTGGAGCTTTTTCATCTTTTAATTCTGTAGCATTTGTATAAATTGTCAGACCCGAGTGATAAAGGTCTCTTTTTCTCTCCCCTACCATTTTAGAACTTTATTTTTTAAAAAATCACCAGTTATTCCATACACTCAAAGTTCCCAAAGAAGGGTACAGCGTAAGTAAGAGTACAAGCAAGAGAGAAGATGACTTGTAGGATGCTGGACAAGAAGATTTTGTCTTTTCATGGCAAGTTTTGCTATGAACTGTACCCATCAGTTCAGAAGCAGTAGGGAGAGGACACAGCTTTGTAAAGAAGTCTTTGTTACTCCCCAAAACACAACAGGTCATAATCAGAGCTATTCACCAACAGAAGAGCTTTTCACACAGAACCACTGCACCCAATGCCTTTACAACACCAGCCAACTCACGAAGTGCAAAGAATTTCAAAAGTTGGGGTTTTTTTGTAATTTGAATATTCTCTCAGATAAATCCAGTTTTCTGGAAAAAATGAAATAGTAAGTAAACTAATTTTACACATTGCTTTTTTTTTTCCTCCTATCACCAATAATCTGTGCATTTTGCTACTCCTAAAAATGAGAAAAACCTGTCCTGTATTTGCAGTTGACTAATGTTCCCAACAGGTCCGTGTGATCTATAAGCAAATCATTGTTTCCTACTGTGTTTGTATATACAACATATATCCAAGGGAGCTCAAATGTGGATTCCTGTCAAATCTGCAATATGCTGAGTGTTGCTTATTATAATGACTCCTGTACAATAAATGTTCACTTAAGCTCCAACACTGCCTCTGTCACGCTGTTTAAATTTCAAATATAATTCCCTGTTTGGGTCAGAAAATAAACTCTTATGCAGAACTGATATTATTTTTTTACATTCTTGTTCTCCTAGAAGTTAATCCTAGTGTGCATGTGCTGATTTCAGATATTAGTATTAACTTACATAATCAGAGCTTCCCATTCAAAGAAGTTCTCTTCATTCATGGGACCTGTTAAGAAAAAAACAAAACAATGCTCAGCACTACCTGAACACAAGGCTACAGCTTCACAGTACACAAACCCCATTCAGCTCCTCACCTGCTACGATCCCTTCTGGTGGGTTCAGGGTCAGCTCTGTAAAAAGAAAAATACAAGGCAAGTTAACATGACCTGCAGAACCAAGTATCTCAGCTAGTGTTTGGGTGGCCACAGCTTAGCACAGAGGTCCCACCAGCAAACGTGCTTGGAGAAAAGCTTGAGAAAACCATGGGAAGAATCTTCTGGCCATGTTTTACCAGGCAAAATTCCACATCCAGAAGGCTCAGTATCTCACTGCTGACAATTGAACTTCTTCATGCAAGACAGCTTTCTAGACAAGATTATTTGACATTTTGTGCTTTTCCAGGCTCCCAACACTAGTCTTTCCAGAGGCAACAATTTAAAACTGAGAAGGAACCAAAAACCCTCCACAAAGCATGGAAACACTTGGAGCAATGTGGTATCTGCAGGTACAAACTCAAGAGCCTGAAAACAGGTTGTATTCCCATAATATCTCTGCACCAATTCATGCTTGACAACATCTCAATACAAAACCCAAAACGATGCAAAAAACTGGGGAAGCAGAAGCAAGAAAGATTTGACAAGCAGCTCTGTTCCTCAAATTCAATCCAACTCCCTCTGCGCAGCCTGGAAAACGCAAGTAAAAAAAGAAGCAGTGATAAATCACCCGTGGCTGCACATGGCAAATTTGGATCCATCAACCCTCACTTCCTGTAGGAAACTGGTACAACTCCCAATTTGCTCAAGAACCCTCAGCATCAGTACCCCGTTTCAAGCCTGCAGAAGCCCAGCATTCTGTGCGCTGATAAAATAATCAGTTTTTCTACTATCTAGTGCAAGGACCAAGTTTCTGAAGTCCTGCAGGGTGGTAGCAGCTGGCAAGGCAAAGTTTAGGCATGCACAGGCAACCAGTGAAGCTTGGAGGGCTGAACACCAGCCCCACAGCTCCAAGTGAGACACAGGGCAGGTGGTGGTGATGCTCCGAAGGTGTCAGACCAGAGGAGGTGACAGTAATTAGGCCAACTTAAGTAAGGGCTCTGAGCTGCTTATCTAGAAGCACTGTTGCCTAGCCAATGGCCTGTGGACTACTAGTGGCCTGTACCATGTAAAATGCTGCCAGAAGAAGCACCACACACATTCCCACACATGAAGACAAGCAGGAATGCAGAACTGGGGAACATGGGAAGTCAAAAACCAAAAAATGAGACACGTGACCTAATTTCTCTTAGGCTATATGTGAAAATTGTGAGAGAACTGCATAAAACAGCACACAGATTTTTGTCTTAAGTTTCCACTGGATTAAAAAACATGCTGAGATACTCCAACAGGAAAGATAAAGCTGTTCTGTTCACTCAGATTGCCATTAACTTTGGCACAGAGCTCTCTGATTGAAGTTCAAAAGCACAGCAGCAGATTGAAACTCAGCGTTATGGCTTCCCACAATGTCCTGATGTTAAGGAGCAGGTTTTTCCAGCTTGATAGTGGGTCTCTAACAGCTTTTCTTGTTGATGTTTTCAGACAGAAAGAGGGAGATGTCAAACCCAGGAGCTTTTGGAATCATTTTGCTCCATCTTGTGGTGCTCTCTAGGAAGAAAATCCCTCTGATAGTTCCCATCACTTCCTTTGAGAAGCCTTGCAGCCTTTGTGACTGCCTGGTTGCAGCATCAGCGTGTCCCCTGCAGCAGCCAGCCAGGCAGGTGTGCTGTACAGCTCCCCACCTGCAAGGACAACCAGGGCAACAAGAAGCGAGAGCTAAACCCTGTCTTTACAAGGATGGAGGTTCAGTTCTCCACCTTACTCAGCTCTCCCCTCAGAGATAGACAAAAGAGGTTTCCATCCTTAAGGATCAGGCAAAGTGGTAACTGGGCAGTGCAGGGGCACATGAGCTTTGATTTTAAGTGGCTACACCTGGTCACTGAGGAAGGAGATCCCCCTTTTCCACGTGCATGGTCACATCCTACCCTGTGATTCCCTAGAGCCATTCAAAAGGAAATTGGGAGCACAGCTTTTGGGAGCTGCACTGAACAAATTGCCAGTAGCAGACATAGCAGCAGATGGTTCAGTCTTACCAGAGCCTCCAAAACAGGGTCACTATAATGGAGTGTCAGGGGGGATTTTTTCCAATTCTTTTTAAGTGAGCAGTAAAAAGCACATGATCAGAGCATGTTTTGACCATTCACCACAGAATGACTTTGACAAGTCAGCTAGGCCAAACAGCCTCCAACCCCACTCTCCTCTGCCATCCTGTCCCTCCATGGCTGCTCTCCAAAGCAAATCACATGGCAGGACACAGCAGAAGATGAAAGGGCCCACCCTCTGCTCTCCATGGCATGGCACCCAGCCTGGTGATAACTTCTGCTTGACTGAGTTTGGCCTCCTGTCTTGCAAGACATCCCCCCACTTTAAACATGCATGGTTTAAAGCTTTCCCAAGAAGAGTTCTCCCCCTCTGCAAGTGCCACACCATGCTGTCCTCTCACCTGTCACCATGACAGCAGAGTGCCAGCACATGCCCCAGCCACCAGCACCCAGCACCCTCAAACACTGATGCGCAGTTGCTGATCCTGTGTGCACTATTTCTTAGTGTCAACAAGGAGCTGAGCCCTCTGCTGAGCATGGACAGCATCCAATGCGAGGCGTTGGTGGGCAAAACACAGACCCTGATGCCACACCAGCTACTTGAGAGAGGCAGCTTGCACAAATTGAGAGCCACCTCCCTCAATCCCCTTTCTCCAAGGAGCAAAATCAGCACCAAGACTTTGCAGGAGCCCTCAGTGCAGCAGCCCATGGCTGACTGATGACTGTGGGCCCAGGAAAAAAAGTCTCTGAGCAGTGGAACCTCAGGATCCATGGGACAACTGAGGTGGAAGCAGAGCAATCAGATGCAGAGGGGCTCTCCTGGTGTGCTGGCACCACAACTCCATCACCTTCACCCGGGGCTGTGGGACCCCACACCTGTACCGGAACACAGCCCCTGTTCTGCAGAGCATCTGGACTTTGCCCCGTTGCCAGCAGGTAGGCAACCTCTTTGGGGAAGGCAGAGCCAGGCCATCTTCCTGTGTTGGTATTTTACATGGTGCTAACTACCAGAGCTGTCATCAGCAGGATAAAGCAGTCTCCCAACGTGTCCATGGAGTACCCTATGGTCAAGCAAGCCTACAGGGCTCCTATAAGGAACAAATGCATGAGTAACGCATCCTATTCAGGGATTCCAAGAGGTGTAAGGACAAGCAGTTGGCGTGGAAAAAGGATAAACCAGAAAGCCAGAAAATGAATCTGTTTTGAAAGAGGTAAAAGGGAAGGTCAGGAAAAGTCTCTGTGGAAAACAAAGGCATGGCAGAGTCACGAGGAGAAGCTGAGGCTGGCAGCTGCTGCTGGAAGGGAAGGTTGTGGTGATGTATAGGCACCAAGTCACCTATACATCACCACAACCACTTCAGGGTGCCCCAGGGTTCTGGGAGGGTTGTGGGGAGCTCTCTACTCAGGCACGTGTGTTGGGTGTAGCCCATCACCCGATTCAGCCCAATGTCTCTCTTCAGCACTGGAAAGCATTGGGAGCAGTTCTCATCTTCCCATCCTCCATGAGGCATCCTGTTTGGTTTGCAGGATGGCTTTGCTTCACACAGTCAGGGGATTTGCTTCCAAATCAAAACGCAGTGAAGTCTCAGCGTCTAGCACCACAGCTAAGCCTTATTTTAAAGCTTTGCTTGTAAGCTGAGACTGAATAAAACAGAGCTAAGCCCAGTGATGTGCAATACTTCTATGAGGAACTTGGGGCAGATTTGGGTGCACACACAATCAATGTGTCCCTTTGCATTTCACTGCTCATTATGGAGTCATTACAGACCAATTACATCTTGGCCAAAAGGAGGAGGACTAAAAACACACCTTCTTTTTAAAGCAGTTAATAAAAAGACTGATCCCATTCTTAAGTGAGAAATTGATCAGTATGCTTGCTAAAAACTGTATCAATTTAGCATATCTCCAAGGTGATAAAATGCACAAGACTCAGGAAATGTTAAAGGCATCTGACAGCATCTGGACTGAGATGTCTGAAACCAGAATCATCTTCTTTCCGCTCTGCCTGAAATTCCATTTTCTTCTCTCTTCTCTGATGTAGCATCTGATTGGCATAAGGCAGTTTGAACTCACATGGACACACGGCACAGCGTGTGTCTGAGAGATTTCCTAAGTGTTATGTTTAGGAAAGCACATTTTCAAAGCTGGTTTAACAGGGACAGCTGCAGAGGCCTACTACAAACATGCGTCCCTCTCTTCCCCCCCACCCCCTCGGAGAAAGCAGCTCATCACATCCCACACTGCTGCAGTGGCAGTTTTCCTCCAGCTTCACACAAACTCTCTCCATGGACAGGAAGCACAGCCAGATTCTTTTCTGTGCAACAAAGGTGTATTTTTTCTGAAAATTCTGAAATCTCAGAATTAATGTAAATCTCATATCTTTAACCCGACAGCACTTCCAATGATACCTGTTGGCATTACAATCCACTCCTCTATTGCCTGTTTATAGCAGAAAGGAAATACAGGGCATAACAGAACTTGGCCCTACAATTCTTGCATCTCTACAGATTTGACTTAATACTTTCAAAGTAGCCCATTTTAGATTTATAAAATTCAGCAACAAGACACCTTCAAGATTATGGGGCCAGGAACAAAAAGGTTTCCATCTCTTAACTCTCATAAACCTAAGCTGCTATTGAGCGACTACTTTCAGGCTTTAATACTATTCTAAATCTAGAATTATCAACAAACATATGCTCTAACAGAAACGATGCCTTTCTTTGTATCTGATTTTTTGGAAAGCTTTATCTAAATTAGTTCTGGTAGAGTAGAAAAAAGTCTTGACACTCTAAACCAGCAAACAAAGACCTAAATGAAGACAAAAAATAATCCATCTCATCTGGCTGTCCACAGTCACCTTCCCTTTCTTCTCCACAAGGAAGGTAAAACAGTGCAATTTTCCAGCCTCTCCCAAAATGGAATAATGTCCTTGGGTTCCAACAGGTAGAAACTCCTCACAACGTTAAGCATTTTTCACATAAGGTAACAATAAACCTTTATTTAGAGATTTAAACACAGACATACAGAGAGAAAATCAAAGACCAAAACTAAAAAAATAAAGCAAGTAAGGAAAGAATTAGAAGTCTGGTAAACAAAACACATCCACGAGAAAGGCAGTGACTGTCAAACATCACAACTAGAAGTAACTAAAGACAGAAGAAGGAGATAAATTAAGAAAAAGAAAATGTATGCACAAATATACACATAGATATATACAACATTTCATCCAAGGTGGGCAGCCAGGAGGAAGGGGTCATTTAAAGTTGTCTCCCCATCCCCATCCACTCAGGGCCACGCAGGGCTTACGGCCAGCACTGGGAACATACACTGGAAACACACGTTGTCAGGAGGGAGCTGAAAGATCACACAAAACTGAACATCAGACTGCAGCCTTGTGCCCTGACAGGACTTCCTCTCTTCCTGCAGAAAGAGGCAGCAGAGCTACCTAAAACTGGAACTATTATTATTATTTCAGAATAGCTTTTGCTGAAAATTTTTACAGGGCAAAACAGCTTCTGAAGAGCTACAACTGCCCAGTCGACTGTGAAACCCTAGGGAAGGGTTATCATACAGGATCAATTCTGGGTTTTGCAGCAAAGTTTGATGAGAGCACATGCTGAAGGAAAGCAACAACCCTGGAAATGCGCAGCATGATCCAGGCGGCCACAGAAACCAAAAAGTTTGGCTTACTCTACTTCTGTAATTCAGGTCTCCGGATGTCAAAGCACTGTACACTCAGTCACTGCAGACTACATTCATGTCTTACAACACTATGCTTTATTAGAGGCGGGAAAGTATTTATAAAGGAAGATCACAAACAAGATGTTATTTCAGTTCATATTAAACGCTACCCTGGGAAACCATGTGGAGAAGATTCACGTAATATCTGCCTGTAGCATTGTCAAATTCTTTTTGATGCTATTTAATAACACTTTTTCCTACAGAATTTATTCATACAAGACATTCTAACAAGACTCCTGAGCTTCTCAACAAGCATCAAAAATGCTTTTGGGGATTTATGCAAAAGAACAGGTAAAAGCAGTCTTTTTGCAGATGTCTTTCAGGTCAGTGATTCTGGATTACAACAGAAAAATGCAGATTTCTAGGACACCCTGCCAGCACAAGCGTTACCCACACAACCGCACTGGCGGGCTTGCTCACCACCCCAAGCAGCTACTGGCAGCAGCCCGAGTGGTGGTGAGGCACAGCCCCGGCCCTCACAAACACCTGTGTGATGGTTCAGTTTAGAGACCTGTGCTCTGCAGAGCAGCCTGAGAATAAACACGGTATTGGCAGGAAGCATGTGTCTATAAATACTCTATTTTTTTATAGGCTGAAGTCTTTCACTAAATGATGGTTAAGTGAGAAACAACAACTCAGCCCTGGACAAGCTCAGGAGCTCTGTAAATGACCATCACTGGGGCAGGCCAGTTCTTACAGTCTAACGCCATCTTTCCCCTAGCAAAGACTTTTTTACTCCATTCTACTTCCTTGCCTTAAATAAAAGCCAGAACATCAGAGACCAAAAGCAACTAGGTAAAAAAACAACCAAACAAACAGTATTTCTTGCTAAAAAAAGGCACCTTTAGACACCTCTCAAGCTCACCAGTAAGCAGCTCACCTGCTCCAGGAGAAGAGGGATGTCCCATAGAGACCCAGCCTGCAGCAGGTTCCTGTACCCTACGGTGGGACCAGAGAACACCACTTGCAACCCCCTGCAAGTCACATCTCACGCAGATTTTTAAACAGTCTGCGTTGTGGATGACTAAATTCGAGTTTAAATGCCGTTACTAACCACCGCGCTTCCACCAAGGTCTTGACAAATACCTCTAATTATCTTTGAGGTAACAAAGCTTTGCAACACAGGCTTCTGTGGCTGCATTTTGTTCCACCTGGAAAATCTAACTAGGAAAAAAATAAAAATTGGCCATTTGCCCTGGATTCACAGGCCTTCCCTATGACTAAGCTCCCCACGCCACGGACTCCCAGACGTGTCAATCGCGCACAAACCGCCGGGGCTCGCAGGCAGGCTCGGTGCGAAGGGAGAACAACCTCGCGAGGGAAGCGGTGGCATCCACGACTCCCCTCTTCCACAGCTGCACTTCAAAGACCGCGGTGCCCCCTGACCCCCCCCGTCCCGGATGTCTCTGAATGGACGCGGGGAGAACTCTACAAGGCCGAGCGCAGCGGAGCAGCCGCCGGGGGCTGGGAACCCGAGGCCGGCGGCGCACAGGGAGGCGCCCCGGG
>NW_020799111.1:499419-504066 GCF_003259725.1 Athene cunicularia | reverse complement strand
GCCGAGCACGGCTGGGGCGAGCGGAAACGCGGCCCAAGGGCCGCAGGGAAACAGCCGGGGCTGGCGGCCGTCCGCTAGCAAACAGGCTGCAGCACGGGGGGAACTGCAGCTGCTCCGAGGGGTTGGGCAGTGTGCGAAGTTGCCCCGTGAGGCAAAATGCCGCAGGAAGGGGGAGTTTTGCTGCCCCGTGTCAGACAGCCCGGAGATTTACACCTGGCCCTGTACTTCTGCTGCTTCAAGAGTCTCCAGGGTGGATGCTCGAAGCATCGCTGCCACATCCACCTCCCCTGCAGCCAAGGCAAGAGAAGCACGGCCATATTAAGTGTAAGGCACAAGACAGAGTACCAAACTATATTTACTGTATACAATAGTAAAGGACAACAAATAAATGTACAAATCAGTGAATTCTATGGGATGTCACACCCCAGCCCATATACAAGAAAATGAAAAAGAAAACAAAAACAAGGGCCTTTCCAGCAAGATTTCCAGCAAGCAGGAGATGATCTAATGTGGCCAAATGGGTCAGGTAAATATAAAAGGCAAAAGAACGATCCCATGGAGCAGCAGCGGACAACAGGATGGCCGTTGTAAAAATCCATCCGGAACAGACTCCACATTTTGTGTGGAGCTCAAACCCATCACTCAAATGCATTTACAATTCATTAAGTTTTGTGAGGCAGTAGAGCACATAATTTTTTCAACACATGTACACGCACACCCATTTCCTTGCTCACCAGGTTTTTGACAGCTCTTCTGCACGTACAGCTTGGTGATGTTAAAAGGCGCTTTTTTTCCCCTCATTTATGAAGTTTATCTACGAAAAGCAAGTATTAAAAAGAAACCTGAGGCCACACACTTTTAGTACCCACTGAGAAATAAGAGGCATACTGAAGGGAGTGGGAGAAAGGTGACAGGTTCTGCCTGGCACTCAGCAGATGGCTGAAGCTGCAGTGACAGGTTTCTCTAAGCCTGCAAAACAAAAAAATACCACCGCTCCATCATGAGCATTAGTTTTTTTGGACCAGCTGCTCTGCTAACTCCAGTTCTGACAATAATTCAGGACCAATCTAATTTCTGCATTAAAAAAGTATATTTCAGACGACTTTATCATAATATGACAAAGCACATGTAAATCTGCAATATTTTAAACTCCAACTCTATACTAAGCATTGTATCTGCACGTACCAGCCTTGTGTCACAGGCTTAACGCTTCTGAAGTAACTGTGTTTCCAACACACACCAAAAACTTGGAATCAGCATCACTTTTCCTTCTCTTAGGCATATCTTAAAAGGAAACTTTTACGTTCACAACTGGCATGAAAATATACTGAATTATTTACATGATCAGAATTAAACAGAGGGGCAAGACCAACAAGAGCCAGGAATGAACATTCCATGTCCTAACACATGGATATTTAGGCCACAGGTTTAAAGAAAAAAAAAGAAAAAATAACAGCAGAGAGACAATGCATATTACTTAATGTGAATTTAAATCAAATTGGCCCAATTTAAGATATAGATTAATCCCTGCAGATACTGTTTTGACTTGCACACGCAGTACGTCAAAGACAACAAGCAATTTTGGTAAATGTCCTCTAAAGTTTAGAAGAATCCCATGTGATTGGCATGTTCATTTGTTTACTATTTAATAGCAAATCCAAGGACAGATGAGAGAGTGAGGTGTGATGAGGATCCTTAAACTCCTCAAAAGGACGGCACGTCTTAACACACTCCACCTGTCTGCTGTTGGAACACGTCGATAGTGTCTTCATCTTCCATCTCCAGCTGTTAGAGGAATATGGAAAATACAAGACTTGAAATATACAACATCATGGTTACAAAAGCACTTAGATCTCTACTCCTAACCAGTACCAATAATAGAGCACTTAAGGTGTAATTTTAATTAATGCATGAAACACTTTCCATCAGTCACTCTGGAGCAGGCACTCCATCACCTCTCTGATCAGAGTATCACCAACACCAAAATGCCCTTCCAAGGCACTCCTGTCAGTCAGGCCAAATTCAGCAGTTTCACGTCTTCCACAACAAATTTCCCCAGCCAAGCGTCTCCTCAGTTCCTCACTTTGGGCCTTGCCAGCCCAAGGAATTCCCCACGCCCTCAGCACTGCCAGCAGCTACAGCTTCAGTGCTGGCTCTGAATAAGCCAGTGCAGAAGTAGGACAGGGGCAAAAATGCCAGCACTTGTCAGGGGTCCCTTCCACACCAGCACTCCAGTGCCAGCTTGTTCAGCACTGATGCTCCTACACATTTTCCCCCACATCCAACAGTGAAAACATTCAAGGGGTGAGGGGGAAAAAAAAAAAATCCCACCCTAGACAAATTATTTGGAATGTACTAAATGTAGAGCAACTGTTTCGGAATCATTTAGATTTCAAATCCCTTTGACCTGCATGCAGACATCAAAATATTTATATAGCAATTTGCAGTAAAAGTATTTTTCATACCTGTGCAGGTGTGTCTGTTTCACTAATCGGTTGTCCATCAAATCTGAACCTAATCTGCCTCATCGACAAGCCCTACAAGTTTAAAGCAATTAATATGAGAAACCATGCTTTTATTTCAGAAACCAAAAAACATAGATTTACTGTCAGAATAAATATTAACAAAATTAAGACTCAAAAGATTTAATCAAGCAGGAACCTTAGCACATCTATCTTGCTATATAAATTGAGGAAGTGGAGCTGTTTGAGCAACGTCCCACTGCCCTGCTGTCACAGCAAGGACTCTATGGAACCACAGCTGTGGGTTTGGCACCTCGTTCTGATCCCACTCTGTGAGGCACAAATATCAAAAGTTAATTTACAAAGGTAATTTAAGCAGAGAGCAATCAATACACCTAAAGCCTCAGAGGACATGTCAGGAAGGAGTAGAAATTGTTTCTCACACAATCAGAGAAGTAACAGTAGATTAAATTGACTCAAAGGAAAACGTCAAAAAAAAAACCCTGAAAAAAACTACTTTTTTGTGTATCTAGCTATCAGCACTAACCACCCATAACTAAGACAAGTTTTCACTCATGCCAGGCATCTGCTCCCAGTTCTAGTTCTTTATCTCCTGATGAAAAAAGGAACCACGAAGAAAAAAAGAACTTGCAGGACTTAATGTAGATTTTTACTTGCAAGGTTTATTAGAAAAGTGTTAGGGTCTAACATTAGCAAGTTAAAGTTGCCCTTGAAATTCAAGCTGAATTGAGGACTGAACCCTGTTTTGACAGCATTTAATCACACCAGGCAGTCTTTATGCCCTGCCTCAGGGATTGAGGTCTTTGCTTTCCCCTGTGAGATTCACACTTCCAGCCATGCAGAGCCACGTGAGCGCAAAAAACTCCCTGTGCCTCTCTGAAGAGGTCTACAGACAAGGGGAAATGCTGCAAACAAAACCTGGCTCCAAAAGCCATTTGCATCTCCACCCTCTATTTTGCAGCACCTACTACAGCAGTGAAGAATAGGCACCGAGAGCTGTAGGCTCGGAGCTGGGCTCTGGGGAGAAATTCTTCTCTTGTTTAGCACAGGGTGGCACTGAGGAACAGCCACCGACACAGAGTGGCTGGTGGCCACCTGTGGAATACAGCAGTGCAAACTGGGCAGGGGGCAATGGGAAAGACATGTGAAGAGAGGAGGAAAAAAAAAAACCTGCAACAAAAGTCATAGCATAGGTGAGTCTGTTTTGTGCCATTTTCCAATCGGAAAACACAAGTGGATAAAGTTTTTAGAGATGGTAGAACAGAGGACTACAAAGCTAAAAATTCAGCGTGAACTGGTCTCAGAGCCAGGACCAGAACTCGAGGAATTTTGGCAACACTGTCGTGGGACATTTTTAGAGCTCTAGGAGAGCCTGATGAGGAAGAGGCAGTTTTCATTAACTGAAAACTCTGAACACTTCAGAGCTGCCAGCATTCTGAGTCCTCACTCACTCACACGCCTAGATACGTGCACCCCAAAACGCTGGTATTTCCAGTGTTCCGGCGAAGCTTCCACCACCCCAAGGACTCTTCCCCAAAGACAGCAGCGAGCCGAGAGCAGCCTCGCCGAGCCGTGCCTACCTGCCGCTCGCAGTAGGCCTTCATCAGCTTGCTCAGCGGGGTGTGCCGCTTGATTTTGAACTGCACCACGGAGCCGTCCTGCCCCGCCACTTTCAGGTTGATGTGATCATTCTCCGTTTTCACGCCTTCCTAGATGAAAGAAAGAGAAGGACGATGTGGGTTCAGAGCCCGGCCAGGCAAGCTGTGCTCTGGGGGAGGCCCACCGCGTCCCCAAGCAGGGTCATGCTCGGGCCGGACGCCACTCGCTGCGGCTTACAGAGGCTGGGCGGTCTCCCCCGGGGCAGCGGAGGCCTGGGGCCCCACAGGGCCTCTTCTTCCTCCTCCTCCTCCTCCTTCCGCCGCGCCGCGGCCCGGCCCAGCCCACCCCGCCATCTTGGCGGCCGCACGCCGCCAGGTGGGGCGGGGCCCTACCGGCAGCCCTACCCCACAAGCCCGGCGGAGAGGCCTCTCCCCCCCGCACAACCCCGTCCCTCCCCAAGCCTCGCTACGCCGCGGTTGCCCCGGCCCCGCCGCTCCTCACCTTGGGCTTCTCCTCCGACATGGCGGCGGGGATGGGACGGGACGGGGGGACGGGGCAGGGAGCC
>NW_020799111.1:488519-499369 GCF_003259725.1 Athene cunicularia | reverse complement strand
GGGAGGCGGGGTGCCGGCAGGGTGCCGGGGTGGAGGGACCAGAAGCCTTCCAGCTCCAAACGACATCCCGGTCGCGGGCTCCGATCTGGGCCTGTCCAGGAGCTTCGCGGCACGGCCTAGTGCTGAGCAGCGTGGGGCGGGGGTGTGTGGCGCCGCTGGAGAGGAGCGGGAAGAGGTCCCTTTCCCCGAAGAAGAGATTCCCGAAATACGAGGCGCGTCGTGGCTGGGGCCGCTTCTCCCACGGGCAGCGCAGGCAACTGTGCCAGGGCTGCCTCCCCCAGCCTGGGGAGCCTCCCGACAGGATCACAGGCCTCTGCTGCACGGGGGTGTATGGGATAGGGAGGGGAGAGTGTCCCCCAAACCTCTGTCTCAGCCTCTTTCCTCACCCTGGCCTTCAGGAGAGCAGACACGGGCCCCTTTGGGGTCTGCTTAGAAGAGTCCCAGCGGACTCTCCCTTTCCCCTTCCCCTCCCAGAGGCACATCCCCACAGCAATGAGCAAAGCAGCACGGGAGAATCCAGCAATGGCTCCTCTGCTCCAGTTCCAACACTGACATTCCTCTCTCTCTACCAGTCCCTGGGCCGTATCCCACCCTCTCCCCAGGTTCACAGCTGTTTCCTTCTCTCTCCCCCAGTGTCCAGGGCCGTACCCTTCCCACGCCCCCAGTTCTGCAGCAATGAGCAGCACAGAAGCAGCCAGGCCTGGCCCCTCTCATTGTCCCCTGTGGTTTTATTTCAGAGGGACCCCGGGGGAGCCTGGCCCCCCCACTCAGAAGCAGAGCCAGGGGAGGTGGTGCACATGGTCCCCTGAGCCCAGCTCTTCCTCCCGGACCCTCTGCAGCCATGACGGGTCTTTGCTGGTCTCTGGTGGGCGTCAGAGCTGGCTGCACCCGTTGCTGTCCCGTGGCCAGGATGGGCTCCAGACACGGCAGTGGGGCATGAAGGGGCTGCGCTCCCCATGCTCAGCGGACGGTCTCCGGTGCTGAGGACCTCAGGGGTCCCACTGCAGCTGCTGTTGCCACCATGACCATGTGTAGGGATGGAAGTGGCCACAGTGACAGTGGGCCACCCCACCATGGTCACCCTCCACCTGCGAGCCGGAGGCCCGTGCTCACAGCTCAGCCTGTACCCAGGGATTGCATCTCCCTTGCGCTGGGAGTGGGGCCCGTAGAGGTGCTCCAGGTAGCCCAAGGGAATTATACTGGTCCCAGCCCCCAGGGCAGGACGGGACCAGGGACCCATCACAGCCCAGGAGGGGTAAAGGCAGCTCTAACAGCTTTGCAGTTTAGCACCAGCTGCCCCCATACACTGCTTGTTGTTAAACAAAGCTCTCACAGGGTCCCCCATACCTTTGATTGGCTGGGGGGCCACAGTCCCTCCAGGCCAGTGTACTCAGTAAAGAACAGGGCACAACCAGCATCTTTATCACACATTTTCACTTCTCCTTACAGGGCTCCAATCTATTTTCAATGTGCACAGGGCAGTTTCCACAAGGAGCTACAGACCAAACGCAGGGCACTAGGAATTTCTTTAAAGCATTATCTCCCAGCCACGTACAGCCACAAAAGACACTGTCACCACCTCCTACAGCTCTTGACTGTCAGCACCAGAATGCAGCCCCTGCCCAGTGGGTCCAACAGACCCGGAGAGAAGATTGGAGAGCACCCATGAGAGTCTGGCAATCTGTCCCTACTCTTTCAGCCTTCCTGCCAGCACTGCAGCCTAGTTCACACTAACAGGAGCCCAGGTTACAGACCAGGTGCTTATTCAGCACTGGCAGAGTTGTTCCTACCTTATTCCTACCACTTGAAGCCAAGTATCTTCTGGCAGCAGCCAGAGACAACCTAGATTAAGTCACCTGCAAGTCTTGCATCTCTGACCATCCTGGAAAAAGCCAGTCAGATTCTGGCAGCCAGCACACAGCTCAGGCAGCAGCAGCAAGGTTTCACAGCTGGTTTAGCTTGATAAGTTCTGCTTGAGAAGTTTGTGTCCAAGGGCCATAAGCCTGCCAGTGCAAATGGACCATTTGATGCAAGCCCACACAAATGCTACGGTCTACAGCCCGGAGTGAGTCACCCCACCAGGCAGAAGGCAACAGTCAGCTTTTCTTAGACAAAACTACCAAGGTGTTGCTTGCACACAAGGCTCCTTCACACTGCAAAGCCAGTTTTGGTCAAGTATAAGACCACATAAGAGCAGTCAGCTCCCATCCTTCTTTCCCACCTGTGGGTCTCTTACGCAGATAGCACAGCACAGGGTTTAGTCTGTGCCCAATGCTGTCAGGAGCTCCCAGGTCACCTCACTTAGACAAGGTCTCTCAGGAGTGCCAGGGGACAGAGGCTAAGCTCTTGCAGAAAGATCCAGCTCCTTTCTTAGAGAGTAGCATTACTTTCAACACCCAGCTTTTCCTAACAACTGAACATCTCCATGAACAGACTCTTCCTCTGAAGCCCAACAAGAATTGAAGGCAGCCTTGCTTCTGCCTCCCTCAGCTACCAAGTCAGAGCCACATAACACTGACTCCATCAGCCATTGCTGCCAACCTGTACCTGATGTGGAAGCAGAATTCAACTCTTTCAGACTAGGATAGTAACCGAATCAGTTTAATATATAGTCAACATATTGTAAATGCATCTGACCCCTATAGTATTGCTATCAGCTGTGGCCAGGAGACCAGCTTTCTAGAAAGGCACAGAGAGGTAGGAGAATTGGGGCATTTCCCCACATTAGTTGCAAGTGAGAATGTGCATGTGGGACCTCCTTTATAGAGGTCCAAGACAACCAGAAACTTGTGCTTTTTGAAAGGAATGCTATTGTGCTGGGACAAGTACAGGCACCTGGAGTAACAGCCAAGGCCTCCTGCTGACCGAGTCAATAAACTCTAGCTGGCTTTTGCTTATAATAAAAGAAAAAAAAGAAAAAAAGAGAAAAAGAAAAGAGGGAATGGAAGAGCCTGGTTCTGTGTGTGTGAAGGGTATTTGGAGAGGCAGGAGTGAGAAAGATACATAAAGTTGATTTTGCTCTTGTCCAGGGACAAGGACTGTTATTTGCATTGCTTTGGCCTGTGTTACCAACCCAGGGGTGAGTGAGAAGAAATATGTCATCCTCTGGTATTGCCACCACCGTTTTCCTGCACCAGCAGAGCAAGAGCAAAGCTCTGGAGCAAACTGAGCATCTGGAGTGGGGACAATGGTGTCATCAAGCATTTGGCTCATCTTCTGTGGCAAGTGAAGCAGGAAGTGGCACCACAGTGGTCTCCTCATGGCAGGGGAAGCATGGAGTCCTGCGGCACTGCAGGAAGGCACTGTTCACCAGGGTGGGCAGATCCAGAGATGCTAATTCTCAAATTTTGCATATGGGTTCTCTTCCTTGAAGAGGCCTAGAAGAGAAGATAGATTCATTCAGACAGCAGCTACCTTGCAGTCACGGCCAGCAAGAAATCTGGATCTTGGTAACTCTGTCGTTTGTGCTTCATCCAGCCTCCTGTCCTGTAGTTCCCAAAGGCCCTCCTCTGAACTCAAGCTGTGCATAGTCAGCACTGTTTCACTCTCCTCCTCTGCAAAAGAGGAGAGATCCATTAAGAAGCTCAACCTGATAGCAAACTCCTGTCCCAGGCAGTCCATATAAAGTCCAGGTAAAGCAGCACAACGGATGATTTCCAGAGCACTCCTGCACCCTCGTTCTGCTGGACTGGACTTAGAAGCAGAGAGCCCAGACTCAAACCAAATCAAAACTGTTCTTAGATTTCCTCCCCTGCTCTTACATCCACAGATTAGGAGACAGCAAGGCAGAGTTATGGGGCTGACATCTGGGCCTATGACAAGCCCACATGCCACTCTGTTGCCTGCTTTTCCAGCCCCAGCCCAACACTTCTGAGGAAGAAGAGCCAGAAAGGACAAGATTGCAAATGCTGTGGTCAGACTGCAGCAAGACAGAGCCCTGGCACAGCAAGACAGTCCTGGAGCACAGCTCTTCCACTTGCAAGTGCAGATGCTTCCCCTAGCAAGAGCTCCTTCAGGCACAGCTTTGTCTGCTTATCATCCCCCAGACAGAGGTCCCTGGATCTGCTGCCCAACCTGGACCTGCAGCAGACAGCAGCTGCAAGTGGAGGAAAGATTTCCAGCTTTCCCTACAGCCCCTGCTAAAGCCAGAGGCCACCACACTCAGTGTGCATAAACCCGACTGCTCCCTGCTTTGTGGCCACCCTGGGAGAGGTTCCAGCAGCCCCAATGCACAGGCAAGACCCCTCCACCAGCCCTGAGCAACTGGCTGGTCTCCGCTTCCTTCCAGGCTGCTGTTGCCCTCAGGCAGGTCCCCCTCCCGCCATGGGGCCACCAGACTCACCTGAAGGCCAGTCCAGCCCCAGGCTGTGCACTCCCAGCACCCAGGGAACCGCTGCTGCCACAGAGGACTTGGCTCCGCGGTAAGGCTTGTGCCTGTTCTGTGCTCCTGCAACTGCAGCACCTGAGCTCCCGCCTGCTCCCCTCCCCAGGCTGCTGCCTCCCCAACCACTCGCTGACTGCAGGGCTGCCGGAGGACCATCCCTGAAGGGCAGCAGCATTATGGTTGGTGCTGTGTCTACCAGCTTCTGCTTCTCCCCTCCCATCAAGACCCAGCAGCTTCTCCCACATGGTGAGTTTGGAGGATGCAGGTCCTGAGGAGTGTTAAGCACTCCCACTTCCCTGCCCAAGAGGAGCAGCACTTTCGTGGGGTCACACACCATGACCCAAACATCTCTACACTTGCTCCCAGAGGGCAAGAGAGCAATCCCCTGAGATGGGGGAAGCGGAAACTGTGTTTTCCCTGCTGGCCAGGCCTCCTCTGCAGCTGTAACCATAGCAAGGAACACAGTTACTGAGGCTGCTCAATCTAAAGCTTAGTTTGAATCGCTTGCATCAGCATTGTACCATATTTTCTTCGGATTTCATCATGCCGTGATTTCATCTCTGCTCTCCTGCAAGAAGCAAATAAAAAAACCCACGAGTCAGTGATTGGTGATACAAAACAAAGCAAGAACAGCTACAGCTCCTTGCTTCTTCCCAACCTAGGGGGCTCCAGGCTGCCAGGTTTGCTCAGCTCCCCATCACCCACCTCCTGGAGGCACTGGGGGACCACCAGAGCCCACACACATCAGCAATACTTGAGCAACACTGTTGTGATGCTGCATCCACCAGTCACGCCAGAAAGACATTGCTCATCAGGTTTACGTTTGAGCTGAGGTTGAAGCAGCCACCAACTGCACGTGTTGATCCTCATGTCCTTACTGGCATTGTGTTTGACAGTACAGACAGGAGCCAAATCCTTCTGCAGTGTGGCTTGCTCATGGGGGAACAAGGGCTGCAGGGCAACCTCACCTCTCCTCCTGCCGCACCCGCCTCTTCTCCCGCTCCCTGGCTGCTCTCTCGTCATCCTTGTCTGGCCTGACAGACAGAAAAGCCATTTAGTGGTGCTTGGCACTCAGTTCTGAAACAGTACATGGTTGCATGTGAGCTACTCCAAGAAAACGCCTCTGATACTTACTTTTTGCTCTTTTTCTTACAACAGCAGCAGCAGCAGACCCCCAACATGATAAGGATTGTTCCTCCCACCACAGACATTGCAATGATCAGGGCTTCAAAGTTCACTGCAGGATGTGACAAAACACATTTAGCACACAAATACATGGCTGCCTGGAGTAACAGCATTTACAAGCATACAGCTACTGTCACTAGCAGCTTCCCTCACTGGGCTGGAAATACATGTAATAGCGTGAGAAAGCGAGATGGGCATCATTATCTATAGGTATACGGAGTGTTGGTACCAGCACGTACACACCAACTGAGTCTGTGTCCCTGCTAACTATGGTGCTCAGTTACTGGCTATGAGGAAAGGCCAGAACAAACACAGGTCAAACTCCTCGGGCAGAAACAGGAGCAAAGCTGTCTTAATCATTAATCCAGGTGAATAGTAACCCTTCAAGGGAAAAAAACCCTGGAGGCTTCAGTGCTGAGGGGCAACCTCTGACAGAGAGGCCACAGCTGGCACTGGAGTTACTGCCCACAGAAGCCAGCCTCAGAAGTCAGATGAGATGAGGTGACAGTGGATTGGAAGCACTTAGGGGTGTCTGGAGTCCTTGGGCAAGAGGCAAAGTGAGACTCTTGTCTGTTGGGATTTACCGGCTTGAGGCCAGCAGTGCTGCTGAAGCAGCTGAAGGCAGAGGGCTGCTTCATGCACCCCCCACCACATCTCCCTAGAGTTTGGGGATCTGCTTGCCCACGCACAGTGCAAAACCTGCTGGGATGTGGTGGTGAAGCAGCAGCCTTGAGCCCTGGCTCCCGGGAGGCAGTCATCCTACTCTGCTTCTGCAGTAATAGCAGTGAAGACACCAGCCAAAACAGACACAGCTAGGCATCACCTGAAATCCTTCGCAACAAAGAGGGGTTTCTCCTAAGTGTGATTCAAACTGTTTAGAGACTTGGGCCTGTGGAAACACTTGTTTAGGAGCCACTTCACACAGAGCAGCCAAGTTACGGAAATCCTAGCGCACCTCAGCCTGCTCAGAGCACTTCTGATCCCCTCTTCTCCATGCAGCTCAGACTGTGAGCCCAGAGAAAGTCTGTGCACTGCATGTGGGACGTTTCAGAAGATGCCTGCCTGTCCCCTTACTGCAGGGACTCCAGGCTGAGCTGTCTCCACCACTGAACTTGCTTCCAAGGCCTCCTGCTCCCAGTGGAGAGCTTCATTGCTGCCAACAACCATGCCATCTGACTCTCAAATCATACTGCATCCCTACCCAGGCCGCAGTGTCAAGCACCACACAAGGAATGTGGTTCCAGATACCCACTGCAGACAGCTGCCATGGTCTAGCAGGTCACCAGTGAGACCAGAAAGCAGCAAGCCACCAGTTTGCAGACAGTTGTGTTTGTCCCCACAGCTGGGATCACACAGCCTCTCCAGCAGTACAGAGGTCTGTAGGTCCATGTTCCCAGTAAGGCTTTGAGGAAGATGGTGTTTGAGACCTGACTGTCCACAGCACTGTGTCCACAGCTTTTGCTGGCTGCACTGCAACAGACCCATGGAGTCATGTAGGGCACAGCCCAATAGACAAGGATCAGAAGTCAGCTCAGTGCAGGCGAAACAAACCCAAACAGGCTCTTCAGTTCAACTGGGGGTTTTCTCCACCAGCACATGTCTGTATTGGGGCTTTTGAAACTTTGGCTTTCAGGGTGACCCTGGGGTTCGGATCACCCCTTCCCACAGAGAGAGTTCTGTGGCAGAGCACCAGGCACTCCTCCACCTGATGATACAGGCTTAAGTCACACACACCAAAAATGCAGACTCATTTAAGAGCTAATCTCCCACAGAACTAATCTCTAAAGCGAGTTTTACAAGCAAAGGAATGTGTTCTTCTATAATGAAACCTTTTGTGAAGCTGGTCACAAAAACTAGTATTTCAAGGTCTTACACAAGTTTCAGAAAAACATACTGTAGTGCTCACAAAAAGGAGATTCTTCCTCCACAAGGTGTGGGAGCAGTTTTAACTCTTGTGAGTAGAGAGCCCAGCCTCAAGCACAACGGATGACAAGCAACCACAATTCAACTCCAAGTTCCCCGTCAAGGGGACAGGTGAGAAAAACCAAGACCCAGCTTGCTTCCTAGCTGCCCCAGCCCCCAAAAGTTCCTGTCTGAGCATGAGCATGCACAGGCTTGGTCTAAAGATGACACTAATTCCTCCAGAAACCCACCAGGAAACAGAGCACCAGGGAGGAAAGGCAGCCAACAGCCAGCTGTTGGCCAGAAAAAGCTCCTGGAGGTGGCCTGGCTACAGGCAGGCAGCTGCAGCACAGCTGATGCAGAGCTAGCTTTGGAAAAGGGTATTTTCTCACGTGGGTAAGAGCTAAGTGGGACTGTGGCACGCTCAGCACTAAGAAGAAGCCCACACAAACCTCCAGATAAGTCATCTCACTTCTGGATCCAAGAGCCCCCTTGAATTTTAAGAGCCTGCCTGGGACAGCAGCCATACTGCTAAAGGCGGAGAACCAGGAGCAGCACAAGGAACGATGCGTGGGGAGCAGAGGAGAATGCTGCTGAAGAGTCAGATGCTGGCGGGCACACTCAGGGAAGGGTTGCACAGGCACAAAGGTGCCTGCAAAGCACCTTTGATTCTTGTTCCTAGGTGCTGGCCACATCTGGAATCCTCCATTACACCAAAGCATGAGGAATGTATTTAGAATAGCTAAAGCCCCGTGGGTCCTTCTTGCCAGAAGGCAGGGACTACTCAGACTCTGCTTTCTCACCCACACTTCAGGAAGTTTGCAGAACCCTGATTGACTTCAACCTGTCATTGCTACACCAGCAGTGAGAAAGGGAGGCAAGGGAAACCTCCCATCACCACTAGCACGAGCGGCAGTCAGTGCTGTTTAGCAGCGAGCAGCAAAGGCAGTCACAGCTCCAGCACGATCCACTTACCCCAGCAGACTCCCCAGCGTGCGGAGCGGAGCTCACAGAGGTCGGCGGGGGGGAGGACTCTTCGGATGGGGTACTCCACACACCTCCCACTGCTGGCACACCACAGGCACTGGGACACAAGGAACCAGGCAGCATTACTGGTGTGCAGCAGTACTGCCAGTTAGCCATGCTCCGCTTTGCCAGCCGTAGCAACAGGGACACTGCTGCCTGTTCCCAAGGACCACCCAGCAGCCACGGGATGCCTGGGAGTAATGGCTGTGTTCGGTCAGCACAGGCTGCATCAGGCTTGCCTGCACCAGGAAAAGCCGGTGAGGGGAGTACAATATGTAGAGCTCTAGAAATACTCTAGAGCAAGTAAAGGTGCTGAGAACCCTTCTCCTTGCTTGCATGATAGTAGTAATCACCAAACCCTTTGTGTTTATTCCATGCAGCATTTTTGGAACAAGAAAGCCTTTGAGACAGCCACTCAACACAGCTGATGAGCAGGAGAGGCTTGTGTGTGCCCCCACTAGCTACCTGCACCAGTTTTGCACCCTCCTTCCTGGTGCCTCCAACCCCAGCATTCAGTTGGGTTTGGTCAAACTGGTTCTGGCTAAGTCTGCTGCAAGATCTGACTCAAGTTCAAATTTGCTGATACCAGAGATAAGGCAGCGAAAGTTAGTAGGACATAGGTACACATCCCCCTGTCCAACCAGTGCCGCGGCATCCAGACTGATGGGGGGGCAGCTTGACCAGCCAGTCCAGCCCACTCAGCTCCTTCACCATGTGCATCCCCAACAGTGTTTCCCATCCGTGAGGACATCAGTAATTCCAGTACTCAACTCAAAAAGCATATAACAAAACCCAAGAAGTTTCTAGCAGCCTCCTCCCAGAGTACCAAGGGGTGTTTTCCCTCTCACCATCATGGGTGGGTGGCACTGACAGCATGCTCAGGACAAGGGCAGGGGAGCAGCCCCTCTCCTAGGAGTAGAACTGCTCTGTAACAGCCCTGCAAAGCCCACACTACATTTTCGAGCATCGTGGGAGGTTGGGAGTTTTACTGCTGCTACTTACAGTGACGTTTTTCAGACACTCCTCACAGCTCCTGTTCGTATACTGGCGACAATCTACAGGAAAGAAAAGACACCTCAGTACTTTGAAGAGCTTCTCAGCTGTTTAAAACCCTGGGCTCCTTGGAGCCTGCTCCTGCCCACCGCTTTGCCCACTGTGGGAGGTGGTCATTCCCGCTGGACCAACAGCAATGCAGCTTAATGCTGCTGCAAGATCTGCCAGCTTTGAAACACAGTGTCATGGTGGGAGGCCCAAATGCAAATGGCAGTCATCTGCCTTGCCTCCACTGACCCATAATCCTAAACTGCAAGTTCCTCTCCCTGGGTCTTATTTCCCTAAAAGCCTGAGCAAACATCTGCTGTGGGTGACAGGCAGCAGGACAGCTGGGGGACAGAGCTGGGGTCAGTCCAGAGGGACCCTGTGAGGACGAGGACAAACACTGAGCAGGTGGTGGAGTCCTGTATTGCTGGATGACAGAGCAGCGCAGGCAAACAAGCCCCAGACAAGGAAGTTACTACCAGGAAAAGCAGAAGCAGAGGAACACAAGGAGGGGGGGACACACAGCTAGGGGGTGTGGGTGTAGAGGTCAGAGTCTGCTTTCTGGCTGGGTTACCTTTAGTCAGTTAACTATAACTGAGAACACGCTAATCGTCTCATATATAGATAAATTTCCAGCATCTTTTCTTCTTACATTCTCTTTCTTTGTGTGTTAAATGATTACTGTTCTTTACATCACTTCATTTGACTTTGATAAAGCAAGTTAAAAAATGTCATATCTGACTTTGAACAATTCTACAAATGACACTTGGAATATTTCTTGTCAGTGTCACTTAGCATTTCCAACCAAGGGCTGAACTACATGCTGAGTTTGATGGGTTTTTATTACTAGTGATATCAGTCCAGCTTCCCTGCTGGGTATCAGCATCATGTATCTAACTTCCCTCCCTATGGCAGTTTTCCCCTTAACTAAGCATGAGCCTGTTTGTCCCTACAGACTCCTTTTAGACATATAATGCTTTCTTGGTTTCACATAGAATGAAAAACTATGCCTTGGGGGCATCCTAATTTATATGCTTTATCTGAAAATGCCCCTCCAGCAGAAGTCACTTTGTAAAAGTGATACCATGGCATCATATAAATGTACTTCCAATATAATTTTTCTGTTCCAATATTCATTTACTTGTCAAAACAATTTTTTTGTTCCTTTTTGTAATTCATATTCTAGCTCTAGTATGGCAAAGATAAAATCAACACGCATCTGATTTATTTTAGTGATGAGCTAAGTCCTTTTAAGTAACTTTGATACCAACTGAAAAATTGTTTCCCAGTTGCACACAGAGTGATGTTTATAGTT
>NW_020799111.1:486371-488469 GCF_003259725.1 Athene cunicularia | reverse complement strand
GGTGTGTGGGGGGTGGGGGGGGTGTGTCAGTCATAAGGGCCATACCCTGCCCCAGCCAATTCATCCGGGAGCAGCACTGCAGCCAAAATCTACGCCTGCATTCAGAACCTGTTTCCACCCCCATTTGGCAGAGGAGGACCCCTGCTCTATAGACACAAGGGAGCTCTCAGCACCAATGCCACTGTGGATGCCAGTCAGTGGAGCTAGGGATTGCCTGCAGCTCCCAGCAGCAGCACTAGCTCCTTGGGAAAGTCTTCCTACAAGAGACTCACCTGCCATTTTACTGGTATGTTCCCGCAGATCCTCAGCAAGAGTGGTTTGCCAGCCCTTAAGGATCAGCCATTTAAACCTCACCCCTGCCTAAAGAGTCTATGCATCAGCCTGTTCATGGTTTGTTGGGTTTTTTTTTAAAAAAATCATAAACCAATTTGCCTGACTACTCAGGAACTGGCAAAAGAAGGATCACTGCTTCACAGAACTTTAATCATGAAGAAATCAGCCCCAGAGGTGCTTGTTTTCCACACTGAGAAGCAGCAAAGCTGCATTTTCTCTCTTCAGCTGGCAGGAGCCCTCAGCTGTGACCCACTGTCAACAGTCACATGCTCTGTGCAGTCCTCCAAACAACTGGGCAATTTATTAACATAGCTCAGATAAGGGTGTTTACACACTGCCTGAAGAGGCCGAGATTGCAGATTTTAAACACTCTAGGAAGCTGTGTCTTCCCTGTTTCCCCAACTGAAGCCGGAAAAGCATCACAGCGCCTGTGCTGCCCCAAGAATGTTTGCTTACAAGGAGTCAAGAAGCAGCCCTCTTGCACCGCAGGAGGCCATCGACAGGCAAAAAGAGAGCCTGCAGTTTTAAATGGGCTTCCTACGGATGCTCTGCTTTCCCCTGAGGTGTCTCCTCTCCTGGGACCCCCAGCTGGGGCTCATCCTCTAAGCCATTAAGTCAAAGCCACCCTCTTTCAGCTGTATGGGACTGGGCTGTTCCCAGGATCTCTGCAGCCCTTCAGGATTGGCGTTTTGTCTAAATGCCCATCGCAGGGGAGCAGCACAGGACAGCACTGGCAGCACCACAGTCCTCCAGGACAAGAGTGGAGAGAAGCTTGGACAATGCTTTTGCCACTTGGCTACAAAAGAAGGAAAGTTAATGGCTCAAGGTGGAAGGAAAACAGCAGAAGACATGCTGGTCCTCACTCTCCTCCCAAGTGGAGCCACCATGCAGCCATCAGAGGGGTGGGCATCCCATGGAGAACAGCTCCTCTTGCTCAGGAGAGTGGGCAGACTTCTTGGGACATCCCTGAAGGGGGCTGTCCCCATGCTCCACTAGAGCTTTTCCTCTACCCAGCACAGCACCCACAGGGTTATGCTACATCCTCCGCCCACCAAGTGGAGGCAGTCAGCTGCCCACTGCTCCTCACCCAGATCTGACAGCATCCATCTTTTTCCTAGTCTGAAGCTCTCTGGCCAGTCTCCCTTGTTCTGAAGGAGGATCTCCTCTGACGGGTCACTGGTGGGGGCCTGGCTGCTCTCCTAGTCCCCCCTGCCCAGGACAGGTACCCAACTCCTGCCTGAGGCCTAGCTGAGCCATCAGCATCACTAAATGCAGTTACACTTCAGCAGCAGATGGAAAAGCTGCAAGAAAAGCCCCTCTTCCAGCACCCCACCTTCCAGCCCTCAGGGGGACACACCAGTGCCCCGTGCTGGACAGGATCGCACCCCACAGAGCTCCCACCAAGGCTGGGACCTGCCCAGCCCCACCCGGCGTGGCCACAGCACCCCGGCCAGTGGCCACCCCGTGCCCAGCGCACACTGGGAGTGCAGCCCACGGGGCGACAGCCTGCACCGGGCTGCTCCACGCACCGCACGTCCCGCAAAAACGGACTCCAAAGTAACTGCAGAGGCACCAGTTTGGGGCGCTCTGCCCACATCTGTCCCCATCCGCTGCACCGCGGGGCTGGGGGGGGGCACCCGGCAGGGCTCAGCCGATCGCAAGACTCCGAGCCGCCGCCTCCCCGGGCCCGGCGGAAGGGAGCGCCGGGGATGTCACGGAGCCGGGACGGGGCCGCGCTTACCTCCCGCCACGTCCTGCGCGGCGG
>NW_020799111.1:479062-484289 GCF_003259725.1 Athene cunicularia | reverse complement strand
ATTTGTTTTACTTGAATATGAACAACATCAAAGACAGTCCAGCCCTGGAAAGGACTTTGCCTCTGGAAAGCTTAGAGCTGTCCATGAGGGATAAAGGACAGCTTCATCCCTGTGACAACCACAGGAACACCAGCATCCCAGCTCCCTCCGACACGACTTTGAAACCCTCCCAGCATTGCCTGGCATCACAGATCAGTAACTCGAGCGAGCCCGACTCCAGGGACGCCTGGATCAACAGACACGTGGCAAGAACGCTGCAGAACTAGAGTGGCTTTGCAAAGTTCTACTGTGGTTAGCGGCTGGTAGCGTGGGTGTTAGGGATTAGTCCAACTGTGTTGTACCTGAACACTTGAAGGGCATAAAAACTCTGGAAAAGTCACAGTTGGGTGCCCTGATTGGCTGGGACGCCTTCTGCACATGAATAAATATATAGGTGCAAATTTTTATGACAGAGCGCTGGGGTCTCCCTCCTGGGCAAATCAAGGAGCCTGCTGTCCTCAAGCCCATGTGTTCAGCATTCAAGATGCGAGAAGCTGCGTGGATATAAACAGGGATTTTCACATGCTATAGGTGAAGAATACAACTGAGTGCTTTCCTGTGCTGGAGCCAAAGAGCTCCACACCGCTCAACTCATACACAGTGATGCAGACAGCCCAAAAGAAATCAATTTCTGACTGTCACTGCAAGGAAGGTTATGATGCTGCCTGTGTGGGGCTTCTCTGGGACCTGTTTTACCTCAGATCCCATGGCGTAGGAATATCATTACATGCACATGGGGTTCTTGGCAGCAGCAGGGCAAAGCCACAGACTACGGGTGTACCCATCCTGGCTTGCAATCCTGCACCCAGGCCCCCTGGGTACCACAGGGTGCTGTATTCCCACCGACTGCTGCTTCCCTGCTCTGCAGTGATGGCTGAAGCCACTGTCCCTCAAAGCTGGGTGGGCACTGGGCTCCGGCGTAAAGGCCAGGCTGATTCAGAATAAGACCAAGCTTTTTCAGGCAGACACGTAGCTGCAAATCCCCAGAGGGTGTCACTCCCTGTCACCATCAGCCCATTCCTCTCACTCCCCTGAAACACCTTGACCCTCTCAAGTCACAGGCAGGAGCAGGCAGCCTGGCACAGGCAGCAGGATGGGGAGACCCAAGCTGGCTGAATTTTTCATGGCTGAGTGATTTTGGCTGTGGGACAGGCATGGGGTGGCATGAAGGAGCCCGTGGGTGGGAGACAGGAGGCAGCGCCAGAGGTGCACTGCAGAGCTGAGCGTGGGTGCCAAGGGCACAGCCCTGGCTGGGCGAATAACTAACTCCTTGGTGTGGAGGCAGCTCGGGGAGAAGGAAGAAAATGTATTTTGTATTGCCCTTAACTAAATTAAAAGTCAACCAATACTTTTCAGCAAAATGGAGAACAAAACATAAAGAAAGCGATCCCGTAGCTTGAGGAGGCAGCAGTCGCTGGCTGCCCCTGCCACCACCAGCTTCACTGTGGAGCTCATCGTCCGTCTGCTCTGAAAGCTTCGCTCTCCCTCTTGTGTTCCTGGTGTCCTTGAGAGCCAGATGGGCTGGCCGCTGGTGACAGAGCTCCTGCAGTCTGGGAGAGTAAAAGGCCGATAGTGTTAGGTCAGCCAAATGGTGGGATGTGGGGGCTGAGCCACGGGAGACACGTGATGCGGAGGAGGGAACGGGCCTCTCTTGATTTTGCCACCCCAGGCGAGCACTCTGACGCCAGCAGCCGCCTCTTGCAGGTGGTTCAGATTTTGGCAACTCCTCAGGGGAAACACGGGGCTTTTTTCATGTAACGAGGACTTGGGAGCTGCCAAAAAGCCATGAGACCTGGGGGTTTGTCCCTCTGGAAGCATATGGTGCTCAAGGCTGGACAGGCACTGTCATCACTGCGGCGTTAGCAGGCCCAGGGAAGTCTCCCTGAAGCCACCTCCTGGGCTGGCGTCAGCTCTTTCACACTTGCTAAGCAATGCCCTGACACTAGAGCCACTGTCGGCTGGCTTGGGAGGCTGGAGGAAGTGATCACCAAACGAATTCCGTTTTCAAAGTGCCTCTGTCGTTTCTCCTGGGTTCATACATGAAGCAACACTTGGGGTATGGAGCATCCTGGCAGCACAGGCAGAGACTCAGAGTGAGCACCCATGAGCAGGCACCCAGGCAGCAAGGGGGGGCAAGGTGCTGATGAGCAAGCTGGGGGAGACCAAAACACTGCTCTAATCCTGCCAGCCTTTCCACTCCCTCTCCTTATTTGTCTCTGAAGGGTAATTTCAAACCCTTCAAGATGGCCTCAAGTGGTTTCCAAGGCGACAGTGCTAAAGTCATCACTGCCATGGAAACCCTCTCTTTGGCATAATATAAATATTTCCCTTGAAGGAGGCTGGATGAGTGGGCGATGTGCTATTTTCTAGCACTCCCTGGCTGCAACAGGACAATCTCTAGGAGCTAGGGGGGAGCTGGAGGGGATAAAATTAGCTCATCACACCAGCCGGCGATGGAAAGGGGTGATTGCCAGCATTTTGGTGCAAAACCTGGGCTTGTTTGTGTCAGCAGGGTCCAAATGAAAAAAAATTTACTCTGTAGGGAGAAAAAGGAGAAAAAAAAAAGAGGGGGAAAAAAAAAGTAAAGTTCAAAACAGTTGCTTTCACTTGTCCTTCTTCAAAGTTTTGCCTTTAGTCCCAACCCCACATCCCTTCTAGTCAGTGCAGGCAGATGGGGGTTCTGGAGCACCCTTGGTGCTGGGCCAAAGATGACTGAGCCTAAGCCAGCCTCTCCTGGGGGCATGTGCATGGCCGAGGTGCCCCATTTTGCTTTTAATTGCCTCCTTTCTCTCTCATCAACTCACCAACAATGTCGCTCGGGGCCAGAAAAGGTGCCTGCCTGCAGTTCTGAGCATGGATGGTGGACCAGAAAGCCCTGAAACCCCTGCTATGCTGGGTGGGATGCCCCAGCCCATGGACCCCCCACCCCAGGCTCCTCCAGCCCCACTCTGCTCAGCACCAGGGCACATCTCCAAAGAGGTGCTGGCAGCGTGTCGGGTGCCCCGCATAGCAGGGACACCTTGGCAGACTCCCGGTGTGCGGTTGTCCCCACTGCCACCCTGCTGTGCTGGCTCTTGTCAGCTACAGGCCGGGGGGGGGGGGGGGGGGGGGGGATTTCCAAGCTGCTGTGGGAGATCCCGGCATGGCAGAGCGGGTGTTTTCCTAAACAGAGCCGGCTGCATTCATCATGAGGGCCAAGCAGGGTGGAGGCGCCGGCAGCGCGCTGGGAGCTGAGGCATCTGAAGTGGCCGTGTCTGCCCGGGCTGGCGTGGCGGCGTAAATCGCCTGTCCCCGAGCAGATGGCTCCTCTCACATCCCCGCTCCGAGCAGATACCAAAGGGCTTTCCTAACAAACGAAACCCCGACCGAATGCAGGCATGTTCCCAGGCCTGGGGCAGTGCTTCTCATTTTCCTGGAAGAAGGGTATGCTCTCGCCTTGTTGGACCACCCAGGCTATTTTTAAATCACTGTAGCAACCAGAGGATGGGGAGACACAGCGTGCCTTCAGCTGGGGAGGGAAGTCCCCCCTCTGTGCTCTTGCCTGCTGATCACTGCCCTTTGTCAGGGGCTGGGGATGAATG
Source organism: Athene cunicularia (assembly GCF_003259725.1). Classification (NCBI taxonomy): domain Eukaryota; kingdom Metazoa; phylum Chordata; class Aves; order Strigiformes; family Strigidae; genus Athene; species Athene cunicularia. The sequence goes on along the minus strand of NW_020799111.1, from coordinate 480,669 downwards.
TGGTGTCCCAGCAGGTGCAGCCCCCACCGGGCTGTAGGACAGGAGTTCACCATGTGAACTCCCCAGCACCACTGCAAAAAGTCTCCCAAGAGAGCAGAGAGCCCTCCCAAGGACCATTTGCCCTCCCTGCCCCATGAGGTGCTGCCAAGGGTGTTGGGAGGCCGGTGGGGTCAGACGCCAGCACCTGCTTTCTTTTTTCTCCCTTTGGAAAAAAAAAAAACACAAACAAACCCAGAGCAAACAATTAAAATGTTCCAGCTGCTGGCTCAGAGCAGTGATAAAACCCCAAGGATCTGATGGCTAAATATAGCCTGAGCCCCATAAATTAAACAAAAGCTTTTCTCTGGGCTCTCAGAAAGCTGGTTCCAGCAGCAGTTTTATCTATGTAAGGTATAACTCGGGCAGTATTTGTTATTATTAGCTGTACCTCCCCCATGTCACCGACCTCCCCAATGCTGTTGTTTAGGAACATTAATTTTGCAGAGCCAGACTTCTTCCCAGCAGCTCCTCCGCTGCAGTGGGATCACACCTCGGGCCTCTTTCCTGCCTTTTTATAAGAATTTACAAACCCAGTTTGTTTCTTTTGGACAACTCCTGATTATTCAATACTTGCCCATCTTAGACATCCCATGTTTTCTACGGCCGCCCTCCTTTAAGGCCTGTCTTGGTCATCTGTTTAATTCTTATCCCTATCCTAGGAGCTGTGGACCCTTAAATAAAATACTGCCTGAAATGCAAAGGTGTTGGAAAGCTCTTGCAGATACTGTGCAAGCCAATGCACATGTAGGTGCTTGTCTTGCCTCCTTTTTCTCATCAAGGTTATTAACAATATTTTATTATATTATATATATTGCATTATATATATATGATACTATATAGCCAATGACTTATGGCTTTCTGGAGTTTTCTCCCCAAACCGTTAAAGAATTTTCAGCATCCTGCTGCCTCGAGTGCACATGGCCAGCTTGTGAGCAGGAGTGATGCTGCCTGTGTTGCTGAGGATGAGTTTGCACCACTTTCTCTCCAGCGCTTCCTCATGGTGCACTGTGCCGAGGAGTGAATCCAACGCCTGCTTTCCCAGCCCAGATATATAGTCTTTGTTGCTTTTTCTATGGGTTTTTGTGGAAGTATTTAATTTACTGCACCCAGAGCTGCTCCATCCTGAAGCTGAGGGCTGGCTCTGCCAGCGTGCAGCTGAAATCCCAGCCCCTTGCTCCATGCCGCTGCTTGATTTTGATTTTGTTTCTGTTTCTGCATTTGCCAATGGGTCTATGGCTGAGTAATCCAGCCCACATTTCATAAAGGTGTGAGCAGGGCTGGCAGCCCAGAAAATCCACATCGCCTTTTCCAAGTGAAAGCACCATCTCCTTGCTGAGTTTTTCTCAGCCTCCCATCTCTCCTGGCTCCTGGCAGCATGACTGGCTCTGCCGAAACCACCCAGCAAAGCTCCTTCTCGCTGAGCTACGTGCGAGCGAGTCCCCATGGGTGTCAGCCTTTCTTTGAGGCCACTTGTTTGTCTCTTGTCCATCGTGTTATCATGACACTCCTCCCCCCAACTTTTAGGGCTCCTTGCAATGTTTTTTAGGCAGATAGCCCTTTTCTGGGCA
>NW_020799111.1:470791-479012 GCF_003259725.1 Athene cunicularia | reverse complement strand
TCCTCTCCTCTCCTCTCCTCTCCTCTCCTCTCCTCTCCTCTCCTCTCCTCTCCTCTCCTCTCCTCTCCTCTCCTCTCCTCTCCTCTCCTCTCCTCTCCTCTCCTCTCCTCTCCTCTCCTCTCCTCTCCTCTCCTCTCCTCTCCTCTCCTCTCCTCTCCTCTCCTCTCCTCTCCTCTCCTCTCCTCTCCTCTCCTCTCCTCTCCTCTCCTCTCCTCTCCTCTCCTCTCCTCTCCTCTCCTCTCCTCTCCTCTCCTCTCCTCTCCTCTCCTCTCCTCTCCTCTCCTCTCCTCTCCTCTCCTCTCCTCTCCTCTCCTCTCCTCTCCTCTCCTCTCCTCTCCTCTCCTCTCCTCTCCTCTCCTCTCCTCTCCTCTCCTCTCCTCTCCTCTCCTCTCCTCTCCTCTCCTCTCCTCTCCTCTCCTCTCCTCTCCTCTCCTCTCCTCTCCTCTCCTCTCCTCTCCTCTCCTCTCCTCTCCTCTCCTCTCCTCTCCTCTCCTCTCCTCTCCTCTCCTCTCCTCTCCTCTCCTCTCCTCTCCTCTCCTCTCCTCTCCTCTCCTCTCCTCTCCTCTCCTCTCCTCTCCTCTCCTCTCCTCTCCTCTCCTCTCCTCTCCTCTCCTCTCCTCTCCTCTCCTCTCCTCTCCTCTCCTCTCCTCTCCTCTCCTCTCCTCTCCTCTCCTCTCCTCTCCTCTCCTCTCCTCTCCTCTCCTCTCCTCTCCTCTCCTCTCCTCTCCTCTCCTCTCCTCTCCTCTCCTCTCCTCTCCTCTCCTCTCCTCTCCTCTCCTCTCCTCTCCTCTCCTCTCCTCTCCTCTCCTCTCCTCTCCTCTCCTCTCCTCTCCTCTCCTCTCCTCTCCTCTCCTCTCCTCTCCTCTCCTCTCCTCTCCTCTCCTCTCCTCTCCTCTCCTCTCCTCTCCTCTCCTCTCCTCTCCTCTCCTCTCCTCTCCTCTCCTCTCCTCTCCTCTCCTCTCCTCTCCTCTCCTCTCCTCTCCTCTCCTCTCCTCTCCTCTCCTCTCCTCTCCTCTCCTCTCCTCTCCTCTCCTCCTTTCCTTTTGGATGAAACAAGCCTTGTGACAGCATCTCTCATGTAAACACAGAAAGTAACTGAAAGTAAAACTGCAGGTTCACGAGTGCCACATGCATTTCTCTGCTCCATGGCAGCTGTGAGATAGAGGGAAGCAGGAGCCAGCTGAGAAAAGGTGATCAAACGGCTATTTATACAGCCCTTCCAAATATTTTAGACTCGTGACATACATGATGATGTATAACAAAAATATCTGCTTCAAAAGCTTCCAAATTAAATCCCACATCCTTATTTTAATTCAGGAGTTCAAGGGATTTAAGGAAGTATATACTTAAAGTAATTCTTATCACAGCAAGCGCGCCAAGCAGCCCTCGGGGACAGTGGGGTAGGTTTTGGGGACAGACCTACAACTGAGCACACAACCCTGAGGAAGAGGAGCCACAGAGGGGACACGGTCTGGACCAGCTGCAGGAATAACAGGAAGAGCATCCCCAGGGAGGCACGGCATCAGCAACTTCAAGGTGCTCCAGCCTGAGGCACCTGACTGCCGGCCCCTTCCCATGCCTCGGGGGTGGCAGTGTGTGGGGCCCCCCCAGGCACCACAGCGCTCGATTCCCCTCTCTGCCCTGCACCATTTCCCCGGCTTTGGTGGGAGAAGCCTGGGAATGGGTGGCAGAGCCTGCTCCTGCAATGCCCAAATGTCTGCCGGAACTGAGCCAAGCTTTACAGAGTAATTTAAACGCCTGCTAGCATGTTCCATAAAGCCTTGTGATTCATCGATAGCCACTCAGTTCAGCTCTACCCTTTCATCATCCCTGAATGTGGCATTTCCCTAAATCACATGGACATCTTCCTGCTGCTATTACACACCTACAGGTCCAGCTGTTCCCTCCCAGATACTTTCCATACACTGCCATCCTCCTTTAAAAGTGCCCGCTGCCTGCCTGACACATACTGCCTTTAGGTGAGACACATTTGTCACAGCAGGTTTGATCTCCGCAGTCTCCCCACACTCCCCTTTCCCGGAGGACAGGGCTTTCCACACTGTGGTTATCACCCCACGCAGCCACCCATGTCCCTGGTGGTGCATCCGTGGAAAGGTCTGGTGGCTCTCCATGGATGAAAGGCTGGTGGAAAACCTGGGCAGCCCAGCCAACCCTTTGCCTAAGGATGCAGGATCTAGGCACACACTCCCAGTGAGATGGAGTGTCTGGGGGAACCAGCTGCCCCACCAGAAGTGACCCACAGCCGGGTGGGTGGGTGTTTGCAGGCTGTGTGGGATCTGCCCATCCTGGAAGGTGGAGTGAGTTGCCCAGGAGCAGTGCAGCGCAGTGAGGATTTTTTGCTGGTTTTTCTAAGACTCAGTCTGGGAAGTTTGAGCTCACAGTGCCAAATGCTGCCCCAGCGTGTTTATTAATGCTGATTGTAAAACCTTGGCAAAAGCATTCACCATCAGGTCTGCAGAAATCCTGCCGGATCCACTGTCTTCCAACCAGATGGGCCTTATTAAGAGATGTCACACCACTAACAACATCTGACAGCTCTTTGACTCCCTTCCCTGCTCTGCTCTGCTCCACGTGCTCAGAGCAAGGCAGCAGCCTGAGCCAAGAGCCGAGGGGAGGCAGGAACCTGCTGTTCCCATGCCTGACCCAAGGGCGTGGAGCCGTAGCATGGGCTCCTGCACCCCAGATTTGCTCTGTGCTCCTCACCTGCCCTCCTTTTCCCACCTTCCTTTTCCTGCTGGAGGCACCCAGCTTCACCCAGGTGTGTGCAATGAACTGTCACCCACAGCATCAGTCACCTGAGGTTGCAGATGGTATGTTAGTATCTCTGTACAAAAGGGTTTTTCCATATATTTGGTTGAATGTGTGATGTTTCCACTATGCCATTTACTTGAGTTAAAATAACCACTGGGAGCACAGACATGGTCATCTACAGCACACTTTTCTAAATGTTTTAATAACACACTGTCACACCAACATTAGCAGAGACGGGCAGAGCACCTCCTGCACGGCTGTGTTGAAGCACTCCGCATGTCTTTGCTCTCTGCATTTACACTGCCAAGATGTAATTTTGGGGAGCAACATGGCTGAGACATGGATGGGAAGGTGCTACATAGTGCCCTGTGTTTCGAGTGTGTGGCCATTCCTGGTGCTCTCTGCTGACGGCACGCAGTGCCATGATGCCATCCCCTTCTGAGCCATTGCATTGTCACTGTGGTCATCATCTTCTGCAGGCTCAGGGTCACTCAAGAGGAAACAGAGCAGGGCTGATGTTTATCAGAGCACCCATGAGTGCTCTGACTTGGCCCTTCCTTTTGGAAGAAAAGGATCTGGGGGTTCTCACTGACAAGCAGCTGAACAGGAGCCAGCAGTGAGCCCGGGTGGCCAAGGAAGCCAACGGCATCCTGGCTTGCATTAGAAATAGTGTGACCAGCAGGAGCAGGGAGGTGACAGTCCCCCTGTGCTCTGCACTGGGCAGGCCACACCTGGAGTGTTGTGTCCAGTTTTGGGCACCTCAGCACGAGAGAGATCTTGAGGGGCTGGAGCGAGGGCAGAGGAGAGCAACGAGGCTGGGGAAGGGCTGGAGAATAAATCCTGTGAGGAGCCACTGACGGAGCTGGGAGTGTTCAGTGTGAGGAGGAGAAGGCTGAGGGGAGACCTCATCACTCTACAGCTCCCTGACAGGACATTGCAGAGAGGTTGGTGCTGGTCTCTTCCCACAGGGAATTAGTGACAGAACAAGAGGGAACGGCTTTAAACTGCAACAGGGGAGGTCTAGACATTAAGAAAAAATGTTTCCCAGAAAGAGTAGTCAGAGAGTGGAACAGGCTGCCCAGGGAGGGGGGGAGTCCCCACCCCTGCGTGTGTTTAAGGGTCATTTGGATGAGCTGTGGGGGGATGTGGGGTAGGGGAGAACTTTGTAGAGTTGGGCTGAGGGTTGGGTCTTTTCCAACCTGAATGATTCTGGGATTCTGTGTGATAGCATGGCTCTCCGTCACCCAGCTCCCTCCCACCTGGATTTCCCCAGCCCACACCGAGCTCCTGGGCTCAGAGGGAGCTGGTGGCTCACAGGCTCCGTGCTGCTGGCCGTTATCTTGGCATGGGGTCCTCCTCCAGGTGTGGGGAGAACACTGCTTCACCCAAACCCCTGACTCACTCGCACCATCTTTCCCCAACAGCAGGCTGGCTCCACACAGGAGCCAGGTTTGAGCAAGAGATGTGCAGCCTTTTGAGAGCTGCTGCTGGCACCGCTGTGCATATTCCCTCTGACTGCATCGCTGCAGCTCCTGCCTGCTGCCTGCCAGAGCTCCCCCATGTGATACGCCAGCCCCATAGATTCCAAAATCAGAAACATTTCACACTCCAGAATGTCACTCTGCCTAAAAATCCTGCTCTGGGGGAGAGCTGGGTACGTGGTCTCCAGGCGCAGGAGGCAGGGTTGGAGTCAGCTGGCAGCCAGCAGCAGAGATGCTGGTTTCCCGCCACCTCCAATGCTCAGCAAAGCCAGGCAAGAGGCTGGGAAAAGCCTGCTGGGGTTACACCAAGTTGTTTGGAAAAACACACAGTAATGAAAGCAGCCGAGCAGCCAAGGGGGTGGCTGGCCTGACCTGCTGCAGGCACAGCTCACTGGGCACAAGGGCCCCAGCATGACACCCTGGGGCACCCCTCATCACCATGACTGGTGGCTGGAAAGGAGCCAGTTTGGCCATACTGGCGTGTCCCAGCTCTGTGGCTGAGTCCTTCTCGGGGGACATCCCATTCCTGCCGCGTTTTCTAATTTCCAGCCTAATCAGCTGCTCTCCAGGCTCACCGCGACTTAATATAACGCTGGTGACCACCTGCGGGTGGGAGCAGCAGAGCTGGTCCTTCTCCCCAGGGCACCACCATAGAGCCGAACAAAAGCTGTAAAAAAAAAAAAAATCAGCCTGGAAATTTCTCAAGGGTTTGTTGGTTTTTTTTTTCTTTTTCCCTTTGAAATTTAACTGTCTTTCCACTGGTCACTGAGAAATAACTGGCAGGAGGGTGAAGGGTGAGTGAATGGCTTTCTGAGCAGCCCACTTGTTTCTGGAGGAAGAGCTGGGGCTGGGGGAGCTCAGGCTCATTTTAATTGTATCTTGACTGTGGTGCTCATTACTCAGGGCCCTAACAGGCTCTGTGGTTCCCATTTGTAATCACACATTTGGTAAAATAATCAAGTTCTAATTGCTAGGGATTCTTTCTCCCCTATGTAACAGAGCCCAGGCAGAGGAAGTGGCACTAAACTGAGTTAGCAGCAAACCTCAGAGTTGCCTTGGGTCAGCATTTCAAGAGAAAATTAACCAGTTAAAGCAAAAAGAGAGCTGATAAAAATCCCCCAAATCTGCCCAGATGATGAAAATACACTTTTAATCTCTCCTTTGCTTGTTGCACTGAGAAAAGCATCCTCTTCCCTTTGGGTGGCCCCAAAATAAGGCTGGCCCCGTGTGTCTCTGCCCAGACTCCAGGGAGCAGTGGGGGCTGTCCATCAGTGCCCAGTCTGGAGGTTGACGGCTCTGCAGAGCAACCATCTCCTTGGGAACGGGCAGGGAGGGGATTTCACCCCCCAAAGTTGCCAGGACCTGCACTTTCTGCCCACGGCTTTGCCGGGTGTTTTGCCTGCTGATCCCCACAGGCATTGGGGCCCTGCCAGGGGGAACCAGTGGCAAAAGATAAACTACTGAGCATCAGAAGAAGGAATTGTAAGTGACTCGGGTTTAAGAAGGACAATTTTTGCCAGGAAAGAAGTGATGGCTTTTTTGGACAAGGCTAGAAAAGAGGGCTGCAGCTCTAATCAATCCAGCTTTCAGTGCATCGCTTGCATTAATCTGGAGAGAGAGGCTTGGCCAGCCCCAGCCTCGAGGCGCAGGGCTTGGCAGGAGCCCTTTGCTGAAGAGGTGCAGGCAGCCGCGGCTGTGGGGTCTCTGGCCTATGGTAGGTCATCTCCAGTCCGCGGCAGGGAGCCATCAGCATAGAAGGGACAGTACTGGTAAACTGATGGGGACCAGGGAGATGTTATGAATCCCCAGGGGGAGAGATTATGAAACAGGGCAGTGTCGCCCTGTTGGCACATTTTGCTTCCCACTTCCCCAGACCCAGGTTTTTCACCTCCAGCGTGTGCAGAGGCAGTGCACAGAGGCTGTGCAGCTGCTGCTGGCATCCCTGGGTCGTGGTTGCTGATGTCCCAGCAAAGGGACCCTCCTTCTCCCGTGGGTGCAAAGCACGGTGGGCTTCATGATCAGGGCTTTCAGGGCTGGAGATCTGTGTTTAAGGCACCGCCAGTAGGTAGCTCTCATCTGCCCCAATCCCAACCCCAGTGTCTTTCCCATTAATGGAATCAATCCTGTGGGTGAATCTGCTGCCCGCAGCCCTTCAAGAAAGGTAGGAATGTGCTGGGGCACAGCATGCAGATCTGCAAGAGAGAGACATCATCACCAGGGCTTGTGCTTAATCATAATAATTTTGTCTTTCTACATTTTTAATTTACTAATTAATCCCTGGAAGGAATACTTACTTGGATGCAGGAAAGAATGAAACTCACTCATCTGGGTGTGTTGGGAGTGTTTCACCAGTAGCCTGGCAGAGCAAACCCAGCGCAGAGTAGGGGAGTAGCACATCCCGTCAGCTTCTTGTGGTCGAGCTGGGCTCCCTGTCTGAAAAAAATATTCATGCATCAGTCATGCAGGGCCACTTCCAACCCCTGGCCAAAGATGCGGGAGCTCCCAGACATCTGGAGAGCCCTGGGAGGCTGCTGCCAGGCAGAGAACAATGCTGGATGTAATAGCACATCCTGAGTGTATCACTCCTGCAAGGGCTGGGGTCAGCCCTGAGCTGAGCAGGGTTTCATCTGGTGCAAGGCTTCTTTCTGGGAAAAGGACTCTGTGTTGCCAGCTGAGCCTTTGCAGGAGGTATTTCAGCAGCTCTGGTTGGGTCTCTGACTGACCAGGAGCTGATGTGCCCTGGTACCCTGGGCGAAGGCAATAGCACATGTCCAGCCAGGAGCTTCCCTGTTCTCCTCCTGCTCCTCTCACCCATGGAGAGACATCCCAGGGATGGAGGACAAGTGATCCAGAGCCATTGGGTGGGATGAGAACAGGGCAGGGACACTCATCTCAGGGAAGAGGAGAGGCCACTCACTTTGGCTGTGTGTTGACACGGGTTACAACTCCTGAGGGGGACGGTCAGTGTGGATGAGAGTGGGGGAGCTCAGGGCCCTCTTTCCACTGCTCTGCAAGGTGAGACTCCTCTGTGCTTTGCCGCAGCCTGTCACCAGGGGCCAGTGGGAGTTCTGAAGGGATGCTTCTCTTGCCCAGGCACAGATGACATGAGTGCCACCACATCTCCTAAAACTGGCATGACTCTGGGGACTCCATCATCCTCAACATCCCAGCCAGGAGCCCCAACCCATCTCTCTGGGGTCCCTGTCAGGAAGGAGGAAGAGAAAGTGGGGCTGGGACTGGTGAGATCCTAGGCGTAGAGCAGGAATGTCATATGGGACTGGCACACAGAGTGCAGTTATAGCTGTGTATTCTGCTCCTCTCTGCCTGTTTCTCTCGAGAAACTTTAGTCTCAGCTGTCAGTCACCTTCTCCTGCTTTTTTTGAAGTTGGAGAACTACGTACATAGATGGCATCTCTAATTAATATAAATATAGCGAAACATAAATAATAGACATGCCTGAAATAGTGTCACCCCCGAGCAGGCAGGCGTACGCGTCATGGAAAGAAAATAAAAATGCTTTTTATCTGTTTTGGCATTTTTTTTTGTTTGTTTGTTTTCAGTGGTTTGTTCCGTTCCTTAGGAAAGAGCAACCTTTGCCATGGGTGAAACCACTCAAAATCAGGACACCCCCGAGGTGCAGGGGGGTAAAAAGCCCCAGGGAAGAGAGCAGGGCAGGGATGGGGACAGGGACGAGGATGGGGACGGGGAGTGGCGGGACTGCGGGGCACGGTGCAGGGACAGTGGGAGATGGGGAGAGTCCTGCCGCTATGGAGGGGTGGGAATTCCTACTCCATGAGTTTTCTGATGGAAAGGCGGCTGCCGGTCCTCCCCACAGGTCGGCTGCTCCCACCGCGCTTGCCGGCGCTGCCCCGGGATGGTCTTAAGGGAGGGAGGGGATGCGGGTGCAAAGCCCCTGGGCTCTTGCCTCCTATTCCTCATGCTCTGCCCAGCAACTGTCTCTTATACAC